>NW_022437021.1:4098135-4183437 GCF_009761245.1 Sapajus apella
GAAGGAAGGAAGGAAGGAAGGAAGGAAGGAAGGAAGGAAGGAAGGAAAAGCATTTCCATCTTTCCATCTAAAGGAAACTTTGTGTAGAGATGCAATGCTTCCCTGAATAGAGAAAACTTACATTACCTAGTTCATTCTATCTCCCTGGAGCCAAATTGTGTCAAACTTCTTCATTTTAAAGATTGCCTTTGCATTAGTTGGGAGAAGTTTCTCCAGAATAAAGTGACACTGTGCTTAAAAGATAAAACTTAAGTCTCCACCTCTTAAGATATAGAAAACTCTGTTTGCAATTTACAAATGGATACTTTTTCTCATTTCTTCGCACAAAGGTGCAAAAAGTAGTGGAGTCTTGTCTTAGTCAAGGTCACTTATCACATGGAAAGAGCTTTACATTATGGGAATACCAGTGACACATGCTGCTCCTTGAATGGAACTCAGATCTGATTTTATGTTCCTTCTGAAATAGCCATGTAGAATCCATTCTTGCACTAGAAGGAGGGCTTAGTTAAATACAATCTAAGGTCCCTTGCCACTCTAAGAGACTAATAATATCCTGGTGTAGAAGTAAGGCTTCTCTAACACCCATCTTTTAAAAATACTAGTTTAGAACAAGTTCACGTCATTGACTTTTCAAATTTATGACCCTATCATTCTAAGGAATAATTGAATTTTAATGGTCTAAGAGATCTTATAGATGATCTTACCCAGTGGCCCCTAAACTGGCTGTGCATAAGTACTTGAGAATAATATAGCTCCCTGGATCCCAACCAGAAACAGATTCCAAGGAATTTCCATTATTTAATAAGTCTTAGTATATTCTGATTGCTATAACAAGCTACCATAGACTGGGTGGCTTGTAAACAATAGAAATGTATTTCCTCCAGTTCTGGAGAATGGGAAGTCCAAGCTCAAGGTGCTAATAGATTTGGTGTCTGCCGAGGGCCTACTTTGTCATAGATGGCCCATTCTTATGATGTCCTCTCAGTGAAAGGGAAGATCAATCTCCCTGGGGCCTCCTTTATAAGGTTACTCATCCCATTCATGAGGGGTCTACCCTCATGACCTAATCACCTCCCATTTGTCCTATTTTCTGGAAGCATCACATTAGAGGTTAAGATTTCAACATATTAATTTTAGTGGACCACAAACATTCAGATCATAGCATTTAATAACTAGACCAAATGTACCAGTTAGAGTCCAGTCAGGAAAACAGAAACCACATTAAGCCTTTTAGCAGACAAAATTTAATACTGGGACTTAGTTACATACATGTTAGAAAAGGAAGAATAGAAAAGAACATGGAAGGAACCCAGAGATTATACCTGCAGGAAGCAGTCACCAAGGAATTGAAGGGAAGGAGCTGGAGCTACCAGAACCTAGAAGCTCCAAGGAGGCTCCCCAGTGAGTTGATGCTCAGTGCCCTGAGAAAGAGGTACTACTTTGCTGCTGCAGAGAGGTGGGTTGTAGCAGGTTCAGAAAATGCCCAGAAGTGAGAAACTCATCCCAAGTTCCAGGTAACACCCTTCCCCTCTGTTTTCATCAGATAGCCCAGGCTCTGCTTCAACGCCAATTGTACTGTTTCACATCATAGTCCGTCTTCTAAATCACCATAAATCTTTTTAAAGCTGGGCAAAAAAAAATGTCCCCCAAAACATTTTTACACTTCACCACACATCACATTTTTCAAGGTCTTTTACCAAAAAGATATTTCTCAGAATCGATCAGAGGCTACCTCTTTTCTATTCCTGATTTAAGACCTAAACCTTGCCTTCAGATTTGGGTTATTGGGTTACTGGAGTATTTTCTTTTCTTTTCCTTTCTTCCTTCTCTTCCTCCCTTCCCCTCCCTTTCTTCTTGTTCTTTTATTTATGGATTTTCCTTTTTGTTTTTAAATTAAAACCGTGTGTGTGTGTGTGTGTGTGTGTGTGTGTGTGTGTGTGTGTGTGTAGAAATAGGAAGGGGTACACTCTATAAAAGGGTTTTAAGTACAAACTTTTAACTTTATTTAAAAAAACTTTAAAGTTTTTCTTTGACTTTTAACGATAGCCAAATGTTAGAAATAGTAATTAAAATGTTTACATTAAAGTAGATTGCTAGATCTACACTGTAGCCAAGGCTGGCAGTTTTTGATATATTGGAATGAGCCACACAGGCTGATCTTTTTTTTTTTTTGCTAAAATTCCAGTGTCCAGAAAGCAAATCCACTCCACACACCACTCTTGTTTCAGATCTTAGGATAAACTAAGCAAACAAAATGCCTTCCATTTTGTTCTCTTAAATGCCCACTGTGTCTCAAGAAACTGGAAGTTGTTATCAGTGGGAGAGAATGGCTTTGAAGAGCAGGAAGGTCAGAATTTTCATATAAGGTTTGACCTGTGGGCTCTTTCATTATGGAAAACATTACTCTGCACTGTTCAGGTCAGGACTATGACACCTTGGTCAGTCCCACGTGTCATGAATACATTTCAGTAAGTAAAAATGAAGGGGCGGAGAGGAAGCTCTCCTAACTAATTTTCTCTAAATACCTTTGTTTAAAAAGTTCTCACAGACTCCAAAAAGCACTTGTTTCATACCAACCCAAATGCATAAACCTTTTCTAGTCTGGAAATGTATCATTTGGAAAGTTTCCGGACCCTCCGGTGCCATAAATTTCTGGCAAAATATCTTTGGAGTCCGCATACAATCCCTCCATGCAGTAATGTAGAGTAATGGCTTCTAAATGAAATCAAGGAATTGCCAGTGAGCAAATCTTGCTGATGCTCTCCTCTATTTAAATCAGACTTTCTAACCAAAGAATAAGTCATTCAATGGTTCCCCGGAATTTGGAATATGTTTGGAAATATAAAGATTACCCTGGGAGCTTTGAAAACATTGATGGCTCTGATCCATACCCTGAGAACTGCAAGGGGGCTGAGCAGCAGTAGTCATTGCGAGCATTCACATGCACGCCCTCCCAGTAATTCTAACAGACAGCTCGGTTGAGAATCGCTGGCTGTTGAGGAATGTCTGGTTTTTTGACTCTGCATTTTAATTATTAAGGGATTTTCTTTATTGTAGTCCACTGACTTTAGCATCTCACTTGGCCAAATAACCTTCCCTTTGTACAGCAGAGTCAGATGCTTGGGACCGTCGTTGTCAAGTGATCTGTAGGTTTATGTGTCACTGCTGTGTCTACGGAGTGTTGAGTTTCTCTAAGGGTAGCCAGGATTCTTCAAAAGAAAGATATTTAACTTGATTGCTTTAAAAATATTCAGTAAGTCCAGGTCTTAACATACAAATAGTTCTCAAGGCCCTCCCTGTTGAGCACCTTAAAAATCTATCCTTGGATGTATAACAAACAAAAATAGCCAGACTCGTTTTCAGATATTTGAGGATTAGAGGGCTTTTTGCTCTTAAAGAAATTCAAGAATAGCACAGTTTCTCGTCTGACCAGTGTGTGTGTGTGTGTGTGTGTGTGTGTGATTTACATTCTTTATAAATGAGAAAAAATTGTATCAGTAATATCCATACTTTCAAAAACATGAAAAGATAAATAGCCTTATTAAGGTAAGATTCATACAAAAACAGCCTGTGTTAATGCTTCTGCAGGATTTGTGGCAGATTAGCTTTTAAAAAAAGCCTGCCAATATATTAGTGCTCAAACAAACCAGGAAACAATTCTCTTCCGTCCACTCCACAGCCAAAAATAATCACAATATTTTCAAATTCCACTTGAAAACCTATGAGAGCAAAAATCCTAAGGAAAGTTGAGAGAAATTACAAAAGCAATTTTTAAAATGAAATAAAAATGTTTTTCTTGTAAGATTGCTACTAAACAAGAAACCCAGTCAAGTTCTTACCCCCTTGTCTGTGCATGTTTATTACTGTACACTAAATAAACTGGATTGTGCAATTCTAGTTGTTGAAAATCTTTCAACATTGACTTTTTTCCAGGTGAGAACTTGGTTACGTAATGAACAATTTTTATAATAAATGTGTATATTCTCTTTTATTCTGATTCTGTTTATTGTCTCCTGTTTGTCCAAATGCAGACGGGCTCTAGACTTGAACATAATATGGGGCAAAATCACCTTGTGAGAACTGTAATAATAGTCCAGAAGAGATTATTTTCACTGATTTACTAAGAAATCAGCAATGTGTTCCCATCAACACATTAGCCCCCTGTTACCCGGGGTGGTAAGAGAAAAACAAAGCATGAGTGACATGAAGCACATTGAGGTGAAGCAGTGCCAGAGGTAGAAAAGGAAAGGCAACAGTTGGCAGAGCACTTGGGAAGTTTTCCCTAAGATTAGCTCTAATTTTTAATACTCAAATGCGATTGTATCTGTTTGCCATAACAGCTGTGCTTTATACCCATAACAGGAAAAGCAGCCAACCCAAAACATCATCATCCACAGTAAATCTTATAACTCATATTGAAACTCGAGTCCAGTGTTGTACTTCATCATGAGGTTATTAGAAAATGGTGCTTTAACTATATAATGAAGACTGCTATGTTATAAGTCAATATTTAATTATGGTGAAAAAGAACAAATTCTGGAGCCAGAAGGACATGGATTCAACTTTGCTTTCATCAGTAACTATCTATTTTGCTCAAGTGACTTTGAGCAAATTATTTTACCCTTCACAGCTTCACTTTTCTTCTCTGTCAAATGTGGACGATGATACCCATCTTGTAGAAATAAAATGTCCTTTGAAAGATTAGGGATAATATAGTTATTAAATATATTTATTTCCTACTGCCTAGCACACAGTACATGCCCAATAAATACTAGGTGTTCAGTGAATAGTGGCTACTATTTTTTATTACTCCTGTGAAATAAAGTAGCCTGGCACATGGCATATGAAAGGTACTCAGTAAAATTAGTTACTTCTTAAATATCTTTTTCTAAAATATTTACTTACATTTTTGGGGGGCCTAACATTTGGACCTAAGTTAAACTCACTCTTAACTGAGAGTATAAACCAGATTAAAAGAAATAGAAAATCATATAAATATACAAAAATATACAATGAGACACATTTAAGAGAACATTAAGTCTGATGAAATGGAGCTTATCTGGCAAACAGACCTTGAAAACCAGCAAAGTACAAGCAGATTTTCTGCAATCTGTTTTCTCTTCCAGCTGCTCCACTTGGTCATGACATGAGACTAGGCACAGGCAATCACCAAAACCAACACACAGAGAACTTCAATCTGGATCTAAAAGAGCCACATGAGGGAGATGCCAAAGGCTCGGTCCAGGACTGGCTGAGAGCTGAGAACCACAGAGAGTAATGACAGTGATTACAAAGATGGAGAGATGGAGAAAGAGAGATGGGGTGGCGGAGAGGGGGTGGCAAAGAGAAAGAAATAGGGATGAGGGGGACGGACTGAGGCTGCCGAAAGGCATCTTTCTTATCCTGGAAGCCTTTAAAAAAAAATTGTCATGGTAAAATAAAAAACAAAACCCACACAAACAAATTCATACCTTAATTAGTTATTATAAGGTTAACACCCAATAACCACCACCTAGGTCAAGAAATAAAACTTTATCCACCTCCTTGAAGCACCTGCACATGCCCCATTCCGATATCAAAGCCCTCCCTCTTTCCAGAAATAACCACAACCTAACTAGCGCGTTAATCACTTCCTTCTGTTTCTTCATAGTTTTATCACCCACAAAGGCATCTTAGACACTCTGGTTAAGACTTGCCCTTAAAAAAAAAATGAACATGTCTCTTAAGTCATCTTTATTCTATAGACATCTCTATCCATTTCTTTTATTTGCAATATATGTGTTGAAGAACTCAGGGCATTTGACCTGCAGAATTTCCCTCAGTCTGGATTTTGCTGAATTCACACTCATGTAGCAGTTCAACATCTCCTCTGTCCTCTGTGTTTCTTGCAAATTGGCAACTGGATCCAGGTAATTGATCAGACTCAAATTCAATACATTTGGCAAGTTCATAGGTGGTAGCATGTTCTTTCATTGGGAGGTAGGCAATGTAGCTTTTTTGTGATGTCAGTAGCCTTTGATGCTTGACACCTATATCCATTAATTGATTAGGGATTGAAAAACAATTATATTCTTATTCTATCATTTCTTTTACATTTACTGGCTAGAATACTTTTAAAAAGAAATACTTCTTTCATTGACTTTAGATTACCACCATACTATAATTCACACAAAAAAAGACAGGATAATTCCTTGATCCTTTCCCTTCGTTTTCTGGTTTTCAAAATAATGAATTGTTTCTTTATCATCCTCTAAAGATAACCGATCAGTTCATTTTTCCATATTACTATGAACTCATTAATGTAAACATAGTTGATGGTTCTGGCTGCTTTTATCAAACTGCTCCTGTGTGCACTGAGCTACTCCTCTAGTGTTTTAAGGGCAAGGACTGATACCTGATGTCAGATAAGTATTTCTTACCCCTTTGTTTATATGTACCATCAGAAAGCTGGAGTTGGGTAGAGTTGCTAATTCCTGATAGTTTCGCCTTGATAAAACAGTTTTATGAACCTGGCCTTTACATTGGGACAAAATAAAATAGAAACTCTTCCAGATACTGGAAAACATAGAATATTGCAAATTCATTCTAAGTTGATGACTCTCCAAAACATAGGCATAATTTCCAAGTTTACTGAAAATAGGTAAATAAACCTTACAGCCTGGGAGTCATGGAAAAATAAATACAAGGCATCCAACCGGCAGAGGGAGTGCAAGTTAACTGACAAGTCCTGTCTCCCAAACTCTGTTTTCCTATTGGTGAGTCACTGATAATGTTTTGGAGAGAAGGAAGATACCAGGAACAAGACAGGACATATCTGTGCTACTCTGTTGTCTGTTAGAGGCAAACTACACTGACTCTTAACAAAAGAAAAATACAACAGTAGGAGGTAGGAGAAAAGAATATTCTTTTTCTCATCAGAGCCTTCTTTGCTCAGAATTCAACATATTGTTGTCCACAACCTGATTGATACCCATCTTGGAGGATTAGGAAGGAAGAAAATATAATTATCTCACTTTTTACAAATATAAAAAATAGAGACATGAAGAAGAGACATGAATTCCCTAAAGTCACATCAGTTGAAGGCAGAAACTCAACTTAATGTTAAACCTCCAAATCCCATCCTGGTTTTTTACATAGGACCTTAGTTAATGACAACTTTTTAAAAGGGAGAAGAACTTATAAATGCACTTTGTAGTTTTTCCTACTTGTCTTTACTTATAATGATCCAGTCAAGGCAAGAGCAAGAGCTCGGGAATTCAGAGCATCCCAGCACACCCTGATTTCTTTGCAGATTTTCCTCTGGGGTTGGTGCTTTAATTTTCAATCAGTCTGAGTCAATAACGTATGGTTGTCAGTGCCATTGTTGACTCTCACAATTTTTTGTCTCAACCTCACAGCTCCTAGAGCTTGGGGCTCGGGGTCAGTGGCAGGGGTTTTGATTTCGAGCTTTCTATGTTTGCATAATAGGGCAAGTCAATCTCTTGTGTATTAGTGAATTCTGGACTAAACTGATCTATCAAGTGTTATAGACAAATGAAGACCTTGAAGGATGCAGACCTTGAAAGAGGCTCTCTGGAAGTCTCCCCTGCTTTTCCATTTCATTGAATCCACAGACTATTACTTGCTCCCCACAGAGATCCAAATACAGCTGAATACGAAAGAAAGAAAAGTCACATGAGAAGAATGGAATGCTCTTACAATATTTTTAGGCTTCGGTGTATACTGAATTCCATTCACACAGTTCTGCAGGAGGTTTGGCCCATCTTCACAGAGCATGCCACAACTCTTGCTTATTGCAACAGATATGTACATTTCTTAAGAACTGACAATAATTACAAGAAAAAACAAACTGAGAGCTCTTTGCATAGGATCCTTGAAGCAGGCTTTCCCTTTTTCTTTTGTTGATACTGGTTTTAGAAAAATGATGATAAAACAGTATTAGAAAGTTCAAATCTTTCCCAACTTGATGGACTTTTAATTGTGCACCTAATTCAAACCAACTTTAAAGATCAGAGGGCTACTTCTGTACTTCCCAAGAAGCTAATAAAAAGACTGAGAAAAGTTTTTGAACAATCCACCATCACTTTTAGAGAAATAAAATTAATATGGAGTTAATTTTTTAGGAAAATTATAAACAATTTTCTCTGGAGACACAGACTAAATAAATGAGAGCTTCCTGGTGGTGGCCAGAAATGAATGAGCTCTGTTCTTGCTTTCATTGAGCTTATAAAGAGTACAGGTGATAACCTGCATGTGTGTTTGCCCTCATTCTGTGAATCTAATCTGTCTATCCCACAGCAGACAGCAAGGCCTTCTAAAGCCTGTTCTTCCCAAGTCAGGAGCCTTCAACCCAGAGGCAAATTTTCCAAAACATTCAGATCTGCTAGGCTTATTTAGCTGAGTGGAGTATGGAGTTAATGAAGTCAAGGTCATTGATTCCATCTTAATCTAATCCAGCTAATCTTGTCCTCCTGTGTGTTCACTGAATATATCCCCACCGAATACATCCCCACTGGCGTTGTAAATCCATTAGTCACTTGGAGCAAAGAGTAGGTGGATATGGATGGAAACTGACTGGTGGTCCTAAAATCCTGTCTCAGCCATTTCATAGCTATGTAGACTTCAGTAGATTACTAAATTTTCATGGTGCTGCCATTGTCTCACCATAAAATAGGGATAATTATAGCAACTACCTCATAGCATTCATGTAGGATTTAATGAGTTTACCCATGCAAAATGTTAACACAATGGTAGGCACATAGAAAAAATTGTCAGTTTTGACTTCAATTTGTTATTGTTGGTATTATTGCTGTTATTGTTATTGTTACCATTGAATGACATCTCAAAGCACATGCCACCCATGATGCCAATTTTATATAAGTATGTGTCATAGCTTGGATTCCTTTAGCACAGGTACACATTGGCTGTAAAACTCAGATCCACAGATGCATGGATTCAAGAGCAGTTGATACATCTTCCTGAAAATGCAGGGGAGTCAGAAAACCTATCTCAAAGCCACTTCACACACTACACACTTAAATCAGTCATATGAGCAGCAAATAATTAATTGGTACTCTGCTGTGACTTTTCATCGGCTAAGGATATCTTCTCTTCTAGTGATGAAGCCTAAATAGATGTAATAACAGAGAAGCATGGTACAATTCAAGACATGAAAAAGGTGATCTCTTTTAACAAGTCCATACTATAGCTATTTATTGCTCTTTGCCTTTTGAGAGAAGACGACAGTTAGACTAGAAAACTTTTCTGTTTTGTTTCCTTTTCTTTTTAAAGTAAGACATGTTCCTGGTTTTACACCACAGAAGTAAAAAAGGTGATAAATGGTAGTTTAAAGAAATAACAATATGGGCTGTGCATGGTGGCTCATGCCTGTAATCCCAGCACTTTTGGAGGCTGAGGCAGGTGGATCACCTGAGGTCAGGAGTTTGAGATCAGCCTGGCCAACATGGGAAAACCCCGTCTCTACTCAAAATATAAAAATCAGCCGGGTGTGGTGATTGTGCCTGTAATCCCAGCTACTTGTGAGGCTGAGGTGGGAGAATTGCTAAACCTGGGAAGGGGAGGTTGCAGTGAGCTGAGTTCATGCTATTGCACTCCAGCTTGGCTGACAGAGCAAGACTCTATCAAAAAAAAGAAGTATCAATATGTATTTCAGATCATCACCATAGCAAATTTCAAGTATTTATCTACACAATCTAAATGCAATCAGTAATTATCTAGCCCTCTTTAGCTTGGATATGTAACCTAGCTAAGAAGTATATCTTAAGAGGAACAGAAAATAAAAGATTCCAATTACGTCTTTACATTTTAGCAAAAGCAATGACTCAAATTGGAGCAGTAATTAATCCTATTTATACCGCTGAACTCTGGACAGCTCCTCTAATGATTCTGATTCAATAAGAATGAAAAACAGAAATCTCTGTTTTTCACACTCATTCTGATGATTCTTATGATTATGATATAATATGTCAGAGACATTGGTCATCTTGATTTTCTTATCCAACATCTCTTCCCTCTTCTAATAAGAATATCTCAGTTTTCCTTTGAGAAACCATTTTTTCCCAACTCTCAGTCCCTGTGGGTGGGTCTGGCTGAGTCTACCACCAGCTTCATGAGGAGCTGCTATGACCTGAATGTTTGCATCCTCCCAAATTCATACGTGGCCACCTAATCTCCAGTGCAATAGTGTTAAGAGCTGGGAACCCCATGAGGTAGTTAGGTCATAAGGGCTCCACCCTCATGAATAGGATTAGTGCCTTTATAAAAGAAGCCTGAGGGAGCACGTTTGTCCCTTCTGCTCAAGAACACAGCAAAAAAGAGCCATCTATGAAGCAGAGAGTAAGACCTCACCAGACACTGAGTATGTTGGTGCCTAGACTGTGATCTTCCCAGCCACGTGGATTATGAACAATTTATGTTGTTTATAAGTTTCCCAGTCTGATGTATTTTGTTCTGCAAAACAAAATACATCAGACTGGGATATATTTGGACCTAGTCCAAATGGACTAAGATACCTAATGGGGGTCTTGATGCCAGACCTGTCCAATCATTATAATCAAGCAGTCAATATCTCTGGTCACATCCACTGATTCAAAGATGAGAGCAAATCTCAATCCTGAGATGATGTTGAAATCATTACAAAGAGGAGCTCTCTTTCCTCTCAATTTGGAAAAAATGTATCCACTTGAAAAAAAAAAAGAAGAAGACAACACAGAGGAAGAAACACATGGAGAGACGTGAAAGAGAAAAAGCAGGAAAGAATCTAGTTGACCTTGCTTGGAGTCTTAGATTCAAATGATTGTTTTGTTTATTTTCAGTAAAAACACAATTCAATAGTGTCAGCAATCAAAGAAACAAAATGGAAACACAAGTCAAGGTTCACAAATTCAGATGGAAGTGTAAAAGACTTAAGTTATATAACCCCTTAATGACTATTTTCTATGAGCTTATTAAATGGGCATAGAAAACTATGGTGCTAATATATTCAACATAAGAATGAGTAGCCCAGCTTTTGGAGTTAACAGACTTGAACTTTAAAATTACTGTAATATATATTGAGAAACACAGATAACAAGATGAAGAACTTCACCATAGAATTAGAACTAATAGAAAAATAGTATGTGGAAATTATAGAATCAAATGGTACAAAAATTGAAATACAAGAACACAATAGATTTAACTGTAAATTTAGTACAGCAGAAGAGAGGACTAGTGAACTGGAAGATAATCAGAAAATGTCTAGATCACAGGGATTTAAATAAGGAGAATACGGAAAATAGTGTATGAAATAAGTTGAAAAGATATAATGTATATGTAATTAAATAAGAAAAATAATAAAAGAAAAAGTATAAAGCAGAAGCAGTATTTTAAAAGACAATGACTAAATATTTTCTAAAAGTGACAAGAAATATTAAACCACAGATTCAAGAAGCACTGTAAATCCCAAGCAGAATAAATACAAAGAAACCACACTTATACATCTAATAGTAAAACTGATGAAAATCATAGAAACTGAGAAAATACTAAAAGCAGCTAGAGGAAAAGGACACACTACCTTCAAAGGAACAACATAAAATAACTGACTTCTCACAGAAACTATGGAAGTCAGGAGACAATGGAAAAATGTATTTAAAGTGCCCCACTGCCCCCTCCCCCTACAAACTGCTTACAAAGAATTCTACACTTACTGAACATGTCCTTCAAAAATAAAGGCAAGAGAAAATAACCTCCAGACAAACAATGAGTGAATTTATTTCCATCATACATATATTAAAATAAATACTAAGGAGAGATCTAAGACAAAAGGAAAATGATGCCAACAAATATAAATAAAGTAGCAATAAAAAACTACCCTTCCATAAAAGTAATAAAAACATTAGCAAAAGTATCCAAATCAACTTTGAAGGACTCTAGAAATTTACTGCACTCTTGCAAAAATCCAGTGAGGGCTTATCCAAGAAAAAATGGTTGAATCTTTGTAAGTACAGCAATATCTGTGGCATTTTAATTTGCTTAATCCCATTCCTCTCTTCCGGATTCCAAAGTATCCTTGAAAACTAAAATCCCCACAATTATAATGAAACCAGCAGCCTAGCAGCCATTGATGGTAGTAGAATGGAATCTGATCTCAAAAGCACCATACTCAGAGAATTCTCATTATCTGTGTTGGTCTGTTGTTTTCCTGGAGACTCTATTAAAAGGTCTTGTTTTATTTGACCTGAAACCTCACTTAATGTGAGCATCCTCTTCTACAACATATTTGTCAAAAAATTCAGCAACAGCAATTATTTAACATTGTAGCTACCTGAGGCAGTGATAACAGTTGTGGCAAAAAAGAAAAAAAAAAAAAAAAAGCAGCAGCTGAGAGGATGATAAATATGTGGCAAATAAACACTTGAAAAGATGCCTAACATCATTTTATTAGGATATTCTGTATTAAAACAACAATAAAATGCCACTACTTATCATTTATTAGAATAGCTAAAATCCGATAAACTAACAATACCAAATATTAATGAGTTTGCAGAGCAACAGGAATGCTCATTGATTGCTGCTGGGAATGAAACAAGATGCAACTACTTTGGAAGACAGTTTGGAAGTTTCTTACATCTTACCATATGATCCAACAATAGCACTCCTAGGTATTTACCCAGTGAAATGAAGAGTTATGTCCACACTAGAACCTGCATGTGAATGTTTACATCAGCTTTATTTGTAATAACAAAACACTGGAAGCAACCAAGATGAACAGATAAGTGAATGGGTACTATACAATAGAATATTATTCAGCAATGAAAAGAAATAAGCTATCAGCCATGAGAAGACGGATATTTTTAAGTGAAAGAAACCAGTCTGAAATGGGCCTATGTTTGTATAATTTCAATTATACAACATTCTGGAAAAGACTAAAACATAAAGACAGTTTTAAAAATCATGGTTTCCAGGGATTTGGAGATGGGTTGGTAAGGGATTAATAGATTAAACACAGAGTAATTTTAGGATGGGAAAACTATTCTGTATAATACTGTAAATGATGGATACATGACATTATGCATTTGTCAAATCCCAAGTGACTTTACAGTACAAAGAAAGAAACTTAATGTATATAAATTTTTAAAAATCATTTAGGATGTTGGGGGAATTCCAGGAAAAAATACAGACTGTGAATAGAGAATTTAACTGTATTACAAATGCATGACATAACCTCACTGAAGTGAGCATGCAAAAAGTGCTCACCTAAGTAACTTCAGAGTCTACACAACTGAAGGTAAAAGGAACTGCACATAATCACTGTAGTCAATTAATTACAATAAAAATGAAAGAAAAAATGAAAGAAAGAAAGAAAGAAAGAGAAAGAAAGAAAGAAAGAAAAGAAAAGAAAAGAGATGGAACTGAAGAAGCAGATGGCCATTGGGTGTTTAGAAAAGCTCTGACATATTCCTTGTAATCCAGAAGGCCACATAAGTGCATAGGGTTTTGTGCATGTCCAGAAAATAACTGAAAAGGCCTGGAGCTAACCTTGAGGTTTTGTATAAAACCCTGTATATGTAGTTTGTATAAAACCACATAAAACCTTTTATACAAGCAGAAAGTGAGGCTAAAGCAGAGTTGTAAACTTCCTGCCAACACATACACAGAGACCCTTGAAAAAGGATAGGAAATTAATTGATTCCAAGAAAATGTCTATTCAATTATCATTTGATCACTAAGTGAACTAAGCAGAGACTTCAGTGATCACTTAACAAAGGATCTGCATGTTAAAGAATTTTTTCAGGAAAGCCAGTAGACAAACTGTGATAATAATAACAAACTCTAGGGCAGGGGAAAATCTGATTTTCAGAGTTGTCTAATTGTATCGTGTTAAGTGCTTAGTTTCCAAAAGAAAAAAAAGAAACAACAACAACAACAAAATAAACATACAAAGAAAGAAGCTATGGTTTATACACAGGAAAAGAAGCAACCAACAGAAACTGTCCCTAAAGAATGTTGGGATGTGATGTTGAGACAGGTGTTAAATTTATTAAATAAATATTTTAAATCAAGTATTATGAATGCATTCAAAGAATAAAAGGAAACCATGTCTAAAGAATTAAAGGAAAGTATGAGAATGACATTGCACAGAATAGAGGATATCAGTAAACACTAGCATATGCATAATGGGATTATAAGAAGGAGGAGAGAGAAAGACAAAATATTTGAAGAAATAATAGCTCAAGCTTTTTGACTTCCCAACTTTGATGAAAGACATTAATCAGCACTTCTAAGAAGCCTGACAAACTTCAAGTAGGATAAACTCAAAGATGGCCATACCTAGACACAACCAACTGTTGAAATCAGCAAATAAAAAGTGACTCATCACATACAAGGGGTCCTCAATAATATTTGCTACCAATTTCTCATCAGAAACCGTGGAAGCCAGAATGCAGTTGGATGAAGTATTCAAATTATTAAAAGAAAAAGGACATCAAACAATAATTACATATCTAGCAAAACTATCCTTTATAAGTAGGATATTCTCACATAAACCAAAAGAGAGAACCCATCGCTAGCAAACCTGCCTTGCAAGAAATACTGAGTGAGTCCTTCAGGTTAAAATGAAAGAGTGTTAGGAATTCAAATTCATGTGAAGAAATAAAGAGCATTGATAAAGGTAATTGTATCAATAATGTTATGGACTAATTTGTGGCACCTCAAAATTTATGTGTTGAAGTTCTGACACCCAGTACACCTCAGAATGTAACTATATTTGAAGATAGGACCTTCAAAGAAGCCATTAAGGTTAAATGATCCAATCATTTTGGATGAGGGGTCACCCATCCAGTTGGTGCCCTTATAAGAAGAGAGAGAGAGACACCAGCGAAGTGCACACATGGAGAAAAGGCCATATGAGGACATGGCGATAAGGTAGCCATCTGCAAGCCAAAGAGGCCTCAGGAGAAACTGAACCTGCTGACACTCTGATCTTGGACTTTCAGCCTCTAGAAATATAAGAAAATAAATGCCTGTTGTTTAAGCCACCTAGTCTGTAGTATTTTGTTATGGCAGCCTAGCAAATAATACAATGGGTAAATACAAAAGACAGTGCAAATGTAATTTTTTCATTTTAACTGTTTTCTATCTGATTTAAAAGAAAACTGTATAAAATGATAATTATAAATCTGCATAAATGGACATATAATATACAAGGAGTTCATTTGTATGATGATAATAGCACAAAAGAAAAAGGAGGGAATGGAACTACATAGAAGCCAAGATTTTGTATACTATTGAAATTTAGTTCATATTAATATGTACTCGATTAATATTTAAGATGTTATATGTAATCCCCAGGGCAGCCACTAGGGAATAATTCCAAAAGACAGTGAAATAAAGGACAAGAGAATTAAAATGATACACTAGAAAATATCTATTTAATGCAAAATAAGTTGTTACTGTTAGAGAAATAGGAAACCAAAAGGTATAGAGAAAGGAAGAGTAAACAGCAGACACAAATATTAACATTAGAAATATATTAAATTTAGTAGATTAAGCATTCCAATTAAAAAGCAGAGATAGGCAGGATTTTTAAAAGACATGATCAAGCTATATATTGTCTACAAGAGCTTTGGATCCAAAATCACAAATAAGTTGAAAACAAAAGGATGGAGGAAAACATATCATACACAGTAAACAAAAAAAAAGCTGCAATGATTCTACTAATATCAGATAAACTACATTTTAACCCAAAATTTATTATTAGAAATTTAAAAAAAAATTTATAATGATAAATCGGTCAATCCATCAGGAGGGCATAGCAATGATAAACATATATGTACATGAATTGCACCTAATGACAGGGCTTTAAAAAACATGAAACAAAACCAGACAGAACTGCAGAGAGAAATGGACAATTCAATAACAGTAATTGGAGACTTCACAGTCCCACTTCAATGGTAGATAGAACACCAGATAGATGATGAACAGGAAAATAGAACACTTAAATAATACTATCAATGAACTAGACCTAACAGAACATTTCACACAACAGAATACACATTCTTCTCAGGAGTACATGGAATATTCTCCAGGATAGATCACATGTGAGGCCATTAAAATGTCTAAATTAATTTAAAAGGATTGAAATGATACAAAGTATGATTTCTGACCACAATGGATTGAAATTAGAAATCAGTAACAGAGGATATTTGGGAATTTCACAAATATGTGGAAATTAAACAACATACTCTTAAATAATGAATGGGTCAAAGAAGATACCAAAAGGACAATTGGAAAATACTTTGAGGGCCAGGCATGATGACTCATGCCTGTAATCCCAGCACTTTGGAAGGCCAAGGCAGGAGAATAGCTTGAGCCCGATAGGTCAAGACCAGCCTGAACCACATAGAGAGATCTCATTGCTACAAAAAAAAAAAAAAAAATTACTTGGGAATGGTAGTGCATGTCTATAGTCCCAGCTACTCAAAAGGCTGGGGTAGGAGGATCACTTGAGCCTGGGAGAAGGTTGAGGCTTCAGTGAGCTGTGATCACACCACTGATGAGACCCTGTCTGAAAAAAAAAAAAGAAAAAGAAAATACTTTTAGATGGATTAAAATGAAAACACAACACACCAAAACTTATGAAATGCAGCTAAAGCAATGCTTAGGGAGAAATTTATAGTAGTAAATGCCTATATTTAAAAAGCAGAAAAATCTTAAATCAATAACCTAACTTTCCATTCTAAGAAACTGGACAAAGAAGGGAAAACCAAGCCAAAAGTAAGCAGAAAGAAAAAAATAATGATTACAGCAAAAATAAATGAAACAGTGAATAAAAGAATACATAAAATCAAAGAAAGTTGATTCTTTGAAGACATCATTAAAACTGGCAAACTTTTAGCCAAGAAAGATAGAACACTCAAATTACTAAAATGAAGAATGAAAAAAAATGGCATTACTACTGATCTTACAGAAAGAAGAAAGCATACTTACCCTGCAGGAGAGATACCATGATCACAAAGGTGATTTTCCCAGGGAGAGGCTTATCCATTGCACTCCAGATGTGCTGACCCCTGCGATTTCCCCAAATGTGGGAAACTTGACTACATAATTTGTGGTAGTGGGGGACTTCATTCGTGCTCTCCCCTGGTAAAAAAAAGAAAAAGAAAAAAAAAGAAAGAAGAAGGCATATAAGGGAATACTAGGAATTACTGTAACACATTAGATGACATGGTTAAGATGAACAAATGCCTGGAAGGATACAAACTTCCAAAACTGACTCAAGAAGAAATAGAAAATTTGAATAGGTCTATAACAAGTAAGAGATTGAACTAGTAAGAAAAAAAATGTCCAACAAAGAAAAGTCCAGTCCAATTGCCTTCACTGGTGAATTTTACCAAACATAAAGAAGAATTAACACCAAATTTTCATGAAATCTTCCAAAAATAAAACAGGGATTTCAAGTCATTCTACGAGTCCAGTATTATCCTGCTACCAAAACCAGGCAAAGACAATACAAGAGAACAAAAATCCTCAACAAAATACCAGCAAACCAAATCTAGCAACATATAAAAACAATTATGTATCATCAGTAAGTGGAATTTATCCAAGGAATGCAAGGTTGGTTCAACATATGAAAATCAATCAACATAATGCATCATAATAGTAGAATAAAGGACAAAACCACATGATCATCACAATTGATACAGAAAAAGTATTTGGCAAAATTAAGCAAACTTTCACTATAAAACTCAACAAACTAGGAATAGAAGAAAAATGATTCAATCTAATAAAGTGGTCTATGAAAAATCCACAACTAACATCATATTTAATAGTGAAATAATTTTCCAGGATTTAAATCTCTTATAGAATGTATTTTAAAGGCTTCAAGCTCTAGAGTTTTTAAGGTCATGACTCTGGATTTTATTCTGATTCTGATGACAAGTCATTAGAGAAGTTATTAGAGGAATTGGAAGGTCATGATTTGGTACCTATTTTTAAAAACCACTCTGGATACCACATATCCATTTCATTTGAATTCCATTTGGACTAGGGCATGGGTTGGGGAACAGGAGGGAACATGGTATAGTCAGAAAGTTTGTGAAAATAGTCCAGGGTAGAGACTATGGCAGCTTGAACTAAAAGGGTAGTGATGGGAACTGGAAAAAGTAGGTTTCAAAATACTTTTAGAGGCAGAGTCAGCGAGACTCACCAAGGGTTTAGAGGTGAGAGTAAATGAAGAAAGGAGAGGAATCAAGGCTGACTCCTAGAATTTTGGCTTCAGCAATGGGTGGATGGTGATCCTGTATACTGAGGAAAAGACCAAATAGGATTGGAGTCAAGGTTGGCAAATAAAAGTTCTATTTTGAGGACATTACAATTGAGATAGCTATTTAATATTCATGTGAAGCTGTCAAAGAGAGATCTAAATATAAAATTTGGAGCTCAAAAGAGAGATCAGAGCTAAGCATATGATTTGGAAACTGTCAGTACACAAATAGTATTTAAAGCCATGGGACTGAATGAAGCTGACTGGAAAAACAATGTAGATAAAGAAAAGAAGGGAGAACAGGGCTTGGGTTGGTCCTACCTTTAGGCATTCAGGCAGAGGAGGAGGAAGTGCCCATGATGAAGAATAAGAAGCAGCAGCCAATAAAATAGAAAGAAACCAAAAGAGTACCATGGTTTCTGGGAAAAGTAACAATTCAGCAGGAAGTGGTGATCAACTTCGTTAAATGCTGCTGAGAGAGCAAGACAGAAATGACGGCATGGTTATTAGTGCTACGAATAGGGAGATTGTTAATAATTTTGACCATGGCACAATCGATGAAGTTGTAGGGACAGACATTCAATTGAGGTAAGTTAAAAGGGATTGTGAGTTGAAAAAATAAGGGCAATGTATTAGTCTGCTTGGGTTGTCATAACAAAATACCACAGGCTGAGTGGCTTAAACGACAAAAGTGTATTTTATCACAGTTCTGGAGGCTAGAAGTCCCAGATTAATGTGCTATCAGGGTGGGTTTCTGGTGAGGCCTCTCTTCCTAGATTACAAATGGCTGCCTTCTCATTGCATCTTCACACCACCTCTCCTGTGTGAGTGTGTGGATAGAGAGATCCTTGGGTGTTTCTTCTGCTTCTCAGAAGGACAGTGGTCCTGTCAGTTTAGAGCTCCATCCTTATAAAGTAAAATCTATCATTTTGCCTTATCTCCATACATGCTCTGTCTCCAAATACAGACACGTTGGAGGTTAGAGCTTCAACCTATGAATTTTGGAGGAATACAAGTCAGTCCATAACAGCAAGCAACTCTAGATAACCCTTTGAAGACAATTATTGTTAAGGGAAACAGAAAAATGAGATAGAAATTCCAAAGATATGTGGACATGAGACAGAGGGGATAACTATAGAAATGAAGTCCCTGGGAAGGATTTATAATCAATAGAGGCCTTTGACCAGGTTGTCTTTTGACCTTGGCCAAGACACATCAACCACAGAAATGAGAAGGAAGTGAAAAAAGAGGAATAATGATGTTGGCAGGCTGGTGGCTTTCGCAGAGAAATATGAGGGAGTTCCTGTCTAAATGCTCCTACTTTCCTGATGCATATAACACAAGATTATAGTGAGCACGAGCATGGCAGAGGTTGGGTAATGTAGGAGTTTCACATGGAAAACATGACATGGTTATTAGGACATGTAAGCTGGTGAAAATATTATGAAAGTTTTGTAAGATTCTGGACATATTGAGTGCCCACCTGAGATTTATGTCTGTAGAACTTAAACAGAGACCAAGCAACACAGGGTTGTGTGTGTGTGTGCGCGCGTGCGCACATGCATGCATGTGTGTGTGTGCGCGCGTGCGCACATGCATGCGTGTGTGTGTGTGTGTATTTTTTCCAGCCCTTTCAACTGCTCAGACATGGGCATAGGGTAAGCAGACAGACAGGCTTAACCCAAGTCATGACTTTGGAGCCAAGTCCAGCCAAGAAAAGAAGTAGATAATTAAAAATTCATGCAAGACAGTGCTTAAATGAGAAGATATAGATATAGCTCAATAAAAATAAAATAAATAAATGAGAAGAGAAAAAAGTACTGAAAATGACAACTCTAAAAATAAATTTCCTCTCTGTCTCCTCTCTGATAAAAAGATAAAGTTTCTTAAGAAAGATAGGCTACTCTTTGGCCATGTTTGCATTGAAGTGCATACAGTTTTGGACCCACTACCACATCAATATCAAATAATGCCACTATGACTGACAGTACATTACTTTTAAGTAATTATTTATGCATTCCATGTATATTTTGCATGGAAAGCTCAGGTAAACTTGAGATCTGGGTAGGCAAAAATCAGGTGAGTACATTTTTGTTTAAGAAACTCTTTTAGAATAAAATTTAATGGTAGCTATCTTTCCTCGCTCATTAGATTTTTCATTATTTTTCATTCCCAATACTTTTCAGAGCTTAGTATTTTGATCTCAGACTGGTATTAATGTACATAAAAAGTAGTAGGATTTTACAGATCAACTTTTGTCTTGGAAATTAAACTATGTTGTCTCTCTTCCTGTCCAAATTTTGAGCTAAAATTCTGAATATGAAAACCATGTCTAGATTCCATGAATGCCCTAATCCTAAATTCTTCCTGAATTGTGAAGTGGAAAATTAAATCGTTTTTGTTGGAAAACTCCCTGTTCAATGGGTCCAGATCAGCACTCAGATGATGTCAGCAAATGTTACATTTTTTTCCAATTATGAAATGAATTATGGGGCGCTAGCTAACCACAGTTAGTCATTAAATAAAAGTATTTTGGCTGATGCATTGTTGTTCTGCCAGAAAACACAGGTGTTTTGTTTTTAAAGAAATTTTTAAAACATTGCTTTAAGAAAAGATTGCATTGACAATCCTTCAGCTCAAGCAATATAGAAACATTAATAAGAAGGTGTTATTTGTAGAGAATTTGTGTGGCAGGAGTACAGATTGTGTTCTCTCATATGAAATAAAGAGTTGCCTTATGTCCAGGGAACTGAAATAGTTGGGCTATGATATATGAAGACAGTGATATACAACTATGCATATTTAAACACATCAATATGTGAAGTCTTAAAAGTTAAACAAAAGGCACCTTATAAACATGAAATTTTATTATTATCAAGAACAAACTTTATTGGACTGGGATTTTTCAGAGTATGTTAGTTCATTCTCTCTATGATGATCACCAAAGTTTGCAAATGCACAGTCTCAAAATAATGGCATTTACATCTTTCAGCTTCAAAAAAGCTCTATTTGTTAAAAGTAGAGCTAGTGCCATACTTTCATTTGTACGTGGCTTCCTGAAAGATGAATGAGCATAAAATGTTTTAATTGACCCAATAGTCATAATAGTAATTTTTAATCATTTTTCATTTTCAGTAATAACCTTACACTTACCGTTTTCCCTTTCAATTTATGTATCTCTAAATCACTCCTGAATGAAGCAGCTGCCTTCAACTGATTTATCTGAGGAATTTGATTATCTCATCCAAACCATGACATCTTGAATCATGTATTAATGGCATGCTTATGAAATGAAGCAGTTTTCTGTTTCAAAATGACTTTTTCTCCTGTGTGTATAAATGTCACATGTCTATAATCCTCCCAACTCAAAAATTAATGTGGTAAACAATTTCTTATATAGGATACAACTATATTTTAAAAGAACAATAATTTATTGACTAGAGTACCTTAATAAACTGTTGTTAGAAATATATGTTAGGGCTTTAATATTGAAAATGGCATTTTTAATGTATCCCAAATATCATTCCCAAGATCTAGATTGCCCAGGTCTTATTTCAGAGTCTCCCTTAATGCTTTTGTTTAAGACTGAACCGAGCAGTATATTTCTTTAGAAAATTCCTTCCCTACCAGCCAGGCATGGTGGCTCATGCCTGTAATCTCAGCACTTTGGGAGGCTGAGGTGTGTGGATCATGAGGTCAAGAGATTGAGACTATCCTGACCAACATGGTGAAACCCCGTCTCTGCTAAACATACAAAAATTAGCTGGGTGTGTTGGTGCACACCTGTAGTCCCAGCTACTGAGGAGACTAAGGCAGGAGAATAGTTTGAACCCAGGAGGCGTTCTATATCATTTCATTCTTCCACAATTAAATGTGGCCAATCCTATTGTCAAACATGATTGGGGAATGTGTTGTTCTGCTCAAAGGCTTGGGTTAAATAAACGATTGGTTTCACAAAAATTGTGTAGATATATAATAGATATGTGACATAGATACATAACATATATATACACATATGACAGCTTTTTATCAAACACCTTGAATGCTCAAGTGATCCTACTAAAACATATTTAAACACAAATGCATTAAACTCTCCCATCATAGCATTCTAGCACTTAGTCTCCAGGTATAACAATGTTTCTAAGCTGAGGTGAGGGAAGCATCTGTAATTCTCACCTCTAATGCCTAAAACTTTGTTCCCAGAGGGAAGTTTCTCCTGATTCCCAGTTCCACTCACCATCCCTGACCCTAGGCAAGAAAGAGGAACTGGATTTTCATAGTTTCCACCCAAGGATGGTAGTTTTTATGGCCTGACCAGTTGAAGAGGTGCAAGAAGGGAGAGGGTAAAATTCAGAAGGTTGAAGAACTATGACGGAGTGACCAGATGTCCCTCTCAAAACTCAAGGGAAATCTAGCGGGATGTGGTGGCAAATGCCATTAGTCACAGCTACTCAGGAGGCTTAGGCATGAGGATCGCTTGAGCCCAGGAGTCCTGGGCTCTAGAGCGCTATGTCCATCGGATGTCTGCACTAAGTTTAGCATCAAGATGGTGACCTCCCAGGAGTGGGGACCACAAGGTTACTTAAAGAAAAGTGAACCGGCCCAGGTCTGAAATGAAGCAGGTTAAAATTCCCATGCTAATTAGTAGTAGGATCATGCCTAGGCAACATGGTCAGACCTCATCTCAAAAACAAAAACAAAAAAACCTCTAGGGAAATCTAGAGAGGAATACAGACAAATTAAGAAAAGTGCATGAAGATCTGATTTGCAAACTGACACATTCAAGGATAAGATTGTTTACATAGCAGCGGGATTACATTTGGTCCCAGGGACATAAACAAACACATTTTCAAGGATTTGCTTATAACTTTTTAAATAATAAGAAATGAAAGGCTAAAATGTTGTAATCCACCAGATGATTTTCAAATGAGGAAAGTTCCATCCCTACCTTATTTTTAGTGTTCATGTTACTGGTTAAGAACAGATCAGGCTATGAGATACAATCCCAACATCCTGACAAAGCAGGACATAGGACTACCTCGGTCTCACCAATCTCTTTCCTTCATGGCCCAGACCCCACCCTCCTGCCAAATCCCACCTCACTCAAATGGCACCCAGTCATTGTCTTTCTCACACAAGCAGAAAATCAAAATGAAAGTCTCACAGGACAAATGCCCTTCATATTCTTGGGACAGTAAGGAAAATACATCTTCCAGAGTGTGTTTGTGTGGAAGAACCCTGACTCTTCACCACCTTTGACTCTTACCTTCCCAGGGGAGGGTTTTTTCCTTTGCTCTGACCCCACATGCCTTGCTCTGCACTTGCTTTCTTTTCTTTTTTGACGCAAAAAGAAAAAAGGTCACCACTGATTAGACAAAAGAGCGAACAATTATCTGCATTTCACTTGAAAACCCACTTTCAGTGACTCTCTTTTTCTGATCAGGACATCTTTGATGATCATTTCCTGCAGAACTGTGCTAGGAATGGCCCTGGGAATTTATTGTCCTTGTCTTTGACCTTGTTTTATTAAAGGACTGCTAGAGGTGGAGTGATAAAGGTCAGAGGACTCCTGAGGCTACATAAAACATAAAACATAAGTAGGCCTTTCTAGATGGCATATCACAAGCTGGCAGGCTAAAGTTGGTATAGCAGGCCTTCTTTCTAGCACAGTCTACCATTCCACAGCAAAATCCCTGAAAAGTATTTGCTAACGTGTTGCTATGAACAAAATGCAAGAAAAGATGCTATGTACCTCAATTAGACTAATATATTTTCTAAAAATATTTGCACTAAATGAATTCCCTTGTGTGGGCAAAAATCTTTTAGAAGAACATTTACTAGGTTTTTGTCTGCTTGTGAAAGTAGCAAAAGTTCAATTTTAGAAAAGCCTCAAAAGGATGAGAAAGAAAATAAAAATCATATGTCATTCCACCTAACAGACACAAACAATGTTAACATTTTGGGGTATTACCTTTCAGCAGTGAGAGAGAAGAAAAAGAAAGTTACCACATTTGGGATCATATTATATGTATTTTTTTATATCTTGTTTTTATTTAACACTACATTTATTTAACCTTCAACATATATTAATTAATGAGAACCAAGCTTCTCTCTAAATATTATGAGCATTTGCCAATGATAAAAATAGTCTTCAAAACATGATTTTTAAAAGATATACAAAGTTCAAAGTATGCTGTTATAAAACATAATAAAATCATGCTCCAGTTCTTGAACATACAATTTATTTATTTTTTGTGATAGCTTTATTAAAGTATAATAAACTGCACATATTAAAAGTGTATAGTTTAGTAAGTTTTGACCTATAAATGTAGCTGTGAAACCATCATCACAATCAAGATAATGAACACACACATCACCCCCAGGAGTTTCCTTGTGCTTGTTGGTAATTCCTCTCTCAGCCCTGTCCGGCCCTCACCTCTGTCTCTAAGTATCTGTTCTATTTTCTGTTGCTATGGATTAGTTTGAATTTTGTAGACAATTTTACAAATGGAATAATACACTACATATTCTCTTTTGTCTGGCTTGTTTCACTCACCATAATTATTTTGAGATTCATCGTGCTGCTGCACAATCAATAGTTTATTCCTTTTTATTGTTAATTTGTATTCCATTGTATGTATATACCACAATTTGTTTATCCATTCATCTGTTGATGGATACCTTTGTTGTTTCAATTTTTTATTATTACAACTAAAAGTGGTATGTAGGCCAGGGCGGTGGATCATGCACTTTAGGAGGCCAAGGTGGGTAGATCACCTGAGGTCGGGAGTTCGAGACCAGCCTGACCAAAGTGAGGAAATTCTGTCTCTATTAAAAATAGAAAATTAGCCAGGAGTGGTGGCACATGCCTCTAATCCCAGCTACTCAGGAACCTGAGGTGGGAGAATCACTTGAACCTGGGAGGCAGAGTTTGCAGTGAGCCGAGATCGTTCCATTGCACTCCAGCCTGGGCAACAAGGTGAAACTCTGTCTCAAAAAAAAAAAAGTGCTATGAACATTGTTTGTGTCTTTGTATACTCATGTATTTTTTTCCCCTTGGGTAACCTAAAGACTTACACATAAATGTTTATGGCATCTAAAGATGGAATGACTGGGTTATACAGCATGAGTGTGTGTGTGTGTGTGTGTGTGTGTGTGTGTGTGTGTGTGTGTTTCCAAGAAATTGTCAAACTCTTTTCCAAGATGGTTGGACCATTTTCATCCCCATCAGCAGTGTATGAGGGTTCCAGTTGCCCTACATCCTTGCCAATACCTGCTATGTTTCAGCCTTATTCATTTTAGACTTTCTAATAAATACTTGGTCATATCTCATTGTGGTTTCATTTTGTATATCCCTAATAACTAATAATGTTGAGCATCTGTTGGGAAGATTTCTCAGATCCTCAATCAGATTTAATTTAAAGGGACAGCTTTCAGTCACGGAAGAGTCCTTCAAAATGTAAATTCTTAGTCATTCTTTCTTTAATGATACACTTCTGCCATTTTGTCTCATTTTTATCCAAGACACTGAAAGTTGCAGTGGAAATAAAAGATTGATCTTATTAATAGATTAACAACAGATTATGATAATGATGATGATGATGACAACGACAACAATGGCAGTGATTTAAAAGGCTTACCTAATCAACAGTTGGTCAACTCCAAAACAAATATATTTAAAGAAGAACACCATCATTGTAAGGACCCACCACTTTGTAAAGAACCAAAGGCCTCATGATCATGACAATTGTATTACTTTATGCCTTTCCTCAGAAATCTCCTCACTCTTCATGGTCAGTCCTGATTAGCAATTCTGACACGGGTCCCTGATAACTTCTCACTCATTTCCCCCAATCCATTTTTTCTGCAAACCTCTTACTCCATTCTGTTTAACCCCATGCCCACTCTCCCTTCTCTCAGCAAATTATCTCCATTTTATATCATCCAGAAAATAATCTATCAGCTGTGATTTCTATTCTGTTCTTTTCTACCTTTTACAAACACATCTGCTTCTTCATTCATGATTTCCCTCACTGCCATGTGTAAGAGAAATACATATTCCTCCCCCTGTCTAAGGAGGAGTAGTACAGACTCTAGACTCCTCTTCCAAACCTGTAGACAGCTAGTATCAAGTACCTGACTCTTTCCTGTATCGTCAATCTTTACCTGTCCATTGATTCCTTTCCTTCAGCATCCAAGCCTGTTTAAGACTTTTGGAGCTTAAGATTAAACTCTCGCTCCATTTTGTATTCTTTCTCCAAAGCTTTCCTGCCCTTCAGAGCCAAGTTTCCAGAAAACAAAGATTATCCCATTCTTCATCATTTTTCATTCATACCTAAATCAACACAGGGTAGTCCCACTCAACACCTTGGCCTCTTTTGCTGAGGATCTCCTAATGGTCAAAACCACTGGAAACTCCTCAGCCGTGATCTTACTTGACATCACAGCTGCTTTGACCTTCTTAAGTAACTGTCTCTTTGTTTGGTTTCTGTTTCACATTCCTCCCCTGGTTCTCCTCCCACCACTGTAGCTACTCAGTCTCCTTTGTATGGTCCTATTGTGCCTCATACCTCTTAACATTAGTCATCTCCAGAGTTGTTCTGCCATGAATCTTCATTTGTCCTTCTACTTGCTATCCCCAGGAAATGTCATCAATGTGCATGGCTTTTTTTTTTTTTTTTTTTTTTTTGAGACAAGGTCTCACTCTGTTGCCCAGATTGGAGCACAGTGGCTTGATCTAGGCTCATTGCAGCCTCAACCTCCTGGCTCAAGTTATCCCCTCACCTCAGCCTCCTGAGTAGCTGGGCCTACAGGTGTGAGCCACCACGTCCGGCTAATTGTGTGTGCGTGTGTATTTTTTGTAGAGACAGGTTTTGCCATGTTACCCAGGCTGATCTCAAACTCCTGGCATCAGGGGATTCACCTGCCTCAGCTCCCAAGCATGAGCCACCGCACCTAGCCACATGCATGGCATTTAAGTGCCACATATGACTTCTCAACCTATATTTATTTTTTTAACTTTAAAAAAAATAATAGAGACACGGTCTCATTGTGTTGCCCAAGCTGGTCTCAAACTCCTGAGCTCAAGCAATCCTCCCACCTTGGCCCTCCAAAAGGCTGGGATTACAAGCATGAGCCACCATGCCCAACTTCAATCTATATTTTTACTCAGGACTTTCTTTAGAGCTTCAGACCAAAACCCAAAGTGTTTATTAGACATGTCAACCTAGTATCCCCTCTATCACTTCAAATTCTATAAAACTAAACTCTTCAACATTTCCCATTTTCAATTCTTCACTCCTGCCCTCAAAATCTGCTTTTTCTTCAACATAATTTTTACCAAGTCTATGTTAAATCAGAACATTGGAAATCATCCTTTCTCTCACTCCTATTTCCAAATGGTCTTATGCTTTTGCCTTATAAAGACTGATTGAATTGTACTATCGTCATTATGGCACCCTCCTGACTACCCTGCTTCAGGCCTTCCACATGAGTTTCTAGACTTCTGCAACAGCTACTGCAGCAGATGAGATAGATCGGTGGGCTCAGCATCCATATCTCTTCTTAGTGTTCCTTCCTCTACAATAGAATAAGGAAAACTAAAGAATTTATTTCCCCAAATTCCTTGCAGTTAGAGTTCTGGAAGTGATTTAGATTTCTCCAATCAGACGTACTCTTCCAAGATTTGATTTTGGTATTGAATTAAAGGGACAGACGGGCAAGGCACTAAGACTCTATTTTGCCAAAAGAGTCTAACAGGTGCAGCTTGGTTCTGAGTTGGCTTATTTTATAAACAGATTATGGCTAAGTTCCTGAGGCCAAGAGGCAGATAGGTCCTGAGTGTCAATTTAAGAATCATTTCTGAAAGGCCTGCTGGAAGCCTGCTGTTCTACTCCTTCCCACAGATTGGTAAGCACCACATGCCTATATTAAAACTCTGCTCAAAATTGCTCACGTGGTTTCTATTATCTGCACCTGAACTCTGAGTAATCCAGACTCTTTCTACACTTTATACCCCTTGCACTGCCTCCACATGCCATGCAGTCTCACACTTCCTCTCTCTAGTTCATGTTGTCACTTCTGCCTGGAATGTTGTTCCCTCCTTATGTGCCCATGTGACTTGAGTGAGATGGAAAACATTGAACAGACGGAAGGTGCTGTCGAGGAACAATGTATATATATATACGTGACAATCCCTGGGTTTGTAAAGCTAAAGGTTTCTTCTGTAACATTAATACTAAATCTTTCTCCTGTTCCCAAGGCAATTTTTAAATATATCACCTCAAATCATTAGTTCATTGTACGTCCACAAAACTGTGGCTGATTTCTGATAGTTAACTGTCATCTATTACTATTTCCTCTTTTTAAAAACAATTTACATTTTTAGATTCTATTTTTATTTTATGTCAAATTTCTAGGAGCAAATCAAATATAAAAGTCTCTGAGAAAATGCACCTATTCTTACTCCTCAGGAATTCATTTTCTGTGACATTCATGGAAATGTTCCATGGTACAAGGAGAAATAGGAATGATTAGAGCTTGTTCAAAAAGCACAAGATTGATTCTTTCATCCAATTCCCTGAGATCATGAACTTGAATGTTTTCTTCCTGTAGAAAGCTAGATTTCTCAAGACCATGTCATAACCTTTGTGGTATGCAAAATGAAAACTGGCTTTTCATTAATGATTAGAATATTAGCACTAGAAGGAATATTAGCAACCACCCCTCGCCCTTTACAGACAAGGAGGCAAACCCCCCAAAAACAGAAATGACATACCTGCAATGGTCTAGCATATTTATCACAGAGTTGTGCTATGTCTCCTAATGCCAATTAAGGTGTCATTTTCATATGCCTTTCTTTTTCAACATTTCCAATGCTGTTTAATGATCTGCAAGACCTAGTTTTCAATTAGTTAATTTTAGAGTAACTGGGAAATAGGGAGTTTTACACAATGCAAGCAAGAACAAAGAACCACATATTCAAAACCTCGAAACCGGATTAATCGTTTTAAGTAATCACCATTTTAGGCTAGATGAAACCGGCCCTAGAGGAACAATATATGACACAGAGCAATTTAGTTCGATCTTTTCTTATATTGCTGCTACGATTGAAAGGGCAGACTTTGCAGTTACTGCTTAGATTCAAAGCTGTCTTTCATATGTACTAACACATAAGCCTATGACTTCTCTTACTTCAAGTATTATTTTGGGCTTTCCACAAGGATTTCCAAATATGTATTCTTTCTTAACTGAGCTAACATACCCATCAGTATGTGAGGGCTCTTGCTTAACCAAGTGGAAAATAAATCTATTTCAACCAGACCTTTAATTTTTTTTTTTTCTATTTCCACTGCCTTATTTTGGACTTTCTAACTGCCCAGCTTTCAAGACAAGGTCCATAATTATTTGTGAACTTCCACAAATTAAGAACCTGAAACAGTAGCTTGGCACTATTCCAGATGTTCACGCGCAATCTCTCACCCATTCGGTACCTTAGAGGGTCAAGCCTGAATTGTCATCCAATGCTGTTGGGCAGGCCACCATCAGACTCTAAGTCAGATAGCAGTTTTTACAGATCTAAATACTGTTGCTCAAGTGGGTGTCCATGGAGACTGAAAAATTGGTTTATTGCCTAGAGAAATGGAAATAAAACCAAGTCATTTGGTTTCTATGTGGTTTCTATGAAGCTCAAGAAATTTTTTGGCTAATGATAAAACTACAGATGGCTAAACTACATGATTCCCTTGGTCAATTCTCAATCTTATCAAGAAAATAAGCTATGTGTACATTACTTTTAAAATATGAGAATATTCCAAATGAAGGCATACCAGATTCTCAAGTTATTTGATTTTCGGTTAGATTGAAAACTATTATTTAAAAGAATCACCAATATATTCAACAAAATCTAATAGGTTAAAAAGTCCTTGGATTCACTACATATGGAAAATGTTTCTCATCCACAAATTCAACAGTGTTCCAAGCATGAAAGAAAAAGCTAGTATTTAATAAGGGTGAAGGAGACTGAAACACCTATTCATTAATCCTATGGAAATATTTGTCACTCATATGTGGTTGAGCGAATTGGGTAAAAATAGCACTTTCCAAAGAATTTGTTCATCTGGATCTGGACCTTTATCTATCTGAGCAAGTAAACATGATGTAATAGCAGGCAGAAGACTTGTACAATGGACTCTCTGATAAATAAGGATGCAGAGGTGACAGCTTGGCACGTGTTGGCATGATTTCACAGCATCTGTTGGCCTACAATCAGAGAGAAAACAACGCCTGGCAGACCCCCTTTCTCAATGAATGCACAAAACTAGTCAGGCCAAGAAAGGTGGCATACATGAGTTACATCTGAGAGTTGGCCTGAACTCAGCTGTTCAGTATTTGGGATAATTAATGCTGCTTTTTAGCTTGTCTCAGAAAACTTACAAGAAATATCCATAAAAGTTTAGCTTCAGAAGAGAAAAATAAAAATTGATTTTATATATGACTCACAAACTGAAATGACTATAGTGGCCAAGAAGGTATGAAAATTAATGTGTGGGACTGAGCATAAGTAAAACAAGAGACTGGTGTGATGATAAATGCTACTGGCACAGGGGCTCAGGGTTGGGGAAAAACTAGAAGTAGCGATGACTGTGGCAAAGTATAGCACACATGTCTTCTTGAAAGGGACTAATTGCTGCTCCAGTCTACCTATTTGATCTCATGTCTTCAAATATTACAAAGGAAGCTAGGTTTGGTTTGCCCACATTTTGCTGGGGTCCCTACAATGACCCTTTTATTTAAGGAAAAAAATAGTAAAAGGAGTGTGCTATGATGGTTTGCTGGTGGTAATGTAAAATGGTGCAGCACTTTGAAAATCACTCTTGTTTTTCCTCAAAGAATTAAACATAGAGTTATTATTTGATCCAGCAATTTCACTTCTAGCTATATACTTGAGAGAAATGAAAACATATATTAACACAAACTTTTACATGAATGTTTTATCATAGTCCAAAGGTGGAAACAATGTAAACATCCATCAACTGACAAATAGATGAACAAAATGCAGTATGTCTATACAATGGAAGATTTAGTTATAAAAAGAAATGAAATACTGATACATGCTGCAGGGTGGATGAATCTTGAAGACATTTTGTTAAGTAAAATAAGCTAGTTGCAGAAAACCACATGCTATATGGTTTTATTCATATGAAAGGCCAGAAGCGAGAAATCTGAAGAGGCAGAAAGTAAATTAGTGATGGTTTAATAACTAAGGGAGAAGAACCAGGCATGGTACCACACACCTATAGTCCCAACTACTTAGGAGGCTGAGGCAGGAGGGAAACCCAGGAAGTAGAGGCTGTAGTGAGCTATGATCACAGCACTGTGCTCCAGCCTCAGAGACAGAAAACAAAAAAAGACTGGGGAAATGGGGTGATAGAGGATAAAAGAATAGGGGGGTGATAGATGATAGAATAGGGTGATAGAATAGGTACAGGGTTTCTTTTTGAAGTGAATAAAATGTTTTAAAATCAACTGGTGGTGGTTGCACAACTCTGTTAATATACTATTAGGTTGGTGCAAAAGTAATTGCCATTGAAATTGTAATGGCAAAACTGCAATTACTTTTGCACCAATCTAATAAAACCATTGAACTGTACACTTTAAATGGGTGAATTGTGTGGTATGTGAACTATATTGTAATAAAGCTGTTTAAAAAGTGTCTCAAAATGTCAACCCCTGTGAAGTTATCTTAGAATGTTTCAATTTGGAATTTTCAACAAAAGTAGAAAAAAGTAGTATAGAAGTTTGTTGAGATTATCTTGATGACCACCAACAGATAACATTAGTGCCCATGCTTTATTCGTGTTTACTATCTTCTTCTCACCATGGGAAAAGCCAAAGGGCCTTGGGGCAAGCTACAGAAATAAGAGGTTGAGAGTCATTTAAGTAGAGAAAAGTGATGGGAAAACCCAGCCACCACAGCGTTCATGGCAATAAAAGGAAACTAAACTCAAATTATTCACAACAGCAGTCAGGAGCCTTGGTAGTGGATGTATTGCGGGTCCTGGTTTGTACAGACCAAATTGTCCCAGCTCGTTAACATTGTGGGTGATAGTATAGTTGTTGTGAAGTTTGTTATAAAAACAACTTTTAACTACTTTTTATTATTGTTTTTGGGATGCCTTATTCAAATGACTGCTCCATCAAAACAAAGGCCAATGTTAAAAACAAGATAATTCCTTAAGAGAAAAATTAATGATACTGCTCATAATGATTATTCAAACAATGGCTCATAGTGCTCAAAATCAAAAGAATCAAGACAGCATAAGCCTTTTTTCTTATATTGAGCCCAAAGTTCAAACAAAACCATCCATCACATCGATCATATATGGTTCATCCAAATTACATTGTTTTGTCCTTTTATTTGTATTCGATTCCTAAATTTGCGCTTGTTTTGTTATTTTAATAGGAGATATAAGTATCATGAGTCTGAATCCAGTTTCACTGTACATACTGTAGAAGTATGGTATTTAAAATAATTGACCTCCCCATTAGAAGTCCAAGTAAATTCTTTTCTTCTAAAAAGGTTCTGTATATTTTTTTGTGGAGAGGATTCAGTGAGATAGGTTTATTGTGTTTAGGTAGGAAATGCAGAGTTTAGGCTTGGAAAAATAACTAATGATAAAATGCTCATGGTCTGAAACGATGAGCTAGACTTAAGTGAAAAGAGGGCATAATAAATCTCAATTAACTAGAATGTTTGAGACTGATGTGTTTTTGAATAACCAGAAATTTATGTATAAGCTTCACTTCTCCTTGAAAATATTTTCTAAGTGTGATCTGCTTTTCTCATTAAAGAAGATAATTTAGTTGTTATGACCTAGAAACTCTAAGTGCTTCAAGTTCATCCTTTAATAATAAATTCTTATTGTAGCTCCACAAGTCCAGAAAACATAAGAAAGTGCTCTTTTAAAGCTATAGGGTATAAGCATTTTTGTGCAATCTCTCTCCCTTTTCAACAATGGAGTGCATAATATTATCTAATTAATTTAGATTTCTGGGTAATTGGAGTCTATTTAATTGAGATTTTATTGTGCATATATTGCTACTTGGATATAGGATTGAAAGGCCTAACTGTGGGGAAGGGAGACGAGGTGAATCATTTGTCCCTAAGTACAAAAGAACCAGGAAAATTTATACTCAATTTTATATACTTTTATTGAATGACTGCTATGGAAAGAAACTGGGGGAGGGATGAGGAGAGACTTAAAAGGACAAATGAGATATTATTACCAAGCTCTTAGAAGTCTACAGACAACAGGGAAATCGAAACTTTGTGATCCTGTTTGCATCAGAGGACCTCAACACACAGCTGCAGTGATAAACACGCTAAGGCTGAAAGAGCATTTGAACACTTGGGATTCCAACAACATCCATAGTGGAGGTGACAGCCCTCCCTACCAGGAAGTAATCCTGTAAATCCATCTAATTAACTGGTTAATGTCAAGACAGGGACCAGCTCCAGAGGGAGGGCCACAGGCTCTGGGCAGAACCATGTCTTGCTAACCTTGTTTTGAAAGATGAGAATAAAAAGATATTTTTTGCACATTTATCAGATTTGCAGTTAAAAACAAACCAGAAAGGACAGCAAATACAGGATGAGAGAATCAGGATCCAAAAAGCTGAAACATTTGGCTGAATTTAACAAAATGATTACAATGTAAGTTTCTGCACTCTGGCGCATATAAAAAACACTATGTACAAGTACGGGATGGGAGAGGCATGGAACAGTGTTGTGAGTGTGTGTCTGTGTGTGTGTATGTGTGTGTGTGTGTGTCTGTGTGTGTGTGTTTTAAAGGCTCAGGCTTGAACTAGCTTGAACTGACAACTATATAAAGAAGAAATATAAATAATAAATAAAACTATATGCATTATTAATCAAGTTAAAACAATAATCCCTCAATCTACCAAACTGATAAACTACAAATAATTATAATTCTAAATGCTGAAAACGGTATGAAGAAATAGACTTTCTCATATACATCATGTGAAAGTGTGAATTGGTAAGTCCCTCAGGAACAATTTGGCCACGTGTATTGGAAATCAAAAAGCCATGCAGAGCTTTCGGCCGGGCGCAGTGGCTCACGCTTGTAATCCCAACACTTTGGGAGGCCGAGGCAGGTGGATAACGAGGTCAGGAGTTCAAGACCAGCCTGACCAACATGGTGAAACCTAGTATCTACTGAAAATACAAAAATTAGCTGAGTATGGTGGCACACGCCTGTAATCCCAGCTATTCAGGAGGCTGAGGAAGGAGAATTGCCTGAACCTGGGAAGTGGAGGTTGCAGTGAGCCAAGATCGTGCCACTGTACTCTAGCCTTGACAACAGAGTGAGACTTCGTCTCAAAAAAAAAAAAAAAAAGCCATGCAGAGCTTTCATCTTAACAATTACACTTATAGGACTTTTGTTCATTAAATAATTAAGGATGCACATAATATTTAGCTACCAGAGGGTTGAACATAACATTGTTAGTAATGGAATAACATACACACATACTCATTAATATGCATCTAAAACATTCCCAATAGGAAAGGATCATATGAACAAAATCTATAGTATAGTTAATGGTATAATACTAATGTCAATTTTCTGGTTTTGACAATGTACTATAGTTATGTAAAAGGTTGCCATTGCATGGGAGGCTAATTGAAGGGTGCACAGGACTTCTTTGGAATAATTTTTCAAATTTTTGTAAGTCTATCATAATTTTGAAATAAAAAGAATAAATTTATTAAAATGGAAAGCTTTTTATTGAAAAAGAGCTGATATCTAATCAGAAGGTATAATTCTTTTTTTGGTAAAATATCCATGTAATTTATGTAGTTATGATGATGATAAGAATACCACTTACTGAAATCTTGTTTTGTGGTTCACAAATAGCATCTCATTTGATCTCACATTAGCAAAAGGATAAATCTAACTATTCCCATCTTACCAGTGAGGAACGGGATTAGGAGAGATTATACAAAGTTTCAAGTGTTACACAACTAGCTAGTATTTGAATATAGTTCTCTTAGGCTCCAAAGTCCATGCTGTTGGCTTTGGTCCAAAACATTCACTACTAAATATCTTTTTTTATAGTCTGGAAAAGTATATCCTAAAATTTCAACTATAATTATCCCTGTGTAGTGATTATTGGTGGCATTCTTTTTCTTTTTTGCTTATTAAATACATATCATATGTGTAATTAAAATAATATTTATTGGCGCAATGGCTCACACCTGTAATCCCAATACTTTGGGAGCCAAGGTGGGTGGTTCATTTGAGGACAAGAGTTTGAGACCAGCCTGACCAACATGGTGAAAACCACCTCTATAAAAATACAGAAGTTATGTGGGCATGGTGGTGAGCACGTGTAATCCCAACTACTTGGGAGGCTGGGGCAGCAGAATTGCTTGAACCCGGGATGCAGAGGTTGCAGTGAGCTGAGATTGTGCCACTGCACTCCAGTCTGGGCAGAGTGAGACTCCATCTCAAAAAATATATATTTATTTATTTTAAAGATACAGCCTCACCATATTGCCCAGGCAGGTCTCAAATTCCTGGACCCAAGCAATCTTCCCACCTCCTGAATAGCTGGGACTATAGGTGTGTCACCACACCCAGCTTAAAAAGTAATACTTCTTTTAAGACTTCAGTGTTTTTGGTGAAAGCCGGATTAGTGTGAGTCTACAGTACTCATAATAATCAAAATAGCTATGTTTGGCTACATTGACAGAAGAATAGTTATTTAAAATCAAAAGACCATACTGGTATTCAACTATGCAAATCTGGAATATGGAACTCCTTCTATTTTGGGAGCCACACTTTGGTAGGGACATGAATATAGAAACTGAAGGGTATTCGGTGAAAAGTAATCAGAATGGTGAGAGGATCCAAAAGCATATCATAACATTGACAGTGGAGAGAACTGGGGACATCTACCTTGGATAGAAACAAACTCAGAAGGATTATGATAACTGTCTTAAAATGTGTAGAGGCATCCTCCAGAATAATAGTCACCATCATGTGCTAAGTACATACATTATCTCAATTAATCCTCACCACACCACTGTAGAAAAGTGCTGATATTATCCTCCCTTTGTGGATGAGGAAACTGAAACTCAGAAAGTCAGAAAACTTGTACAGAATCACACATGCATTAATGACAGAGCTAGTATTCAAATCCAGAACGTGTCTGCTCTTACTCATTCTTCAGGGTTGTCTCACAACCCTACAGAGGAAAAGCAACTGGGCTTGTTTGTGTGAATCCTAATGAGTAGAATTAGGGCCACAAAAGAGACACAGCTATCAGCTGAATATCGGATTTATCTCTGAAAAATCAAAGCTATCCAAATATGGAATGGATTGCCTTAGAAGATAATAAATATTCCCCATACAATCAATAGAGTTAATGATGCTCCACAGGGATGTCAGAAAGGAAAGTCAGTCAGCAGATGGATCTCAAACTTTAGTACACACCAGGATCACCTGGGAGAGTTTCTACAACACACATTACTGTGTTCCACCCTGAGCAATTCTGATCCAGGTGTCCTGGGGTGGTAAGATCCATGAATTTGCATTTCCATCAGGCTCCCAGGTGGTGCAAATGCTGCTGGTCCAGGATCACACACTGGCATTCCCTCAAGTCCTAAAATTCTACTACTTAAAAAAAAAATCAAACTGTGTGGCTTGAACCAATTTTGTGTCCCTTGCAACCTCTCCCATGGAATGGCAGCCATAATGCCCCTGAGCCATACAATAGGCTGGTTTGTGTGCTTGTTTTTCTCTGTCTGAACTACTAGTCAAGAGATTATCCTACATATTTTCAACATGACCTTTTATAGCTAGTTGTTTAAAAATTCCAGAGTTTCCTAATACATTAGAGACATATTTTTTCTAAGAAATCTACCAATATTTCTGATCAAGAAAAAATGGGTAAAAGCAAACCAAATTAAATCATATAATAAGAGACTGATCAATCTTAGCATGTTCATATTATCAGAGAGGAAATGTACTCTTCTAATTATGATTTACTGTTCAGCTGTCTAGCTCAATTTAGGATAAGAAGTGGAAATGTTTTTGTTTTCCAAGAAATAAGGATGATAGCCGTATGTTATGAACAGTGCTTTGTTATTCTTAATAGTGGCAAACTGAGCATGAGTGGTTTTTTTTTCCCACAATTTCCTAATTCTACTTGTGTCTAGCTTAAAGGCAGCTTTGTCTGTTTTTTTTTCCCCCACTTTTTGATGAGGCAAAAATTGCCAAGTACCTTTAAAGCGGGCAAAAATATTCCAAAATCAAATATAAAGAAAAAATGTAGCTCTGTGTGGACTGCACTGTTGGCCCTCTCTTCCTGGAAGGCAGCTGATACAATGCCACAGCTGCTTCTTGACACACAGGATTGTTGCTCACTATCCTGAACAGCCAACACCCCCATATAAGAACCACAAGTGGCTTTTAAGGTGATAAGATAAAAGTTTAGCTGCCATATTTTATGACATAATTCAGCCAATGTCTCTTTACAGAGTGCCACTGGACAGCCAACTTCAAACAGCCATAAACATTTGATTATATAGTAATTTAATTTAATGATTTATTTAATCTTCAAATCACAAGAGGCTATTTCCAAAACACTTTGTTGCCATATTGATCCTCTTTTAACCTAAAGGATTAATAATTGATGTTGAAATATAGTTGGAAAAAAGTTGACAATGAACTTCTTTCTAAAGGAAGAGACACCTGGATAGAATATCAGATTTATATATTGGGTGTCCCAGATAACAAAACTTTCAAGTGACCGAACTTTTTAAATCACAAGCATTTTAGATTGAACTCTTTCCAAAATGTCATATATGCTTTCTTGCCATATATATATATTTTTTTGAGACAGAGTCTCATTCTGTTGCCTAGGCTGGAGTACAGTAGCACAATCACAGCTCACTGCAGCCTTGACCTCCTGAGCTCAATCCTCTCACCTCAGCCTCCCAAGTAGCAGGAACTACAGGCACAAGCCACCACATCCAGCAAATTTTCTTATTTTTTGTAGAGGTGGGATCTTGCTAGGTTGATCATGCTGGTCTTGAATCCCTTGCCTCAAGTGATCCATCCACCTCAACCTTCCAAAGTGTAGAACCACATCCAGACCTTTCTTGCCACCTTAAACTGAGTAATGGCACATGCTTTAATATCCTTTGGTGCATCAAAGGTAAGCCTCGTAAATAAGTATGATTCTATGATATAACTGAATGGCATCCTCAGTGAGAACAACTGAGATTTGACGGAACTTTTTGCCTCTAAAATGCCTTCAGAACCTTATACCATTTAGTCCTTTGATTGAATTTTTATAGTTGACACTTTCCCTTTTCACTTAAATGTACCTACCACTGTTAATTTTTTCTTCCCTTTTTATTTGCTATTAAATTTATCATTTACTAAAAATCTAGCTCAGTTAATTTACTGGAAGTATGTGTGCAAATAAGTAAGGCTTTACAAATAATAAATCAGTTTTTCTGAGAATTGTCTGTGGCCTTTAGTGTATATAGTTTGTGTCATAACTTCTCAAGAAGTTTGTTTTTAATTACTCCTGTTTCTTACCTGTCTATTGTCCAGTTAACCAGGTTGCCAGATATGTGACCTTTAGTTAAGAAAAGCATAACTGTAATCATGTAATAATAATCATTGATCTTCACTTATGACTAGGCTGCTCTAAGCATGCTAACTCTTTGCATTCAAATCTGTATTTAAAGTATAGCAGTCACAATAGCGAATGAAATCTAGATGACTTTTCTTTTCAAAGCCTAGGCATTTTCCTATGCGTTTATCCTTTAGACCTCACAAATGAAACCAGATTAAGAGAAGAAGACATGACTTCAGATAGGAGTTTTACAACTCATCCCTTAATACCTTATAAATGGAAGAAAACTCCAAAATTGGAGGATTTTGTCTCCACTAATCTCAGAGATTAAAGAAGGAACAGCAGTAGGAAAACCAGGAAAAATATGGCATTTTATCCTCCTGAAAAGTCGTGATTCTTCAAAATTCTTTTTGAGTTGTATGCACACAGCACCATTTGGTGCTATAAGAAAAGACTTCCATCAAGTAAAAGTTCTAAATCTGGCCCTCAAAAGCCTCTAGGACATGGCTCAACCCACATTTCTCATCTCATCTTCCATTGCTCTCTTTCTGCCAAACCAAATCCTCCCTGATCCCCACATCTCTTTCATCTCTCTGCCTTTGGAGTATTTATTAGGTGCTAATAAGTACTTCTCAGGGGGGAAAGCAGGGGGGGATTCCATGGTCAAATAAATTTGGAAAATGCCGGATTAACCAGCATAAAATGGGTTTCCTTGATATAGTACTTCTCAGAACCTTTTAAAATTCTAATGTTCATTTAAATCTCCAAAGGTAAAATACAGTATAGAAGCAAGATAACCACTCAGTCAGCCTAGAACAGTCTCAATGTATGCCTGTCATCCCAGCATAATTAACAGTGTCCCTTTCAGCTTGTAAAAATGCCTCACATTGTACAATATGGTTTTCCTAGATACAGCACTTTCTAAATTAATTTGACCATTGCTCCATTTTTCACATAATACCTAAGTATGTGGTAGAATACAGTTTGGGTAGCATGACCTTTCCCCACTTTACCAGGCGTCAATGCCTATCCAGATCTCAAATCCCCTCCAGAATAGCTTGCACTGCGGTGAAGGCTTCCCTCGTTATTTGTCCTCCACCACAGCTGAAAGTATCTTGTCCCGCTGGTGAGGATGTAACAGCTGCTTTTCACCTTCACCTGTGACATTTAGCATTTTCTATTCTATTTTTGGTGCAGGCTTCAAGTCTTTCCACTGTGCCATTTACGGTAGAATCCAAGTCGTGTTTCACTTTATCTTCCTGCATTATGCCAAACTCAATAAATACCTTTAATTGATTACACTGGGTTGCACCTGGAGCTGTCTTTGCCTCTCATTATTACAAGGCAGGTTCTCAAAGCAAGCCAAGGCAACTCTTCCTCCTGCCTTCTTGGAGATCTCACTCTGCTGACTGTCTCCCCACTTTCATATCTCCCACAACACTTAAGTATGCTCAGGATTCCCCCATCTTAAATATGCCTGGTTTCTGTCTCCACTGCTGCACTCAAACTGTTCATATCAGGGTCAACAGTCACTTTTTTTTTTAAGTGAGTACTAACTTTAAAAAAAAAAATACTAAATCTTATTAATACTCCTCATTTGAGTTTCAGCTCCGACTCTGAAATGAATTTGCCTCTTTGATTTATACTCTCTTTAAAAGTCTCCAAAGTTTCTCAAAAAGTTAAACATAGAATTATCAAATGGCCTAGCAATTCTGCTGCTGGGTATATATCCAAAGTAAAGGGAAGCAGGGACTCAGATGTGTGTACACCAGTGTTCATAGCAGCATTATACATGATAGTCAAAAGGTGAAAACGACCCAAAATGCCAGTAATGGATAAAAAATATGGGTATATTACATACAATGGAATATTATTCAGCCTTAAAAAGAAATGAAATTCTGATACAAGCTACAATATGGATGAACTTTGAAGACATGCTGAGCAAAAGAAGCCAGATGCAAAAGGGAAAATATTCTATGATTCCATTTATATGCAATACCTAGAATAGGCAAGTTCATAGAGACAGAAAGTAGAATAGAAGTCACCAGGGGCTGGGGAAAGGAGAAATAGGCAATTAATGTTTAAGGGGTGCAGAGTTTCTATTTGGCATGATGAAAAAGTTCTGGAAATGGCTAGTGCTGATGGTTGTTCAACATCGTGAATATATATACATATGTATATATACACGTGCATATATATATATATAAATATATATATGCACATATATATATGTATATTTTGAGATGGAGTCTCACTGTCGCCAGGCTGGAGTGCAGTGGCGCGATCTCGGCTCACTCCAACCTCCGCCTCCCAAGTTCAAGTGATTCTCCTGTCTCAGCCTCCCGAGAAGCTGATACTACAGGTGCACGCCACCACGCCCAGCTAATTTTTTATATTTTTGGTAGAGACGGAGTTTCATTATGTTGGTCAGGATAGTCTTGATCTCTTGACCTCGTGATCTGCCCACCTCGGCCTCCCAAAGCGCTGGGATTACAGGTGTGAGTCACTGCACCCAGCCTCAACATCATGAATATAGTTAATGCCACTGAGTTGCACCACTTAAAGATAGCTAAAATGATTAATTTTGCATTATGTATATGTCACCACAATAAAAAGAAACAAAAGTGTGTAAAATATTAAAATTCCTGAAATAAAAAACATTTGTAGTCAATAGAGTAAAATCAGCCTCATGACTCCCTTCTGTTCAACAAGAATCTCATTCTGGGAGAACACCTGAAGTGGGGAATTCCCAGTCAAGGTAGGCGGCCTCCTCAAGCATATTGGAAAGACCTTTCCACTTAAACTTATCTCTAGTCCTTTGGGTTTCACAGCCACACCTCATTTTACCAGTACCGATGTTTCTGTAAAGTTGTAAGCTAAACCATATCTTCCCAGGTCATAACCTCGGTTATATAGGCAGAAGAGTTTTATCTAAATTAAAATTGCTGTGCAGGTGGTGGCATTGCTCCAAGCTTTTCCTTTGGGTTTCTCCAATCCTTTTCTTCCCCTACCTAACACACCTCTGCAAAGAGGATAGTGATTTGTAAACAAATAGGTAAGCAAAGAGAGAGCCAGCTATTTGTAAAGTCAAAAGGGGCATCAAAGGGAAGGGGCAACATAGTCCACTCCAGCAGGCACAGATTAACTCTTTTATTGAGCTTTGTCAATGCTCCAATTCCCTGCCTGTGGTGTATTTTATACTTCTATAATATACTGTCGGTCATGAATGGTCTGCCCCCTATGACCAGATCTCCTGTAACAGCAGGGAGCTAAATCAGGGAGGGTGATTTCTCCAACTTTTTAAAAGCAACATATTATTTGTTAGTACTCATTGGCGATGTCCCCATAGCCTGACAAGAAAGTCCTTATCCCAAAGCCTGACAATTCTCAAATCCCACATAAAGCATCTTGCTCCCTCAAAGAGTTTTCTGTAAGTCTATCACAGGAGAAAGCCTCTAGTGTTTCAAATTACGGATTTTTGGTGGGGGTTGGTAGTGCTTGGGAGTGCCTTGTAAAATTCTCACTCAAAAGATAAGTAAGATATTCAAAATTCTGCTTGGGATAATTATTACTGTTTGGCGTTTGCTGGATTTGAGGGAGGATACATCAAAGCAATGAGGCTTTGCAGAATACCAAGTCATTAAGTCCTGAACATGGGCTGTGGTCGTGGAAAAGAAATGATTCCAAAAATATTAAAAACATGAGACAAGAGGACACTTGGTATCTAAAGCATTCATCACACTGTGTGTTTTTCCTTAGCTTTTCTGTGTTATCTGATGGCATAGGAGAAAATTTCCTATTAGAAAGCCTCTTTCACTCTCCATCTCAATTTTTTTGTTTGTTTTTTTTTGTTTGTTTGTTTTGTTTTTGCCACAGAGCTCTCTACTCCCATGGAATTTCATGGAGATCCCATGAAACTGTGCATGAATTGTGCCTTCTCCAGAGACACTCCCTCATGCACATGATACTGGCCTCAATTTTGTAACTGCGTTTATGACTGATTTACGGAACTTTTACTTGGCAGGCCCTGCTGTTACTGTTAGCTGGTTACTATGGATCTTTCAACATGCCACTCTGGCATGTTGCATTAAAAATAACCTCCCAAGACTGTACAGAATACATAGAACAACGGGAGTACAGTCATAGCCGCAGACGCCAGAGTCTGCTTTGGTGCCTATGTGTTTGCATGTGCTCCTAGGTGAAGTAACTACAGGAAAATCATTCAAACACTTTCTAAAACGTCCACTTGCATCACAATTTTTCTAAGCTTTCCCGAAGCAGAGGCTCTCAGCGATCAACAACATCTCAAACAACTGTGAACCCAAAGAATAACAAAACACAAATGATAAGTGTTTGTTAAGGGCACAGATCCAAAGTCACCGTGTCTGGGTTTGAATCCAGGCTTTCACACGTAACTAGTCCCAGGATCTCAGCAAGTTATACCACAGCCACAGCTATCTCCTCTGCAAAATGGAGTGATAACATCAATCTCAAAGCACTGTTCTGAGAATTAAGGGAGCCATCCAGAGAAGAGTTCTTGGTTCAGTATTAATGTCAAGAAGGTGCTCAATACACAGATTATTATCCTTTGAACTCCTTTGAACAAGTAGTTGCTTAATAAATATTTGTTGGCTGAAAGGGTAACACCCAGCTATTCATGTATGTGTCTGATCCCCTTTTCTAGATTATCTACTGCTTTAAATCAGTTATATTTCATTCATCTTTGTATTCTCACAGCTCTACGATAGTTGCTGAATAAATATTTATTAAATTAAATGCAAAGATAAAGTCTGTTTTAAAGGGCAACAGTTAATATGTAAACTGGTAGCAAAAAAAAAAAATCACAGGCTTTAAGTGCAAATAGAATCCAGTGCCAAGAAAACACTGACGTTCCCTGAAACTAAATGAATACAAGTTACACATGAATACAATATTTGTAATGCTAGGTCTGGTTCAGTGAGTCTGGTTCTAGCTGGGTATTGCAGAGAAGAGAAAAGCTTTTATCTCTAGCCCACCCCTGGCCTCAGCCCATGAGCCAGGCTTGCCCATAACTCAAGAGAAGAATTGCTCTCCCAGAGCCAGACACCACAGTCACCACAAGCCAATAGTTTCCTTATGCCACTTTAAGCGTCATTGGATTTGGTGACAACACAAGCAGAAGACTTCTGCCGAGGACACAGGACCAGGATAGTATATGCTCTGCCCTGGGTTCCACTCACAGTGCTCAAATCAGCATGAACAGAGCTGAGTTCATGCAGAGGGAGACAAGGCCAACTCCTTCTTTAGGAAAGCCAGGGGCCACTCTGGATCCTAACTGCAGAAAACGCTAATAGGTTTCTGTGACTGTGAACTCCTATCTAACCTCCAGAGCCAAAATGAAAATAATAAATCTGTTCAGATAGAGAGTATGTGTATGCATTTGTGTAGGACACTATTTCCTTCCTTTCTGATAGGTTGTCAACATCTCCAGCTGAAGACTACCAAAAACACAACTCTAGCTGATTAAGTTAGATTTATTACACATTGCCACATGGGATAACATTCATTATGGGGAATCCATGAGGCACCCAGCAAGATGGTGTTAGAAATAACCTATTATAAAATGTGGGCTTGAGGCCTTTGGGGAGGCTCTACAAAAGTGGAAGTTCATTTTAGGTGGGTTCTGTCAGAAAGTGGAGACAATTCTATGATTAGGTATCTCAATAAATCTTACCTATAGGAAGAGCAGAGTAGGGCAAAGATAAAGCTGTAATTGCCAAAGAAGTAACAGTCCATTACATTAGGCAAGAAAGAGAAAGGTTTGATAACTTGTGACTTTGTATTTCTGTTCTAACACTGCTAATATAGACATACCTGAGACTGGGTAATTCATAAAGGAAAAGAGGTTTAATTGACTCACAGTTCCACATGGCTGGGGAGGTCTCATAATCATGATGGAAGGTGAAAGGCACATCTTACATGGCAGCAGACAGGAGAGAGAATGAGCGTCAAGCAAAAGGGGTTTCCCCTCATAAAACCATCAGACCTCGTGAGACCACAGAACAGTATGAGGGAAACCACCCCCATGATTCAATTATCTACCACCAGGTCCCTCCCACAACATGTGGGAATTATGGGAGCTGCAATTCAAGATGAGATTTGGATGGGGACACAACAAAACCATATCAGACTTGGACAACATTAATGTTTTGTCTGTGTTCAAACATGATTATAGAGTCATTATCTTGATCCATCAGGGTCACAGAGTGGGTCTGATTTGATGGGGCATGTTCTGTGAAATTGATTATATCCAACAACAGAAAACTAAGACCTAGTTGTAAACACCAGGCCAGCTGGTAACACCAAGCTGTGCCTGGAATAAAGCAGGATGCCAAGAGCTGCTTTCTCTTTCTTGAGTGTCACTAGACAATAGAAGAGAAAAGTGGTAGAAAAAGTAGAAATGTATTTCAACAAATGTCCTGACAAAGTCTCTTAAGCTTGGTACAGCTACACATTTTAAATGACTGATGATGGTACCCAATCAATACAGATTAAATATCAAGTTGAGGTCAACCTGCACTATCTACTGATATGCACAGTGTCATCCTTTGTTCTGTCTTGTCAAGTTGCTTATCATTGAAGGCCTGTGTTCAAAATCTGAGAAGATAGTAAATATATTAGTTAGCAGATCTGGATCAAAAAAGAATCTCCGCAGGCATTAATGATAGCCTGAATCAAATAAAATGAACTTTAATAACAATTCATGTAAAGCACTAATTTGGGGTTCAAAACAAATTAATACAAGGACCAAATGAAAGACACATGGCTGGGAAGAAACAGAAGGGAAAAAAACTAATAGTTTAGCAGCTGGCTATGTTTTATTGCAGTCAACAGTGGCCACTAAAAAAAAGTCGTGTAATTTTAGATTGCATTAATGGAAGTATGGAATTTTTAATAAAGAAACTGACAATCCTATCTATTCTACACAGGTCTCACAATACCTAAAATTTTGTGTTCAATTCTGGGCATTCTTTTGAAGAATATAATGTCTCAATCAGAGAAAGTGACTGATTCTCTTTCACTTAGAAAGTCAACATGGGTCATGCCAAAACAAAAATGCAAAATCACCGGAAGAGTGATTGATGAAGTGATAGATATTTAGCCTGGAGCACAGGAGACCCTGAGGAAATATGAAAACTCTCTTCAAGTGTTTTAAGTACTGTCATATAGAAGAGCAGTTAGATTTTAGACCATTTTTGTTTGGTTTAAGGATCTAGGATCAGCTAAAGTTAAAGGATAGCAAATTTTACTTTTAAGACATACACACACTCACACAATGACCCCAGAAACCATTTTTCAATTGAGAAAGCAAATTCCCCATGATTAGCATTCTGCAAGCAAATGCAGGACTAGAGGTGAAGATATTGTGGGAGAGATTCAGGTATAATATAATGGATTTCTAACCTCCTTGATTAGAACTTTTAGATAGTAAATACCTATAGTATGATATTCTCTTGATATCTTTCCGGATTCTGAATAAGGCTGACATGTTTCCACTAGAAGTTATTTTTTTCTAGGTGCCTCCCATTCAGAACCTCATAGAATAATATGACATTTATCAAATATGTATAGCTCAGTAAAACTCAAGTCTGTCCTCAAACAATTCAACTGTTTTGAATTTGGCTAACTGATTTGTGGTTCAAAATCATCTGCCTACCTGTACCTATCTATATCTTAAGTTATTTGCTTTGTATGTGAATACTAAATACTCTGCATTACAAATTCTATTTGTTATTTTGAGAGCCACACTGTTCTGTGCTACCTTCTATCCTTGTATGATGACTAGATTTACCTTTGCAACAATATAGTTTAGTTTCACAGAACTTGCAAGTTGTAAGCTTTTATTATGATCTCAACGTTCCTAAAACTCTTCATCCTCTCCCGAAATGACAGTGAAAGACTAGTAAATACGGAAAGGAATGCTTTCTGAAAGCACACCATTGTCTCTTAATTTATAACAGACTAAACTTCTATTCTTCAAATTTTCTTAATGTAAGTCTTGCATATAATTAGTATTTTTAAAGCTCAAATAAGTGTGTACAATATTAATTTGTTTTGCATGAAGCCTCCTTTTAGTCTGGGTTTCCTAGAAAGCAGAGCCTGAGGCCAGGTACTAAGTGTTGATGGTTTATTTGGTAATACAATCCTAGGTCAACAAGAGTGAGGCAGAAAGAAAATAAAACAGGAAAAGATGGGAAAACATACAAGGAGAAATATTAATGTTTCCATGCTGGCCACTGATTTACAATGAGCCATGAAGAGACACAACAGGTCTACTGACTGACCTTACAGAGAAACTGCCTCAAAGAAGGGGAAGAAAAAGGGATTGTATCTGCCTAATTCCATCCTGACTCCTGTTTTCCATTAGTCAAGTTTGGTCCACAGGCAGTCTGTTTCCTAGCCCTTCCAGGTAGTTGCATTCAGCCCCTTTGATATTTACTTAGAAAGAGATTCCACACATCGCTGTGCAACATTTCACTCAAATTAAAAAGTGGCAGAAGAAGCTACATAGCCCAGCCCACCCAGCAATTGGGTAGCAGTGGGTGCCGGTACAACCTGGCTCTTCGGCTAAGAGTAATGGTTCAGGAGATGTTGGTGCAGAGCAACCTGAGGAAGCACTCAAGCTGCTTCTGAGACACTTTCTCTGACCTTCTAAACCTCTGTCACTTTCTGCTTTTAGTGAACTCTTATCACTTCATCTACACGCTCTATGACACAGACTTCTAGTGCCCACACATACGTGAGCATCCTCTTCCTCCTAGATACACAGATGTCTAGTTCCTGACTCCTTGCAGTCAGGTGAGGTCATGTGACTGGTTCGGGTAACACTCATGAGAAAAAGTGCTTTGTGTGCTTCTGGGCCAAAGTGTTTAAGAGAGATTACAAGTTCTCACACACTCCCTTTCTCTGCCGCAGCAACCCTCGAAGCCATGCTGAAATGGTGGAGTCACAAGATGGAAATAGGCTGAATCCCAGACACAGCATGTGTAGAAAGGAGCTGTATTGGTATTTCATCAGTCAGACCTCTTGGCTGACAAATAATGGAAATCTGCTCTAGGTAACTGAGGCAAAATATCAAAGGGAAGCTGGAGAAGCAGATTCAGAAAGCAGGTGAGAATCAGACACTCCAAAACAAGAGTCATAGTCAAAGTGAAGCCATAGGAACAATCTGGTTAAAATACTGCTGCTGGTTGCATCATCCCTGCCCCAGGGGACATCACTGCTGCTAGACTCTCTTTGCCACCACAAATAATTTCTAAACAATCCTGTGTCTTTGGGTCACTGTTTTCAGGATAAAATTACCAAGGGGAGACATGACCTCAGCTTACATCATATATTCACACCCTAGATACAAGAGGGGTAAGACAAAAGGGACGTCTGCCCCATTCTGCTTCCATTTCACCAGAACCACACATTGGGGCATGTCCACAAGAGAAAAGGAGCTTGAATATTGATCACACACACACACACACAAATCCTACAAATATCCACTGCAGTCATACGTTACTTTATTTGTGCTACAAAACCTGGCTCATTTCCTTTCTTGCAGTAGTCAATGAATAAATATTTGGGATTGATGAACTGAATAGTTTAACTTTACGGAAAATAAATGAGAAGCTACAGAATTTCGGCACCTAAATAGGTGCTAAATAGTCTTTTTCTGATGAGCACAAATGAGGACTTTAAAAGGGAATGAAAATTAGGAACAGAAGGTTCTAAGTCAATGGTGCCTATTGTTATAGTTACTATTAGCCTTCCTTGTAGGCAGACCTTTATCATTTCATTTCTATGTGTGTCTATACATCTGTTTACTTTTTCCCTCTAAAGCTCTATTTCCTGAGGAAATCAGAAGTCACCAGACCAGAGCATTTTTGTCTTTACTTCTTCTTTATTGAAAAAAATGCATGACCCCAATTATCACCTCTAGCTCAAGCACCTCTAGCTTATATGCCTTGGGTGACTGCTTCCCATTATCTGCAGAAAGTTTGAGATAAATTGGGTGGGGCTGGGGGGCAGGGATCTATATCCTTTTGTTCTTTGGTGCTTTTTCTACCCTACAGTATGTCACTGTCTGTCTCAAGGAGCCAATCCTGAAAAAAGAAAGCGATTCTAGATATATAGGTAATAGCTTACTAGGAAGTTACTAAAGGTAATGGGTATTTTCATAACCTTTTGAGACTCCTCAGAAAATGTTCCTTGGTGCAGAAGTAAAATACTGTTATGAATGGATCCACGATCTGAGTAGGTTAGTATGTCTTCTAAAGTTCTTGAAAATGGTAATTAAATCCTGAACTCCGAGCTTCAGTAGATCGTCCTGGTCATTTCTTTAGAATGAACTGAAACAAGGTGAGTAGTGATCAGTGACCAGGATGCAGGCTATGAAGATTAAAAAGAGAAAGCATAAGCCGGGCACAGTGGCTCACACCTGTAATTCCAGAACTTTGGGAGGCTGAGGTGGAAGGATCACTTGAGGTCAGGAGTTTGAGACCAGCCTGGGCAACTTGGTAAAACCCCATCTCTACTAAAAAGGAAAAAAAATACAAAAAGAGAAAGCATAAATATAAGAAAATTTTAATATCTTCTTCAGCAGGGTTAGATGCCAGGAAGAAAATGGTACCACTCAAAGCAGATAGGCAAACATTTCAGCTCCCCTGTTGGCAACATATGGGCTCATCCCCAGGGTAAGTGCTAAGACAGTGATAGTTTTGGCCATAATCAGCAAAGCAACAGTCAGAGGCAACCCGCCCCAGGGAAACAACCTGAAAGGTGTTCACTCCTCACTTTTCACTCTTAAAACACATAGAATTGTTTCAAATATCCTAACAAAAGGCAACCAGGGAAGAATTGCATTTTTGCCTTCAATGATAACCATAATTGATTGAGTGGGTACTATGTGAAATCCCTAGGTGTCTGACATATACTGCTGTATACACTGCTTATAGAATTTTTACAGATGAGGGACTCAAGCTCAGAGATACTATAATTTTTCCAAGATTGCATGACAAATAAATGGCAGAGCTAGGAACTGAGCCTAAGGATGCTTGATTCAAGATGCATCTTCTGTTTACTGAACCACATGTCTCAAAACAAATATGCTGTTATTCACAATAGTCAAGACATGGAACAAACCTGTGTCCATCAATGCAAGAATAGTTTATGAAAGTGTTTTTATACATACATATGATGAAATATTATTCAGTCTTTAAAAAGAAGCAAATTCTGTCATTTGTAACAATGTGAATGAATCTGGAGGACATTATGCTAAAATATACCAGGCACAGAAAAACATATACCACATGATTTCACTTATATATGGAATCTAAAAAAGTCAAACTCATAGAAATAAAGGTGAGAACATGATTACCAGAGGTGGGAGAAGGGGAAAGGAATGGAAAGAGGTTGACCAAAAGGTACAAAGTTTCAATTAGATAAGAGAAATAAGTTTTCAGTATCTATTGCGCAGCAAGGTGACCATAGTTAATGTGTTGCATAGTTCAAAATTGCTAAAATGATAAATTTTAAATGTTCTCACTATAAAAAATAATTATGTGAGGTGATTAATATATCAATTTGCTTGATATGATCATTTCTCAATGTATACATATATATATCAAAGCATCACATTTTACCCCATAAACATACACAATTACTATTTGTCATTTCAAAGAGAAATTTAAATTTAAAAAATAAATATGCTGAAAAAGAAGGCATTTGACATATGATTTTTTAAAATGCTGCTGTGAATTACATTAATTGGTGATTAGCATGCTATTTCCTTTGGTGGCATACTAACTCATTGACAACAAAGCAAAAAGCTTTTTCATGGTAATATTGTGTCACATTTCTTAATAAATTTAGGAATCTTTTGTCAATAGTACTGGGAAATTCTGGTTATAGCTCTTTGACAACCTTGCCATCCATTATTAGATAAGGAGATATACTTTATTTAATATGAAACTTCTGCTTGAAAAAAAATCAGTTTAGAACATATTACTTATTTCATATTACTTATAACATTTTACAAAGGCCCCCAAATAAAGGCTATTCAGACATAAATAGCCATAAATATTGCCTCCCTGAGAATATGCTTGGTGTTCCTTTTTGATGAGAATTATGTGACTTTCTGTGTTTCCCGTTTGCCCTAGCTTCCAGAATTAAATCTGATGCTCAGCAACAGAAGGACATGTTAATCCATACATTTAGCATACTTGCTTCCTCTTCTTTCCTTTGTTCTCATTTTATCTAGTCATCCACTTATTCAATAATTATTTGAGTGCCTAATACATGCCAGACACTTTGAGCAAAACTTGAGTTCCCACCTCAAGGACCTTGTAGTCTTGTGAGAAAACTTACATGAAACAACTAGTTATAAAATCATATAAGTGCTATTATAAAATTATGTACATGGGACAATGGTAGGACAGCATAGAAGCATCAGATTGACAAGGAATTTTGAGCTGAGTCTTAAAATATGATAGAAATGCGATGGCTAGGTGGTTGGGTCGGAGTGAGGGGCTGGGAAAGAGTATTTCAGCCAAATTTACAATCATTTCACTTTTATTAACCTTATTGAATAGATATAATTTTATCTATATTATCTTATTGAATAGATATAATATTTTATCTTATGAATTATATCTATTAATATAATTTTATTAAAACATATTTTAAATCTTTTTGGAAACAAGGTGGGAGATTATTAGATATATAGACAGATAAAGACGGATTGATAGATAAATAGACAACAGAAATAAACAGATTGATTTCCATGCAATGGAACCTTGTACAGTGGGTTGCAGGGGGAGAGACAGACAGCCAGAACAACCTGATCACAGACTCAAGAATGAAAGGTAGGTCGGGCGCGGTGGCTTGCACCTGTAATTCCAACACTTTGGGAGGTCATTGCACTCCAGCCTGAGTGACAAGAGTAAAATTCCATCTAAGAAAAAAGAGAGAGAGGGAGAGAGTGGATCTCATATGTTCTTTCCACGCACCAAAAAATGTAATACTGTGATTAATATGTCAATGAGCTTGATTGTGATAATCATTTTGCAATGTATGCTTATATCAAAACCATTTTGTATACCTTAAATACATAACAATTTTTATTTGATAGTCATACTCAATAAAGCTGAGAGGGTGAAAGAGTCTCTTTTTTGCAGTTTCCCAAATATTTAACTACTTTTTTCCTTTCTGTTGGCCACCTGACCTTTCTGATTACTCTTTACCAGCACACATCTTTTTTCCTGTTCCCTCATTTCTTTCTTGAGTCTCCTTGTGTTTGAAAGGATTAGAAAGTCACACTGCTAATGCCAGGTCCTGAAGAGGATGTGGAGATGCAGAAACTCATATAGTGCTGGAGAGAGTGTAAGCTGGTACAACCAATTGGAAATCAGTTTGGCAATAGATATTAAAAAGATGCTCAGCACCTGACCTGTAATTGTCAATTACAATTATCATTAGGGCAGACACCTAGAAAGTGAGGTCCTACTAAGTGCAAGTGATATGGTTTGGCTGTGCCCCCACGGAAATCTCATCTTGACTTGTAGTTCCCATAATCCCCACATGTTGTGGGAGCGACCAGGTGGAGATAATTGAATCATGGAAGCAGTTTCGCCCATCCTGTTATCGTGAGAATGGGTTAGTTCTCCTGAGATCTGATGGTTTTATAAGGGGCTTCCCCCTTCGTGGGGCACTCACTCATTCTCCTTCCTACTGCTGTGTGAAGAAGGATGTGTTTGCTTCCCTTTCCGCCGGGATTGTAACTCTGTTGAAGCCTCCTCAGCCGTACTGAACTGTGAGTCTAACCTCTTTTTTTTTTATAAACTACCTAGTCTCCAGCATGTCTTTATTAGCAGCATGAGAATAAACTAATACAGGAAGACCGTTTTTTTGCTTTTTTCTCTTCAAGGAGGTTCTATCATTATCCTAATTTTACTAATTAGGAAACCAAGGTGCAGAGAAGTTAAATAACACACCCAAGGTCGTACTGTTGTGGTAGAACTGGGGTTTAGAGTGCAGCAGTTAGGCTCCAGAACACCGCATACTGCCTGTAATAACAGAGGTTCCAGGAGTGATGATTATTATGAGTGTTCTCTGCAACGCTACTTAGAAAAATAAAAAGGTATGAATAGCCGAACTTGCCCCTTCAAAAGAGAATGTATGGATATGCCCATGGACTGTTATCAGGAGCTAAAATTAATGAACTGGATCTACAAATATTAACATGGAAAATCTCAAAAATAGAATCTTGCAGGAAGAAAACCAAGGTGCTGCAAAATATACCCAATAACACCATGGATGGAAAATTTAAAACACATGTAACAAAAATACATAGTTTATGGATAATTACACATGTAGTTAAAAACCTTAGATGAGAATGATATAGTCCAATTGAAAGACATCTTTCCTTGAGAGATGGTTGGAATAAGTAATGAGGAATGGAGATGATTTTCTCTGTTTTTATTTAACACAAAAAAGAAAGTTGATGAAAACATGAAAAAATATTAACATATGTTTAATCCAGGCACTGGTACATAAGTATCATTTTTAAAATTCATTTCTGTACATTTAAAATATTTTATATAAGCATTTTGAAAACACTTAGAAATGAGAAGTTAGCCAAAATCTTACATGGAGGAGACCATCAATTTGGTGGCTTTTCAAGTCAAAACAAGCAATTCTTGAGTACAGATTACGTTCCCGGTATTGTGAGGGAATAAGAAAGAAGGAAAAGGCACTTTCTGGGAGTCTAGAGTCCAGTTAAGAATACAGAGCCAGACCAATACAATAACTAGGAAACAACATATGCATAGGCAGGTATTTGTGTAGCACAACCTACACGTACTATAGAAATTTCACTCGAGAGGTTTTAGCAGCTTGTCTATGGTCAGTGTTGCAGAGGAAAGATATATTGGACTAATCTTTGACCTATGGCTGACCCTTTGATGTGATACCTGATGTGAATGATAGCTGGAACTCAGCTCTCAAGGAGTGGGGGATAGGAAGCACTTAGCTATCCATCCGCATTGACAGCCTCTTTCTGATGTAGAGAAGCCAAAAATGTAATTTTATTATTTTTTTAGCCAGCTCTCTGTTTATATATCTCATGTCCATAGAACTGATGTAATTAGAGCCTAGAGATAATACCTAAGATATTTATTGAACAAGTTCATGCTGACTGGGTAATATTTGTTATTCGTTTAGCTCTCTAAACGTACACGATACTTGACAAATATGTAGAAAGACAAGTTTCCTGCCCTGGGGAGTTTATGTTCTAATGCAGACAAACATAACAGAAGGGGTGGGATCTTGACTTGGAGAAGACTTGGCAGGTTGGGAGAGGCTGGCTAGGTAGGAGAGAAGGGAACCCGAAGACACTGGAAAAGTGAGACTGGAAACATGGAGGGAATGGAGGACTTTTAAAGACAGCCTTTAAAAGTAAACACAATGTTGAATCAGTATAATATTTATTTATTTATTTATTTATTTTATTTGAGATGGAGTTTCGCTCTGGTTATTCAGGCTGGAGTGCAATGGCACAATTTTGGCTCACTGCAACCTCTGCCTCCCAGGTTCAAGCGATTCTCCTGCCTCAGCCTTCCAAGTAGCTGAGATTGCAGGTGCCCTCCACCACACCCAGCTAATTATGTATATTTTTTTTAGTAGAAATGGGGTTTTACCATGTTGGTCAGGCTGGTCTTGAACACCTGACCTCAAATGATCCACCTCCCTCGGCCTCCCAAAGTGTTGGGATTACAGGCATGAGCCACTGTGTAATGCTCAACCCAATATAATGTTCTTAAAAAATATTTTTGATATCGGAGGGGGGGGTGGGGGGCGGGGGGTGGAGGGAAAGATAGCATTAGGAGAAATACCCAATGTAGATGACGGGTTGATGGGCGCAGCAAACCACCATGGCATGTGTATACCTGTGTAAGAAGCCTGCACATTCTGTACATGTACCCTAGAACTTAAAGTATTAAAAAAAATTTTTTTTGAGGGTGAGGGTTAAGGGGAGGGACAGCATTAGGACAAATACCTAATGCATGCAAAATTTAAAACCTAAATAATGGGTTGATGGGTGCAGCAAACCACCATGGCACATGTACACCTATGTAACAAACCTGCACGTTCTGCACATGTATCTTAGAACTTAAGGTAAAATTCAAAAAAAAAAAGTTTTTTGGGGTAGGGAAAAAGGTTAAGACAAATGAATCTGATTGTGACAATAGCAAGATTAGCAGCAGAAGCATTATTGGGTTAACAGCAGCTGTAGTGTATTGAAGCTACTGCATGCCAGGCAATGATGCAATGCATCTGTGCTAGGCTCCTTGTATATACTATTTCACCAGTTCTAAAAGGCTGATTTTAGTGTCATTACATTTATGGAAACTGAGGTTCAGAGAAGTTAGACAACTTGCCCAAAGTGACGCATCTAAGAAGTGAATGAGCATGGATTCAAACTTAGATATGACTCCAAAGTTCATGCTCATTGCTCTATGCTCCCCTCCAGACAAAAAGAACATTAAGGAATGAGGAACAGACAGAGTTAAAACATAGTCAGACTAATTGTACACCTTCAGCAATGTTAAATGCAACCACCTCAGCATTTAAAGGAATGAATTTCCTTATGTGAGGAAAAAGTAGTCACAGACTGTAGGTGAAATGACTGAATCGAATTATACTTATCACTAGGAAATTTAAAACAGAAAAATTTGTTGAGACTTATGCTCATGTTCTAGGAGAACAGAGTAGAAAGAGATGAGGAAAGATGATAGACTAAGCTTCAAAATTCCTTAATAAGTGGATATTTAAGATCCCTGGATCTGCAACAAATATGCCTTTCTTTTTTTTTTTTTTGAAATGGAGTCTCACTTTGTATCCCAGGCTGGAGTGCAATGGCACAATCTCGGCTCACTACAACCTCTGCCTCTCGGGTTCAAACAATTCTCCTGCCTCAGCCTCCCGAGTAGCTGGGATTACAGGCACCCACCACCACGCCTGGTTAATTTTTGTATATTTAGTAGAGATGAGGTTTCACCATGTTGGCCAGGCTGGTCCTGAACTCCTGACCTCAGGTGATCCATCTGCCTCAGCCTCCAAAAGTGCCAGGGATTACAGGCGTGAGCCAATGCACCCATCTGAGATCTACTCTTAAAAAATTTCAAGAATGTATTATTGTTAACTTGAGAGACCATGCTGTACATTAAGTCACCAGAACTTATTCATATTATGACTGAAAGTTTGCACTCTAATTAAATCTCCCAATCTTCCCTACCTTCCAGCCCCTGATAACCACCATTCTGCTGTTTCTACAGGTTCAACTTTTTTGGATTCCACATATACATAAGATGATGCTGTATTTGTCTTTCTATGTGAGGCATATTGAAATATACATACAAAAACTCTACACTTCTAGTGTCTATCCCCACATTTTGTGTTCTGATACCACAATCTGTTTTTTATACTATATATACATATATAGACAAGTTATTGTAGTTCTAGTTATTTTTAATATTTTTGTATTTTAACCTTTATACTAGAGTTTATATTGATTTACATACTATCATTACAGTATTTGGGTATTCAGAATTTGACTATATACTTAGCTTTACCAGTGGATTTTATACTTTCATATATTTTTGTATTGCTAATTGACATTCTTTCAGTTCAAATAACTCCCTTAGCTTTCTTACAAGGCAGGTCTAGTGATGATGAACTCCCTCAGCTTTTGTTTGTCTTTCTCTCCTCTTCATTTCTGAAACAGATTTGCTAGGTAAAATACTCTTGATGGCAGTTTTTTCTTTTAGCACATTGAATATATCATCTACTTTTTCCTGGCCTGCAAAATTTCTGCTGAGAAGCCCACTGGTAGTTTAATGGGTATTCTCTTGTATGTGATGAGTCTCTTTTGCTGCTTTCAAAAATCTCTTCTTGACTTTGATTTTTGATAGTTTGATTAAAATGTGTCATTCCCTGGTGGTCCATATCTCTCCCAGATTTGGGAAGTTTTCAGTTATTATTTCTTTAAATGAAATTTTCTTCTATTTTCTCTCAGTCTTCTTTGGGAATTCCATTAATTCATAAATTCATTCTCTTGAGGGTGTCCCATAAATCCCATAGGCTTCTTTGTTGTTTCTTTTCATTCTTTTTTCTTCACTTACTGGATAATTTCAAATGACCTGTCTTTGAGTTTTTTTTGTTTTTTTTTTTTTTTTTTTGCTTGATAAAGTCTGCTTTTGATGCTTTTTGTTGCATATGTTTTTATTCATTCTGTTCTTCAATTCTAGAATTTCATAAGGGTTCTTTCTTATAATTTCTCTCTTTGTTAACTTCTCATTTTGTTTACTTGATTATGTTGAGTTGTCTGTGTTGAACAGATGCTGAACACAGCTGAGTTTCCTTAAAACAATTATTTTAAATTCTTTGTGGGCAGTTTGTAGATCTCCATTTCTTTAGGGAGAGTTACTGGAAAATTATTATATTTCTCTGATAGTATCATGTTCACTTGGTTTTTCTTGTTCCTGAAAGTAAAGACACCTGAAAAAGTAATCACCTCCTCAAGTCTCTACTGACTAGCTTCAGAAAAGAAACACCATCACCAACCGGCCTGACTAGGGATTTCTGAGGCTCTCTCAAAACTTACCTATGGATTTGCCCACTCAACATCTCTTGTTCCCTCTTCAAGAAAAATGCTTAAGATTGTATGTCTTCTCTCAATCACACAAGCCATGGTAGATAATAAAAGGCTACCATTTCTTATTCCTACATCAGTGCCCTGAAATGCTTAAATTTGTATATCTTCTTCCTGTTTTTCAGAATCAGGCTTGTTGTCTGTGCAAGCTCACAAGCCATCTGCAGAGACTTTTACTTTCTGTTCACGGGAGCATGTACAGAGCCAGCTGTAGTCAGGGGCAGGAGTGAGGTACACAGTGTTGGGGGTTCCCATGAGCCAGCTGAAGGGGTCTGCAGGCAAGGTCTCCCAAGTAGCTCATGGGCAGGATTTCTGATGAAGTCTCCAAAGTAGTTAGTAGAATCCAAGGCCTTTGGTTGAGTTCCATGCCCTGGCTGCTGTGAATCCCCATCTCTCTTCCCTGCTTCCAGCTTCTCCCAGCCACTCAGCAGTGCTAAGCACCTCAGTACTCTGGGTGGGGCTAGAATCAAGGGGGCCTCTTTGGCACCACCCCATGGTTGAGTAAGCTGGGTGCTCACTCACTATACTCTCACTTTTTCCTGTAGAATCATGGGCTAAAGGGATCTCTCTTGGTATTGAGCTGTACCTAGAGGAGTGACATACGTAAATGAAATTATTATTTTCTCTTCAATGCACCTATTCTCAAATTTTCTTCTTTAATGGTGTGCTGGAACTTGTCCACTGGACTCCCAGACTCCCTCAAAGGTACTCTCATGCATGTGTGGTTATTAAAATGAGTGCCTCTGTAGGGTTATGATAATCAAAAAATGATTCTTGCTGACATCACTCTCAAGAATTCTTTTAGGTGGGAAATAAAAGTCGTTTAGAATCAGACTGCAGAAACTCTGTAGAGCTACAGAAAACAAGAAGGTACATTACCAAGATCTGTCACAGATTCACAGAACACAGTAATTAAGGTCTGAAAGTCTTCCCAATCAAAGAACAGGAGGAGTTCACTCTGAGTTAACTGTTTAAACAGCATCCCTTGTGAAACAGAATTACCACCGTATGATTTTAGATTGAACCAATTTAATTTCCTACTGTTTGCTTCTAAGCAGGAATTAGAGCTTTCATTCGGAATTGCTAATGGTGCCTATTCTGGACTCCCTTAGCCCAGAACAGAAGAAGAGGGAAGGACTAACATAGTGTGCATGTGATTTAAGACACAGCCAGAACCTGGTCACAGGGCTAGTTCTGCAACAGGCAGGAATAATGAAAAATTAATGAACCCACATGGTATTTATATGTCTAATTTTGATACTAATCATTTGTATACTCTAAGGAAGATGTTATACTTTTACAGAACCATTAAAATGTGCTTTAAACAAAAATATGTATATAATTCTAAAAGTATGTTTCACATTTCATTTCCCAGCAGATGTTCAGTCAATACATTCATGCAGTGACACCTGTAACTCACATGTGGTAGTTTAACTTAGCAACAGTTTATTTCCCTTTGCAATAAAACAATGATTTGAACTAAAAAAAACATAAAAGATGTATATTATTAAGGAAAGATGTTAACAGGTTAACAGATGAAAGCATATAAGCTGAGTGGTGAAGAAACTCAGTAGACAACAGAGGTCTTTTGGAAATCTGTTGGTGACTCCTCAGAGAGAGTCTGAACCTTCTTAGGTGATTCCCAAAATGGACAAGGGAAGAAAGAGAACAGCAAAATGTGAGAATTTGTAAAGGACCTCAGGTGACAAGATAAAGTTTCAGGGAAAGAAGTGAATTGGAAGTGTTATTTATTTCTGGAGACAGGCAGACCAGTCACGCCTATGACACAAGGTCAGCCTCTGCAGCATCTCTTTGATTTGTTTCTCCCGCTCATTGTCTGTAGCCACTGCCACCCTCCAGATCCTGATTTCCTCACACCTGTATAGCTGCAGTGGCTTAATGGTGTGCTGAACCTGACTGGCAAGGCTGATATTTTCATCCCCAATTTATTAATGCAAGAACTAAAGCTCAGAAAGATCCACTCGCTTATTCAAGATTGCACATTTTGAAAATGGTGAAACCAAGACCACAGCCTAGGCATTCTGTTTCCAGGTTCGACGTTCTTTGCACCAAAAAGAAAAAAATGATAATCATTTTAAAATCTTTTATTCTTGGACTCCAAATCTTAAGAGTGTCCCATTTTTCTCCCAAGACTGTGACAACTCTTCTGTTTGACTTTCAAGACCTTCCATTAGTTTGCTCTTGTCTGTCTCTCGATCCTATTTCCAATCACACTTTTAGCTACACTCCCACCTCTCCATCCAAAGCCTGGTTGGCTGCTTTGTGAGCTCACCAAAATCATTCCCACCTCTGTGCCTTTGTTTATGCCATTCCCCCCTTAAAGATCCTTACCTCCTTTATCTTTCATCCCTCTAGACCCCATTCAAATCTTATACATTCTGTGATGGTGTTTTCAATGTATACTCTCTGAACTGTCTATATTGACTGTTTCATCATGGAATATGACTCTTTAATGTATTTTCTTGGATTGTTCTCTAATTGTTACCCTTTGCAACAAAATACAAACCAAATTGCTACAGGCAGTCCTTTGCTTGTTTGTCTTTTCTTAACAACTACTTCATTTTATATAGCGATTTTTGAATTATCATTAGTCTAACATTAAATATATACCAGGACTTCTGTAAATATTTGATAGCTAGAGAAATACAGAAGAATCAGTATTAATAGGAAATATGAAGACTTGGAAATTATAAAATTTGTGGTCAAGGCAAAAGTTTATTAGGTGTGGTGGAAAATTTAAGTGACAAAATTATAACACAAACTGGTTAAAAAGAGGCAGAAACAGAGTTGACCAGCAGACTGAACCATGGCTTTTTTCTGTGTTTCCTTTTATCACAGCTCTGGCTTTCTGACACTCCACAAAACAAGGTAAATGACTTATGATTACTAAACAGACTAACCCAGGCTCAGAAATAATCCGTATTATCTGCAAATGATGATCACATATGTGCTCATGCATCCAGGGTTGTAGCTGGCATTTTATGAAATGACACAAAAGATTCTGCCCATCTTCAATTTTCCAAATTTAATGAGTGTCTTTTCAGAACAGAGGACTATAATAAGAACAAGATATCAAGAAGGTCATTACCCTTGCCCTTGTGGAGCTTTAAGAGTGTGTAGTTTGGAGGAAGTACTTATATCCATGCACAATTAAATAGGTCCGTTGCAGAGCAACCTGTGAACAAATGCGGGTCAAAATATTAGTATGTGTATCCCTGTTGAAGTGATGCTAATAAAAAGGAATAAAAAGAATCGGGTGGAAGATTTTCAAAACAGTGTCAGTAAAAATGATGAACTTAATTTTATGGGGAGAAAAGGGTAAAATATCCTAGTATGTGCAAAGTTATGGACATAGAAGCAAATGCCTCATCACAGTGTACCTGGTAGAGTATGTTTTATTATCATCATTGTTATTAGTATTCCTATTTGATAATAGGAGATGGCTGAACATCTAAATTAAAATCTCCCAGGTCATACAGTGAGTTACTGGGTCAGCTAAAATAAGTGATATTTTAGGAACAGTTTACATCATGAAACACTGAAACTGTATATTTTTTCAATAAATGAAAATACCCTGGGTAGTCCTTAGACAACAATGAGTAGAAATTAAACTATATTTTTAAAGGGCTTACTTCATAAATATTGCAAAGATGGGGCAAAGAGCTTTCTCATTCCCCTAGTAAAGAAAATCAGGGTATTTTTTTAAAGGAAGAAGAATCATTAACAGTATTTCCTGAAGGAGAATACAGCCTTCCAGCCTGTATCAGAATTCCACACTACTACCAGAATTCTAAGATTAAGGGTGTGTTTTACCCACACCCTAGATTTTTGGGAACACAGGCCCTGCATTATGTAAGATCTGCTGAGGAGGATAATGTGACTCTTCTCTTTACGCAAGAGCCCTCATTCTGGTCACACACACACACACATATATATATATATATATATATATATATGTATGTATGTATGTATGTGTATGTGTGTGTGTGTGTGTGTGTGTGTGTGTGTGTGTATGCATGTACTTTTTAAAATGCTCTTTGTCCTTTAGCCAAACTGGCAAATCAGCCTGATTAACACACATCTATTTATCTCTACTGCCAGCTCCTATAAATGGTAGCGTTTACCCAAGACAGAAAAATCTCTTGGAATAACGAATATACTTGTTTCAATAATCTGCAGAGCCATAAAATGAGAATAATTCAGAATAGAAGAGTAGCTGGTTTCAAATACTATTTCATTTTCCTCCCAGCGCACGACTAGAGCCCAGTATACTACTGTATAGTATGGGCTTTTATGAAGGCTTCTATTTCCCACCTGTATTTCTTTTTCTTTTTCCAGCAACAGTCTGCCTTTGCGCCAACTCCTAAATAACCATAAATTTTGTTCTTATAAACCTTAATGAATGCTTGGCCAAGATGCTGTAACTATTGGCTTCTATATTGGAGCATAAATGGAAAGGGGGAAAAAAAGTACACTGTGAAAAACTGGATAAAATGGAAAAAAGATCACAGCAAACCCAAAGTCGCAATTTGCCTTTAATGTGAAGGAGGCCTTGTTTTCACGGTGTGGCAGCTTTCAGGGGTTTTAATCTCAAAGTGGCTGATCAATTTAAGGTAAGTGGCAGGCATTTGGCCTGGTTCCCAGGCTTTGCTTTGCTGCTCTGAGAAAAGAAAGGATTCAGTCAGACACACAGACAACAGGCATCATCAGCGGCTCCCACATTCCAAGCATTTTAACACAGATTAGGTTGGCATGATTCTACTGTTTACTGAAATCTCCTAGGTGTTGCATTTTTCCTTTTCCTTGCTGTGGTTATCCAAGATGGTTTTCTCAGGTCAAGACCTTCATATGCCAAATAGCTTGCAGCGCTGTGAAGGGAAAAGAAGAGCAGAGGTCAAGGCTTCTGATTAAAATGCTATTTCACTTGCTTGCTGCAAAATATGAGACTTCAGACAGCAGGTAATTGAGCACTGAACTTTTTGCCTAAGGCATACATTGAGAGGAACTGTTTTACATGCATGCCTGAGGGGGAAAAAAACGAAGATAATTTCTTTAACAAGGACAAACTTAATTCAACTAGGAATGCCCAAAGGATTAACAGGGTGATCTGTAGTTATTTTTGCTTCAGATTTTATAAGCATGAGGCTTACAGATATGTTGAACGAGATTACGACCAATATAGTTCACTTTTAAATTAATATTTTTACACCATATAGTCTTTACTTTTTCAAAACAGTAATATTAAATGAGTTCAACTGACCCCTTTTGTTCTTAGCAAAAGTTAATTTTTTAAATCCATTTGACCTGTAACCTAGGTTAAATAAAATACACATTCTATCAATTAAGCCAAAAAACAAATAAATTGTCTCTCATACAGTTTTGCTGTATCATACTGTATAGAAAATTTGCATTTTAAAATACATTTTCAGTTTTTAAAGATCCTTTGCCTTACCTTAACATAATCAAGAACACCTTCCCATTAGTTATCTTCACGGCAGACCTCCTCATGTTTTATTTCTCTCTAAGAATTTTATCAAACTAAGAAATTTATATGTGGTTTTAAAAATAATTTTTCTAGCTATTATACTTTTCAAAAGCAAAGTTGAATTATTATATTTACTATACCTAGAAATGCCTTCCTAACATTTCATACATTTATATTGACTTATTTCTTCCAAAACTTACACATTGTTGCACTTAAGTAACCGATATTAAGAATAAGTACTCCTGTTTGTAAGGGTGAGCTTAGAAACTAATGCAACTATATGCAGTTATTTTCACTTCAGTCGTTATATATGCAAGCATGGCTTTTAAAAAGGAATATATGACTTTTCACTGATTAAAGAAAAAAAAATGGAGTCAGTCACCCAAAATATTTTTCCTTTGCTTAAGTTTGAGCTGGGTTTCTGTCACTTGTCCCTTAAAAGAGAAAGATTAGTAAGTTTTCTGTTGGTCACAAATAAACTATCTCTGCTTCCAGGAACAACAAATTCAAATACATACCAAGCCATAATTCCATCTTCTATATAAAGAGCTTCATTGCCCACACTGGGGGTGTCCAGGCCTCCATAAAAGCATGGCCTGTGAGGTTTTCAGCTTCCAAAGTGGAGTAGGAAGATGCTCAAGACTGGGGAGGAGCTAAAAAGAGAAGCTTTATTTTGGGACTGGTAGTAAAAATTGATGGGCATTTTCCAAAAATGTAAGCCTGCAGGAAGAAAGATAAATAACAGAGAAAAAGAGGTAAACAACTATAAAACGCATACTGTACCTAGGAAATAGGAAGAGGGAACACTAGCTAGAAGCAACATTTCCCATTTTCTTTCAGAGAAAATAGTGCATTTATTCTGTTTGCTATGGGCAAAGTTCTAAGATATGCTTTTCATATATACACAAAGATCATAATACATTGTCATTTTGTCACTGGGTCCTCAATGCAGAAAGATAATGTTCGTTTATCTAAGTTGCTTACAAACCCTGCCATGTAGCACCTAAATATCCTAAAAATAGGAATTGGGCAAAGCAGAACATGGAGTAGACTTATGCTTCCAATTTCCAATTTCTAGCTGAAAGACAATGCCAGCTCTACACCATAGTTGACATTGGGCAATCTTTCTGTGCATTGGTTTCCTTTTTTGTAAAATGGATTCAGTGAGAATACCTATCTCATAAGACTCTCACAGGGTTGTGATTCAATGGCCTAATGCATGTAACCACAGTACTATGATTTGATAATTGTTCCATAAAAATTAGCCGTAAACCTTTACTATATCTGTTTGTATTTCATTCTTATTGGGAAGCATATTACACAAGTTCATTTCACAACATTGCTGTCAGATAAGAAATGTGTGGATTCTGTGTGATTATGGATATTAACTAGAGAATCTGTGTGTATTGTTATATATTTGGGAGTGTCTTAGCCCATTCAGACTGCTATAATAAAATACCTTAGGCTGGGTGCTCAAAAATATCAGTAAATAAATTACAATGCATGAGAAATGGTTTTTAAATGTGATGACAGTACATAATTTCAGTAGGGTCAGAGAAAACTGGGTGCTCATGTTGGAGGCTGACTTACAGACTTACAAGTAACAGCCATTTATTGCTCACAGTCCCAGAGGCTGGAAAATCCAGATCAAGGCACCAGCAAATTCAGTGGCTGGTGAGGAATCTCTGCTTCACAGAGGATACATTGTTGTTTCATCTTGACATGGCAGTAGGGGCAAGGCAGCTCCCTTCACCCACTTTTGTAAGAGGCACCAATCACATTCAAGAAGACAGAGCCCTCATAACTGTATTCCCAAAGGACACCCACTTCTTAATACTATCACGTTCGTTGGGGGCTAGGTTCCAACGTAGGAATTTGAGAGAGACACCAACATTTAGACCATAACAGGGAGGATGGGACTCTGTGTGTGTGTGTGTGTGTGTGTGTGTGTGTGTGTGTGTGTGTATACATATACATATGCATGCTGGTATAAGTTTACCTCTTGATTTCTCACGGTATTATGCTCTCAATTATCTCGCTTCCCCCCTCATCTTTCTTCCATGTCCAATTTGTCATTGACTCCAAGAGAGGTAGTTGAGGTATCTTTAAAAATCAAAGCTGGCCTTGAAATTAGAACCCCACATTAAATCTGTTATTCTGTGACACTAAGCAAATCACTTAGTCTCTCAAAGCCTCAGTTTGTCACCTTCAAGTCAATGAGAAAACGATACAGGCTCCTAGCATGACACCTAACCCACAGTAGACACTCAGGATACTTGGTTGAGCCTGCATCTTCCTTCATGATGTCTCTGAAATCTATGCCTTTCTTTTGTTCCCTTTGCCACCCTGGAGCAGGCCTTCATTCCCTCTCATCCAAGGCTCAACCTTCAATTTAGTTTTCTCTGATCCAATTGAAGTCATGTACTGTCATCAGATTAAAAAATGTCTCACTGCATTGCAATGTATTTATTGGTATTTTTGAAGCAAACCAACAAAAATATCAAACTCTGCATATTTTCCTTTCATACTTTTAGGTACATATGTTGTCAATATTGCTATTCTCTAGGCCTATGAAGACCCTTATTGTTTAATTCTTCCTAAATATTCTTTCACTCACTTTCTCTGTGCTGTGTGAGAACTCTCTCTGTTGAAGTCTATATTATATACTACTCTAAGTCCTAAAGATACCAAGATAAATGAGTCCAAAAAATCTTGGCTGTACCATTCACTTGCAATAATATTAATAAAAATTACTATTTATTGTACTTACAACTAAGATTTTATATACATTATCTCATATAATCCTCACAACAACCCTATAAAGTATTATTATTTTATGAGAAACGGTAGCTTAGGAATATTAAATACATTTCCCATTATATAGATAGAAAGTGGTAGAGCACAGATTTGAATCCAGATCAAAGCCTGAATTCTTAAGCTCTCAGCTACTCTGCCTGTGTTATTCTTAGAGAAATAATAGAAATGGCTCTACCATCAGACTGCCATAGATGTCATAAATAAATTGTCATGTCAGTGTTCCAATAAAACTTTATTTACAAAAACAAGAGACTGGCCCACGTACATTTGCCAACCCCTTCGATAGATAACTAAGTTTTTTTAAGTCCTGTTGATAAAGCAGTCATCAAGCTATAGTTTACTAAGAAAAACATTTAGAGTTTTCTAAGAAAGGATTGTTGATTTTTAAAACATTTTGATGAATCATATTAATAAATTCCCTAATAAGACATATTTGCTTTCTGTAATAAACTTTTTTCTTGCTTTTAATATACTTTCTACACATAGAAGAGAAATTAAGGCCCAGAATATAAGAATCCAGCTCCAGGAGAAAAGGGAGTTACAGTGAAGAAATCCCAACATTCAGCATGCAAATTTTCCTATGAAGCATTTCCTGATTTCTGAAATGAGCACATATTGGGCAAGATGGCAGAAACTAGACAGAAAGCAGCTGCTAAGAAGCTAAAAAGCTAAGCAGATATTTAGGCAATCTCATGGTACCAAGGAAACAAAAATTGGAATTCAGGAACCACCAAGTAAAAGAGATACTAGTAAACACTTCAGGCTTTCAATTAAAGCACTGAATAAGATATATCCTAGGATTAAGAATAATACAGAAATATAAAAGCCTTAACCAGATTAAAGTGTTCTGCATGTACTCTTACCTGCCATACAGGAAAAAAAAAATCAAATCTTCTCTGGAAAAGCTTACATCATTCAGAGACTCTACAATTTTTACAATAAATTTCTTATAATCAGTAAAAAAAATCCTAAGTATACTAGGAAATGGTGCCAAACAAAAATAAAGAGAAAAAATAGACAATTAAAAATAGAACCATAGGTGATACAGATATTGGAGTTATAAGACACTGACTTTAAGGTAGCTGTAAACTGATATTTTGAAAAATCATAGATGAGAAAATTAAAAAAAAATCAGGGACTTAAAATCCATTTTTTTAAGTATCAAACACTACAATTAAAATTTAAGAAACTACCACTTTTTATGTTTCATTGTAGTATTATAGAAGAATATTCACCATTTTCTGAAAAACACTATTAAAACATTTCCCTTTTCAATTACATATACTTGAGCCCAGATTTTCTTTATGTACTACAATCAAAACAACACACCACAGTGGATTAAAGACAGAAGCAATAAGAGAATCCCACTGTCTTCCATTAAGCTGGGCATTTAAAAAAAATTGTAAAAACATAAAGCAAGGTTCTTTTTCTCACTTTATTTTTTTGTTTTAGAAAATACAGCTGTTTTCACTTATCTATATATTTTAACATGTAATGGGTTTATTGTTATTTTTAAATAATTTAATAAGTCTTTTAAATTTTCTCAGTCTTCCATTTAATTATGGTAACCATTAATAGATAAAACCCACATAAACAAAAGCTCTTTAGAGTTCTAAATACTTTTTAAGATTGTAAAAGGGTTGCAAGATCAAAAGGTTTGATAACACTGATCTATAGATTCAAAACACTTACAATCAAGTTATCAGCATGTTTTTGTTTATCTGTCTGTGTGTGTGGAAATTGGCAAGCTGTTTCTGATCTTTACATGGAAATAAAAGGATCAAGAATAGCCAAGAGAATTGTGAAGATTAGCTTACAGCTATCAAAGTTTATTTTAAAGCTTTTTTAAAGTTTATTTTAATGTAGCCAAAAGGGTGACTGGCATCAGGAAAAATAGACCAAGAGGATAGAATTGAATCCAGAAATAGTCCTGATATATAGTTACCTGATTTTCAACAACAGTGTTACTATGATGCAGTGGAAAAAGGATGGTCTTTTAAATAAATTATGCTGGATTGATTGTTCTACATTCTTATCAGCATTTGGTATTATCAGTGTTTTGGATTTTAACCGTTCTAATAGATGTGTAGTGATATCTTGTTGTAATTTGGAATTCTCTAATGGCATATGGTGTTGGACATCTGTTGAGATGCCATTTGCTATCTGTATATCTTCTTTGGTGAAGCGTTTGTTCAGGTCTTTTGCCCACTTTGTAATTGGGTTGTTTGTTTTCTTACTGTTGAGTTTTAAGAGTTCTTTGTATATTTTGGACACAAGACCTTTATCAGATATGTGTTTTGCAAATATTTCCCCTTAGTCTGTGACTTGTTTTTAATTCTCTTAAGTTTGTGCTTTGAAGGATATTATAAACAGAATATTCTCCTGTGTTATATTCTAGAACCTTTATTGATTTATCTTTCAATCCATCTGGAATTGATATTTATATCTGATGTGAAGTCGGGGTTAAGTTTTACATACACACATATATACACAAACAGAAACAAATATACATATATAGTATACATACACACACACACGCACACACACACACCCATGCACACATATCCATCCAGAACTCTTATTCGTTGCTGGTAGGAATGCAAAATGGTATAGCCACTTTGGAAGACAAATGGAATTTTATGACAATGGTAAACCTTGTCTCACCTTATGATCCAACAATCATACTCCTATGTATTTGCCCAAATAAGTTAAAAACTTACGTTAACATAAAAATTTGACATGAATGTTTATAGGAACTTTATTAATAATTGCCTAAAATTGAATGCAACCAAGATGTCTTTCAACAGATAAATGGATTAACAAACTGTGGTACATCCCTACAATGGAATATTAATATTACTGAGCAATAAGAAAAAATAAGCTAAAAACAGATATAGAGGAAACTTAAATGCATATTGCCAAGTGAAAGATGCCAGTCTGAATGACCACATATGTGTATTTCCAACAAATGTCATTTTGGAAAAGACAAAACTATAGAGACAGTAAAAAGATTAGTGGTTCCCAGTGTGTATTAATCAGGGCTTTCCAGAAAAACAGAACCAATAAGATATTTATAAATATATAAGAAGAGATGGACTTTATATTAATAACAATGTATCAATATCAGTTCACCAACTGTAACAAATGTATGACATCAATGTAAGACATAAATTAATAGGGAAACTGGAAGAGCAGGGAGTATATGGGAATCTCTGTTCTTTTGCTCAATTTTTCTGTAAAACTAAAATTGCTTTAAAAATAAAATCTAATCAAAATAAAATGTACTAACCAAAATAAGATTATTGATCATTTGGACTTACTAAAATTTAAAGCTTCTACTCATCAAAAGACATGATTAAGAGAATGATAAGGAAGGATGCAAAGTGGAAGAAGACATTTGACTTTTAAATCATACAACTCATATCTAGACTATATAAATATCTCTTATAAATCTTCAAAAAAGATAGACTCAATTTTTTTCTAAAAGGGCAAAAAACTTGAACAGGCTTTTTACAAGCGATATCCAAATGGCCGATGAACATGCAAAGGTATTCAACATCACTAGTTATCTGGAAAATGCAAATTGAAAACAAAATAGGATATTTCTACACACACCCCAGAATGGCTAAAATTAAAAAGATTGACAATACCAAGCATTTGTCAGGATATACAGCAACAGAAACTCATAGGATGCTTTGAGGGGTGTAAATTGGTAAAAACCACTTTGGAAATTTTGTTGCCAGTAAAGCTGAACATATGTGCACCCTATGATTCAGTAATTCAATCCACAGGTATAAACCTAACAGAAATATATTTTGTGCATATATATGTGCACAAAAACATAGTTATGAGAATGAGAATATTCCTAGCACATTATTCTTCATAGCACCAAACTAGAAGCAACCCAAATGCCCATTGTATTAATGCATTATCACACTGCTACAAAGACACACCTGAGACTGGGTAATTTATAAAGAAAAAAGGTTTAATCAGCTTGCAGTTCTGCAGGCTGTACAGGCTTCTGCTTCTGGGGAGCCTCAGGAAACTTACAGCTATGATGGGAGGCAAAGGGAAAGCAGGCACAGTCTTCACATGGCTGGGAGGAGAGAGAGGTAGCGAAGTGGGAGGTGGTACACACTTGCAAACACCCAGATCTTGTGAGAAGTACATCCCAAGAGCAGCAATGAGGAAGTCTGTCCCCATGATTCAATCACGTCTCACCAGGCCCCTCCTCCAACACTGGGGATACAATTTGACATGAGACTTTGGTAGGGACACAGAGCCAAACCACATCACCCATTAACAATAGAATGGATAAATTATGTTATATATGTACAATGGAATACAATTTTGCAATGAAGAAAATTATATCTATAAAAACATTAATGAATCTCAAAGGTATAACATTCAGCAACAAAAAGAGTATATACTATGTAATCTCATTCAAATAAAATTCAAAAACAGGCAACACAAATTTATAGTAATAGGAATCTGTGCCGTGGTTACCTTTGGAGGAAGCAACAACAGGGACAGGAGCACAAAGTGGGCCTCTGTGGTGGTGTTAATGTTCAGTATCTTGCTTAGTGTCATAATCAAGCTGTAAAATTAATGTTTTTATGGCCTTTACCAGTCCATAAATTAAATTTAAATTAAATAAGTGAAACAAATGGTTGCCTAAACCAACCACCTTAAAGTCATCAGTCATAAAGATTCCCAAATTACTTTTAATCCTATCATTCCTAAAGTTAAAACAGTGAGGCCCTCCTGATAACAAGATGCACTCTTATTACAGACAGTTCAATGTTCGTCCTGTGTCCAGCACATTATTAATAATTAATAACTAATATTTTAGTGCAGACACCACACTGAGTGCTTGCGTGCATTAAAACATTGAAATCTCCCAGTAACCCTTAGAGATGAATATTATTAAGCTGCTTTATAGATGAGAAAGTAAATTTTCACAAGGTCAGTGTATCAGTCAATATCTTTTGTTACGTTTAAAAGAGACCACGTTTGGTTTCAGCAAAAGGGAATGTGCTTAAAAGGGCATTGCAGAACTCCCAGAGTTGTGAGAATAGCCAAGTTGAGTCCAGTGTGAAAACGCTGTATTATTGCCCAGCACCGGAGATTGTGACCCACTCTGCCACACTGCCAGCCCTGAAACCCAGACATGGGGACTGGCAAATCTGCCACTGCTCTGGGGAGGCTCGCCGTAACTTCTGCCACCAGCACCACCAGCAAGAATGACTCTTGGTTCCCACTGCAGCAACCAAGTGTTGAGCACATGTTTCATGCCCTAAAGCAAAAGGGAATGCATGCACTTATAAAATCCCAGGTCTGGAAGGTGGCAAGCAAGAATTTGAACCCAGCTGACTTGGTTCCAAAACCAGGAGCTCAAATTTTTGCGAGACTGTCTACAAAGACGTGATGTTACTTTACCATTTAAAGGACCAAATTAGGCAAGCAAATCCACCAAGAAGCAAGCCCAACAACACCTCATGCCACTGTGTCACTTATCAGAAAGATTCAAAAATTCATTGCTTGACTAATTTATAGACAGAACCAAACTATTCATATGACAAATCAGGCTTCTGGAAATCACCAAGTGCTTTAATGAAGACAGGCAGGGAGGACCGGGTGTGACAGCTCATCTGAGAGCCAGAACTACACCATGTGGGGCCGTGTGGCTGCATGCTGACTCAGAAGAGGGGTGGGGAAGGAGGGCCGCCTCTTATTCACCAAGACCACATCCTGCCCCTCCCTCATTCTTTCCCCTGGAAGCTGCACATCAATCTTAGTGAGATCCTCCTGAAGTATGGGGCTCAGGTATTTGCAGCAAATGTCTGTGAACCTAAGAGTCCCATTTTCCAGGAACATTTGGCCCTGCTTCTTTCAATGGCGTTTAGGTGTGAAGTTAACTATGACTAAGTGTGAAGCTGATAGTCTGCACATGAAGACACAGGGCTTGATTTGGGTTATTTATTTTTCACTGTGTTTTCTTGGGCACAAACCAGTAACTAACACCATATATATAACCAGTTTGTGCCCAAGAAAACACAGTGAAAAATAAATATATATATGTATGAAAAGTAAATATATAATAAATATAAATATATATGTTTTTTAAAAAACTGGCTTTAGTTGTTTTAAATCAGAAAATTCTTCATCTAAACACACAATACCAGTTAGGTAACAACTTGGGAGAAATGTGTCCTTTCTGACGAATGTGTAAACACATATTCATTATCATCAAAGACTAAGCAAGCATTTCATCCTGCTCTGATTCATCTTAGGAAAACATGTGTTAGGCAATTCAAAATCCTTCAAATAAAGAATAAAAAGAGGCAAGGTCAAGTTTTTTCTTAAAGGACATTTAGTAAAATTAGTGTCTTTGGGGACTTTTTTGTTTTGTTTGAAGTTTGAGGACTGGAGTTTTTGGGGGGTTTTTTATTTATTTTGAGCTATCATTATTGGTTTCTATTGAAGGCAACAGTGGGAGTTAGGATTAGAAAGGCTGTGGTAGTCAATATGTAAAGGAGTTTGAAAGGTTAGGAGTCTGAACATTATTCTGTAGGCAGGGAGTAATTCATAAAAGTTTTTTATCTACTTTATTTTTACAATTTTTTAGCCAAATAGAACAAAGAGAAAAGTGTGAAAAATTTAAGTAAATTTAATTTTTTTAAATCACACATTATGCAACCACCTTTCATATCAAGAAATAGAAAACTACCAGCACCTCAGGAAGCTACCTCGTGGTATTTTTAAATTTAAAAATTATGAACTATAACCAAATAAAGAGAAAACATAAAATGTGTCTGTTTAACATGTTGCCATCAAGATCAAGAAGTCTAAGATCAAAAGCACCCCAGAAATCTCCTGAGCTTAACTCCCAAATCACAGCTTTCTCCCTCCCCATTCCTCACTCCCAAACCATAAGGTAATCACTACCCACATATTTGGAATAACCATTTCTTTGCTTTTCTTTATGGTTTTACCACCTAGATATGCATCACTAAATAAGATAGTTTAGTTTTGCCATTTTTGAACTTGTTTAAATACAATCATGCTTGATGTTTTCTTTGTTGTTTTGCTTCTTTGCCCAACAGTATTTTTGAAGAGTCATCCATGCTAATTCTTGTAGTTTATAGTTACTTTCTTTATTATAAATAATTTGTTGCATGAATATATCACAAGTTTTTTATCCAGGCTATAGTTAATCAGTTAGTGGTTTCCAGGCTGAGGCTGTTACAAATAATGTTAAGGCATTGTGTGTGTATGTGCATGTAAGAGAAAAAGAATTAGGATATATCTGGTAGTACTATGCAAGCTGAACTCAGAAAAGAATCAGAGAAGTTAGTTGGGAGACTCAGCTGTAAACAATCAAACATATGAACTTAGTGATTAATAAAGAAAGTAAGAAAGGACAGATCCCTATCAGGAGTTCCTATTATTCTGCATTTTTGCCTGCTTTTGATACTATCCATCATTTTAAATGTTTGCTAAAATGATAAGGAAAAAAGCTATTGTTTTACATTTCAGTTACCTAATTACTAGTTAGTTTGAGCATTCTCGTTTTTTTTTTATCAGATTATGAAATTTTGTGTGTAAATTGCCTATGTATACCCTTTGCCGATTTTTCTATCAGCTGTTTCTTATCTTTCTTGCTGATTTAGGGGAACTCAATAAGTTCTGAATATTAATCCATCTATTACCTATATTGTTTAGATATTTTACCTGTGTGTTGCTTATCTCTGTTCACACTGTCTTTTGCTATATGTAAATTTTTAATTTGTATATGTGATGACTTTTATGATGTGTTACCTTGGCTAGGCTACAATATCTAATTATTCGATTAAACACCTAATCTTTTCTTGTGAAGGTAGTTTGCGGATATAATTAAAGTCCCTACTCAGGTGACTTTAAGGGATATTATCTTAAATAATCTGAGAAAACCTGATTAAATCAGTTGAAAAGCCTTAAAAGTAGGACTGAGGCTTCTCCAAAAGGAATATGAAGTTTCATACTATGATATTCCCTTCCTAAAGACCTTCTCTACTGATTTCAGACTTTTTTAGTAAATCCCAACAATCACACAAGCCAATCCATGTGTGTGTCTGTGTGTGTAAACACACATATCTCTATCTGAATCTATATCTGTCTATATATATATATATGTATGTATTTGAATTTGTACTTATGTTATTCTCCCTGGCGGTTCTGCTTCTCTGGTTGAACCCTGGCTGATACAGTATAATATTTTTACATAGTCAATCTATCAATAATCTCATTTATAGCTGCTGGGTTTTGTGTCTTGCTGACTTAGTCTTCATATTAATGTGTGTGTAAGTCATAATTATACAGAAAGTAGTAATGGCAAAAGATTGAAAAGGCTCCCTTCACTTCTCTCTACTATTTCTTCCCCATCTAGAAGTAACCATTGTTGATAAGTTGAACTATATTTGTCAAGCCTACTTTTAATGTTAAAAAAAAAAAGAAGCCCGTGTGTGTGTGTGTGTGTGTGTGTGTGTGTGTGTAAAAGTCTACAAAGTGAGCTGAAAGAATACAACCCAACTTAATGATATGATTACACGTAGATGAGAAAAAAGTGGTTAGACAAAAATGAAAAGGGACTTTGAGCATTTTGTACTTTTGATTGTCTAAATCTTACACAATGAGAATCTGTATTTAAGTGATTTTTTATATAAAATAACTTTATGAAAATTATTAATAATGATTCCATGATTCCCGTATTTCAAACTTGGGTAAGCGAAGAGATCACGGTTCCATTGAGATAAATAAAGATGCCAAAAACAAGATGTTTACTGCAAGCATTACAAACTCCAAATCCATGCTTAAATGCATAATGAAAGGCAATAGGAAGATTGAATGTGGTGTCTAGCTAGGAGCACATGCTTGCCCTAAATTTCAGAAGTCTTTGGACAAATAAAACATATCTACAAGCCAAATTTGGCTTGTGGGTCATAGGTATGTAAACCTTCCAACCATGTAGGAAAAGAAGAGACTGATTTTGAACCAAGAATGAAGGAATTTGAGCCTTAGAGGTGTTTTTTTAAAAAATCATAAAAGCTAAGACTCCAGTAAAAACAACAGGGCAATTTGCTAAGAACGTGTTTTTTTTTTGAAAGGTGTATTATAGATACACATTCATGTTGTTTAAGAATTGCATCCTATTCCAATTCAATTTTGGCTGAAGGGCTGGAGCAATATAAAATTTTCTTCATTTACTTTCAGATAAATAGAAAGAGACACATATTTCATAAAGACAATTTAGTAAGAGCACTATGAAGTTTAGAAAACTGAGAAATGGGAAATTTTGAATTTTACAGCGTGACATTTAATGGAAGATTCCATTAGAAATGTCTTACTTAATATCAAATGTTTTTTTTAAAAAATGAGGGACAGCAACATGGCCAGGACTCAGCATTTATCTCACACTTGTCAATGTATAACTGTTGAGCAGACACCATAATGAATAACAGCTGACAAATGTTTAAAGACCAAAAATTAATCAACATAATATATCAATACAATAAAGTATAAAACTCACATGATCATCTCAATAGAAAAGGAAAAATATTTTACACAATGTGAGATTAAAATACGGTTTATAAAAAAACTAGGAACAGAAGGGAACTTTCTCTACTTGATAAAGTACATATATGAAAAACCCACAGTTAATACATGTTGAGCATCCCAAATCTGAAAGTCCAAAATCCAAAATGCCCTAAAATCCAAAACTTTTTGAGTGCTAACATCATGCTCAAAGGCTCACTGGATCATTTCAAATTTTTTACTTGTTTATTGGAGATGCTTAACTGCAAAGTATAATGCAAATATACCAAAATCCAAAAAAACACCAAATCCATAACACTTCTGGTCCCAAGTAGTTCAGATAATATTATACATAACAACTGAATGTTTTCCTCTAAGATCAGGAACAAGACAAGAGTGATTATTTTTACTACTTCCATATAACATTATATAGGTGAGCCAATTAGGGGGGAAAATTAAATGCAAGGCATCAAATTTTGAAAGAAAGAAGTAAAATATATGTATACATGATATGTTTAAGTCATGATAATACAGAAAATCCTAAATTTAGCAAAAACTATTCAAACTAATAAATAAGTTCAGCAATGTTGCAGGATATGAGATCATTATACAAAAATCAATTGTATTTCCACACACTTGCACCAAACAATCCAAAATGAAATAATTCCATTTCCCACAACATCAAAAATAATAAAATACTTAGAAATATATTTAACAAAGGAAGTGAAAAACGTATGTACTGTATACTATAAAATATTATTGAAATAAAGACAACCTAAATAAATGGAAAAACATACCATTTTCACAGATTAGATACCATTAATACGCCCATGTTAATGGGCAATATTTCCCAAATTGATATACACATTCAACTCAACTATTCAAACCATTCAATGAAGAAAGAGTACACTTTTGAGCAAATGGTGCTGAACCCTTGCCTCACACTATATAGAAAAATTCACACAAAATGGATCAAAGACCTCACTGTAAGAACTACAACTATAGTTTCATAAAACTGTACTTTATAAAATGAAAACTATAAAACTCTTAAAACATCAGCTTAAACCTTCGTAGCCTTGAGTAAGAGAACAGTTTCATAGATATGCACTAAAAGTACAAGCAACAAAGAAATAGATAAATTGGATTACATCAAAATTTAAAATTCTTGTGCTACAAATTATCAAGAAAGTGAAGAGACAACCCAGGAAAAGGGAGAAAATATTTGCAAATCATATTTCTGATGAGAGACTCATATCTAGAATACGTAAAGAACTCTTATAATTCAGAGGTGGCTGGTAAGATGGCAAAATAGGGAGCTCCCAGCGAGACCTATGCAGAAGGCAGGTGGCTTTTTATTTCCAACTGAGGTACCTGGCTCATCTCACCGGAACTGGTTAGACAGTGGGTGCAGACCATGGAGGGTGGGCGGAAGCAGGGTAAGGCATCACCTCACCCAGGAAGCACAAGAGTTCAGGGAACTCCCTCCCCAAGCCAAGGGAAGCCATGAGGGACTATGCCTTGAGGGACAGTGCATTCTGGCTCAGATACTATGTTTCTCCAATGGTTTTTGCAACCCGTACACCAGGAGATTCCTTTGGGTGCCAACACCACCAGGCCCCTGGGTTTCAAGCATAAAACTGGGTGGCCATTTGGGCAGACCCTGAGCTAGCTGCAGGAGTTTTTTTCATACCCCAGTGGCACCTGAATGCCAGCAAGACAGAACCGTTCACTCCCCTGGAAAGGTGGATAAAGCCAGGGAGCCAAGTGGTCTAGCTCAGCAGGCCCCACTCCCACAGAGCCCAGCAAGCTAAGATCCACTAGCTTGAAATTCTCACTGCCAGTACAGCAGTCTGAAGTCAACCTGGGACACTCGAGCTTGGTGGAAGGAGAAGCTTCGCCATTACTGAAGCTTGAGAAGGTGACTTTCCCCTCACGGTGTAAAGAAAGCAGCTGTGAGGTTCAAAATGGGTGGAGCCCATCATAGCTCTACAAAGCTGCTGTAGCCAGACTCCCTCTGTGGATTACTCCTCCCTGGGCAGGACATCTCTGAAAGAAAGCGGCAGCCCCAGTCAGGGACTTATAGATAAAACTCCCATCTCCCTCGGATAAAGCACCTGGGGGAAGAGGCAGCTGTGGGGGCAACTTCAGCAGTTTTAAATGTTCCTGCCTGCTGGCTCTGAAGAGAGCAATGAATCTCCCAATACAGCATGCAAGGTCTGCTAAGGGACAGACTGTTTCTTCCAGTGAGTCCCTGACCCCTGTGCCTCCTGAGTGGGAGACATCTTCCATCAGGGGTCAACAGAAACCTCATACAGGAGAGCTCCAGGTGGCATCTAGCAGGTGCCCCTCTGGGGCAAAGCTTCCAGAGGAAGGAACATGCAGCAATCTTTGCTGTTCTACAGCCTCCACTGGGGTGATACAAATAGAATCTGGAGTGGACCTCCAGCAGACCTGCAGCAAAGGGGCTTGACTGTTAGAAGAAAAACTAACAAACAGAAAGGAAGAGCATCAACATCAACAATAAAGATGTTGACACAAAAACCCCATCCAAAGGTCACCAGCATCAAAGACCAAAGGTAGATAAATCCACGAAGATGAGGAAAAAAACAGCGCAAAAAGGCTGAAAATTCCAAAAACCAGAGCACTTCTTCCTCTCCAAAGGATCACAACTCCTCATCCTCAAGGGAACAAAACTGGATGGAGAACGAGTTTGATGAATTAACAGAAGTAGGCTTCAGAATGTGGGTAATAACAAACTCCTCCAAGCTCAAGGAGTATTTTCTAATCCAATGCAAGGAAGCTAAGAACCTTGAAATAGGTTAGAAGAATTGCTAACAAGAATAAACAGTTTAGAGAAGAATATAAATGACCTGATGGAGCTGAAAAACACAGCACAAGAACTTCGTGAAGCATACACAAGTATCAATAGCCAAATTGATCAAGTGGAAAAAAGGATATCAGAGATTGAAGATCAACTTAATAAAATAAAGCATGAGCCGGGCGCGGTGGCTCACGCCTGTAATCCCAGCACTTTGGGAGGCCGAGGCAGGTGGATCACGAGGTCAAGAGATCGAGACCATCCTGGTCAATATGGTGAAACCCCGTCTCTACTAAAAATACAAAAAATTAGCTGGGCGTGGTGGTGCGTGCCTGTAATCCCAGCTACTCAGGAGGCTGAGGCAGGAGAATTGCCTGAACCCAGGAGGCGGAGGTTGCGGTGAGCCGAGATCGTGCCATTGCACTCCAGCCTGGGTAACAAGAGCGAAACTCCGTCTCAAAATAAATAAATAAATAAATAAATAAATAAAAATAAAATAAAATAAAATAAAATAAAGCATGAAGACAAGATTAGAGAAAAAATAAAAAGGAATGAACAAAGCCTCCCTGAACTATGGGACTAGGTAAAAAGACCAAATTTATGTTTGATTGGTATACCTGAAAATGATGAGAATGGAACCAAGTTTGAAAACACTCTTCAGGTTATTATCCAGGAGAACTTCCCCAACCTAGCAAGACAGGCCAACATTCAAATTCAGGAAATACAGAGAACACAACAAAGACACTCCTCGAGAAGAGCAACCCCAAGACACATAATTGTCAGATTCACCAAGGTTGAAGTGAAGGAAAAAGTGTTAAGGGAAGCCAGAGAGAAAGGTCAAGTTACCCACAAAGGGAGACCCATCAGACTAATAATAAATCTCTCTGCAGAAACCCTACAAGCCAGAAGAGAGTGGGGTGGGGGTAATATTCAACATTCTGAAGAAAAGAATTTTCAACTTATAATTTTATATCCAGTCAAACTAAGCTTCATAAGTGAAAGATAAATAAAATCCTTTACAAACAAATGCTGAGAGATTCTGTCACCACTAGGCTGGTCTTACAAGAGATCTGAAGGAAGCACTAAATATGGAAAAGAAAAACTGGGTACCAGCCACTGCAAAAACATACCAAATTGTAAAGACCATTGACACTATGAAGAAACTGCATCAACTAATGGGCAAAATAATCAGCCAGCAACATAATGATGGGATCAAATTCACACATAACAATATTAGCCTTAATTGTAATGGGCTAAATGCCCCAATCAAAAGACACAGACTGGCATTGGATAAAGAGTCAACACCCATCAGCGAGCTGTATTTAGGAGACCCATCTCACATGCAAATACACAGATAGGCTCAAAATAAAGGGATGGAGAAATATTTACCAAGCAAATGGAAAGCCAAAAAAAGAAAAAGCAGGGGTTGCAATCCTAATCTCTGGTAAAACAAACTTTAAACCAACAAAGATCAAAAAAGAAAAAGAAGGACATTACATAATAGTAAAGGGATCAATGCAACAAGAAGAACTAACTAACCTAAATATGTAAGCACCCAATACAAAAGCACCCAGATTCATAAAGCAAGTTCTTAGAGATGTACAAAGAGACATAGGCTCCTACAAAATAATAGTAGGAGACTTTAACACCCCACTGTTAGTGTGAGACAAATCAGTGAGACAGAAAATTAACAAGGATATTCAAGACTTAAATTCACCCCGGACCAAACGGACTTAATAGACATTTACAGAACTCTACGCCCCAAATCAAGAGAATATACATTCTTCTCGGCACCACATCACACTTATGCTAAAATTGACCACATAATTGGAAGTAAAACACTCCTCAGAAAATGCAAAATAATAAAAAATAAAAGGAAATCATAACAGTCTCTCAGACCACAGTGCAGTCAAATTAGAACTCAAGATTAAGAAAATCACTCAAAATTGTAGAACTACATGAAAACTGAACAACCTGCTCCTCAATGCCTACTGGGTAAATAACAAAATTAAGGCAAAAATAAATAAGTTATTTGAAACCAATGAGAACAAAGACACAAACTACCAGAATCTCTGGGAAACAGCTAAAGTGGTGCTAAGAGGTAAATTTATAGCGCTAAATGCCTACAGAAGAAAGTGAGAAAGATCTAAAATCAACACCCTAACAACACAATTAAAAGAACTAGAAAAGCAAGAGCAAACAAATTCAAAAGCTAGCAGAAGACAAGAAATAACTAAGATCAGAGAAGAGCTAAAGGAGATAGAAGAAAAATCCTTCAAAAAAAATCAGTGACTCCAGGAGCTGGTTTTTTTTTTTGAAAAGATTAACAAAATAGACCATTAGCCAGACTAATAAAGAAAAGAAAGAAGAATCAAATAGACAATTTAAAAAATGATAAAAGGGATCTCACCACTGATTCCCATAGAAAATACAAACTACTATCAGAGAATACTATAAACACCTCTATGCAAATAAACTCAAAATTCTAGAAGTGGATACATTCCTGGACACATACACCCTCCCAAGACTAAACCAGAAAATAGTCGAATCTTTGAATAGACCAATAACATGTTCTGAAATTGAGGCAGAATTAATAGCCTATGAATAAAAAAAAAAAAGCCCAGGAACAGACAGATTCACAGCTGAATTCCACCAAAGGTACAAAGCAGAGCTGGTACCATTCCTTCTGAAACTATACTAAATCATAGGAAAAGAGGGATTCTCTCTAACTCATTTTGTGAGGTCAGCAATATCCTGATACAAAAACCTGGCAGAGACACAGCAAAAAGAAAATTTCAGGCCAATATCCCTAAGGAACATTAGTGTGAAAATCCTCAATAAAATACTGGCAAACTGAATTGAGCAGCACATCAATAAGCTGATTCACTACAGTCAAGATGGCTTCATCCCTCCCATGCAAGGTTGGCTCAACATATGCAAATCAATAAACATAATCTGTCAATAAATAGAACCATGACAAACCCACAGCTAATATCTTACTGAGTGGACAAAACCTGAAAGAATTCCCTTTGAAAACTGGCACAAGGCAAGGTGTCCTCTCTTACCATTCCTATTCAACATAGTATTGGAAGTTCTGGCTGGGGCAATCAGGCAAGAGAAAGAAATAAAGGATGTACAAATAGGAAGAGAGAAAGTAAAATTGTCTTTGTTTGCAGATGACATGATTGCATATTTAGAAAACCCCATTGTCTCAGCCCAAAATCTCCTTAAGCTGATAAGCAACTTCAGCAAAGTCTCAGGATACAAAATCAGTGTGCAAAAATCACAAGCATTCCTATATAATAGTAATAGCCAAATCATGAGTGAACTGCCATTCACAATTGCTACAAAAAGAACAAAATACCTAGGAATATAACTTACAATGGATGTGAAGGACCTCTTCAAAAAGAACAAAAAACCACTGCTCAAAGAAATAAGAGAGGACACAAACAAATGGAAAAACGTTCCATGCTCATGAATAGGAAGAATCAATATCATGAAAATGGCCATACTGCCAAAGTAATGTATACATTCAATGCTATCCCCATCAAGCTACCATTGACTTTCTTCACAGAATTGGGAAAAACTACTTTACATTTCATATGAAACCAAAAAAGAGTCTGTATAGCCAAGACAATCCTAAGCAAAACGAACAAGGCTGGAGGCATCATGCTACCTGACTTCAAATTATACTACAAGACTGTAGTAATCAAAACAGCATGGTACTGATACCAAAACAGAGACATAGAACAATGGAACAGAACAGAGGCCTCGGAGGCAACACCAAACATCTACAACCCCCTGATCTTTGACAAACCTGACAAAAACAAGCAACGGGGAAAGGATTCCTTGTTTAATAAGTGGTATTGGGAAAACTGGCTACCATTTGACCCAGCAATCCCATTACTGGGTATATACCAGAAGATTTATACCAGAAGATTATAAATCATTCTACTATAAAGTCACATGCACACATATGTTAACTGCAGCACTGCTCACAATAGCAAAGACTTGGAACCAACTCAAATGCCCATCAATGATAGACTAAATAAAGAAAATATGGCACATATTCACCATGGAAGACTATGCAGCCATAAAAAAAGATGAGTTCATGTCCTTTGCAGGGACATGGGTGAAGCTGGAAACCATTCTCAGCAAACTAACACAGGAACAGAAAACCAAACACTACATGTTCTCACTCATAAGTGGGAGTTGAACACATGGACACAGGGAGGGGAACATCACACACCAGGACCTGTCATGGGGTGGGGGGCCAGGGGAGAGATAGCCTTAGGAGAAATACCTGATGGATGATGGGTTGATGGGTGCGGCAAACTACCATGCCACATGTATACCTATGAAACAAACCTGCACATTCTGCACATGTATCCCAGAACTTAAAGTATAATAATTGTAATAAAAAAAAAGAACTCTTGTAGTTCAATAATAAAAAGACAAATATCCTAATTTTTAAATGAGCAAAGGATCTGAACAGACATTTCTGTGAAAAAGTACATGAAAAAATGTTCAACATCATTAGACATCAAACAGTATAAATCAAAACTATGATGAGCTACCACTTTACACACACTGGGTGGCTATAATTTTTAAAAACAGATAATTACAAATATTGATGAGGATGTGGAGATATTGGAAGCTTTATGTACTGATGATGAAGATATAACATGGTATATACATTTTAGAAAATAGAATGGCAGTTTCTCAAAAAGTCCAACATAAAGTTACCATGTGATCCAGCAATTCCACTGCTAGGTATACAGCCACAAGAAATTAAAGTATGTGTCCACACAAAAACTTCTACAGGAAGGTTCACTGCCACATTACTCATAACAGCCAACAAGTGGGGAAAAAAAAAAAACCAAATGTCCATTCAACTGATAAATAATATGTAGTATGTGCATATGATTGGGCTGTATCAATAAAAAGAATAAAGTGGCCGGGCGTGGTGGCTCATGCTTGTAATCCCAGTACTTTCAGAGGCAGATCACCTGAGGTCAGGAGCTCAAGACCAGCCTGACCAACATGGAGAAATCCTGTCTCTACTAAAAATACAGAATTAGCTGGGCACAGTGGCCCATGCCTGTAATCCCAGCTACTCGGGAGACTGAGGCAGGAGAATCACTTGAACCCAGGAGGCAAAGGTTGTGGTGAACTGAGATCATGCCATTGCATTCTAGCCTGGGCAACAAGAGTGAAACTCCATCTTTAAAAAAAATGTAAGCACTGATACATGCCACATCACAGATGACCTTTGAAAACATATCAAATGAAAGAAGCCAATCATTAGAAAACCATGTATTATATAATTTCACTTATATTAAATATCCAGAATGGGTAAATCTATAGAAATAGAAGGTAAATTTGTGATTGCCTATGACTCAAGATAGGGACTGGGAAGAAATGGGGAATGACTGCTGCTGGGTACAGAGTTTTTGGCGAGAGTGAATGAAAATGTTCTTGAAGTAGGTTGTCCAACACTATGCATATAAGTGAAAACCACTGAATTGTATACTTTAAATATATGGCTTGTATGAATGTGAGTTATATCTCAATACAACTTCTTTTTTAATGCAACAAAATTTAGTTGAATTTAAAAAATGATGACATAAAGACTGCCCACCCATACTTCTACAGTGAATGTTATGTGGTAACTAAAATGGTGCATTCTTGTTTGATATATAAAAACTGATAAAGCCTTACATTCAAGTCTTTTTTTCTTTAAATTTTTATTTTTAATTGACAAATAATTGTATACATGCATGGGGTGCAATGTGATGTTTTGATACATTAATATACTGTGGAATGATTATATCAGGGTACATCACCCCACATACCCATCATTTTCTTGTAGTGAGAATATTTAAAATCTCCTCTTAGCAATTTTGAAACATACAACACATTATTAACAACTATGGTCACCTTGCTGTTCAATAGATATTGAAAATTCATTTCTCCTGTCTAACTTGAACTTTTTTACCCTTTGATTACCTTCTCCCCATTTTCCATCCTCCCACAACCCCCAGCCTCTGGTAACTACCATTCTACTCTCTAGTTCTGTAAGTTTGAGTTTTTCAGATTTTACATATGAGCGAAATCATGCCATATTTGTCTTTTTGCAACTGGTTTATTACACTTACCATAATGTCGTCCAGGCTATTTCTTGTCACAATAAGAGAATTTTACTCTTTCTTTCTTTCTTTTTTTTTTTTTTTTGAGACGGAGTCTTGCTCTGTCGCCCAGGCTGGAGTGAAGTGGAGCAATCTCAGCTCACTGCAACCTCCGCCTCCTGGGTTCAAGAAATTCTCCTGCCTCAGCCTCCCAAGTATCTGGGACTACAGGCAACTGCCACCATACCCAGCTAATTTTTGTACTGTTAGTAGAAACAGTGTTTCACCATATTGGCCAGGTTGGTCTTGAGCTCCTGACCTTGTGATCTGCCCACCTCGGCCTCCCAAAGTGCTGGGATTACAGGCATGAGCCACCGCGCCTGGCCAAGAATTTTATTATTTCTTAAGGAACATAATAAATAGTATTCCACTGTGTGTATACCATATTCTCTTTATCCATTCATCCGTCAATGGACAGTTAGGTCCAGTCCAGGACAACTTAGGTGAATTCCACATCTTTGCTATTGTGAATAGTGCTGCAATAAACCTGGGGATGCAGGTATCCCTTTGATATACTAATTTCCTTTCTTTTGGGTAAATACCCAGTAGCAAGATTGCTGGATCATATGGTAGTTCTATTTTTAATTTTGTGAGAAATTTCTTTCCCTTTTTCCATATTGACTGTACCACTGTATACTCCCATCAACAGTGTATAAGGATTCCCTTTTCTCTCTATCCTTGTCAGCATCTGTTATATTTTGGTTTTTTTTTTTTTTTTTTTTTTTTTTT
>NW_022437021.1:4183537-4504481 GCF_009761245.1 Sapajus apella
AGGCTGGAGTGCAATGGCGCGATCTCGGCTCACGGCAACCTCCGCCTCCTAGGTTCTGGCAATTCTCCTGCCTCAGCCTCCTGAGTAGCTGGGATTACAGGCACATGCCACCATGCCCAGCTAATTTTTGTATTTTTAGTAGAGACGGGGTTTCACCATGTTGACCAGGATGGTCTCGAGCTCTTGACCTCGTGATCCACCCGCCTCAGCCTCCCAAAGTGCTGGGATTACAGGCGTGAGCCACCGCGCCCGGCCTGGTTTTTTTTTTAATACTAGCCATTCTAACTGAGGTAAGATGATATCCCATTATGGTTTTGATTTGCATTTCCCTGATGATTAGCAATATTAAGCATTTTTTATTGTTGGCCATTTGTATGCCTTCTTTTGAGAAATGTCTATTCATGTCCTTTGCCTACTTTTTCATGGGATTACTTGGCATTTTTACTGAAGAGTGGTTTGAGTTCCTCATATATTGTAGATATTAGTACCTTGTTGGCTAAACAGTTTGCAAGTATTTTCCCATCTTCAACAGGTGTCTCTTTCCTCTGTTGATTGCTTCCTTTGTCTGCAGAACCTTTTCAATTAATATAGACTTTTTGTCTACTTTTGTTTTTCTTGTGAGCCCTCACCACCAGGGCCTTGAGTCCCAAGCACAGAGCTGTTTTAGTTGTCTCTGCTTTTGAGGTCTTAGCCACAAAACCTTTGCCTATACCAATGTCCTGAAGTATTTTCCCTGTTTCCTATTTATTCGTTTCAGGCCTTAAGTTTAAGTGATTAATACATATTTAGTTGTTTTTTTTATATGGTGAGAAGTAGAGATCCAGTTGCATTCTTCCGCATGTGGGTAGACAGTTTTCCTGGCACCATTTATTGAAGAGAGTATGCTTTCCCCAATGTATGTTCTTGGCACCTTTGCTGAAAATCAATTGGCAATAAATTTGTGGACTTCTATCTGGATTCCCTAGTCAGTTCCATTGGACTCTGTCTTTTTTTAAACCAATACCATGCTATTCTGTTTACCATGGCCTCGTAATATACTGTGAAGTCAGGAAATATGATGCTTCTAGCTTTTTTCTTTTTGCTCAGGATTGCTTTGACTATTTGAGCTCTTTGTTGGTTTCATATAAATTTTAGGAATTTTTTTATATTTCTATGAAAATGACATTGGTATTTTCATAGGAATTACACTGCATCTGTAGATTGCTTTTGACAATGTGGTCATTTTAATGGTATTTATTTTGATCCATGAGCTTGGGATGTTTTTTCCATTTGTCTGTGCCCTCTTTCATTTCCTTCATCAGCATTTTATAGTAATCCTTGTAAAGAGCTTTCATCTCCTTGGTTAAATTTCTACCTGGGGGGAGCAGACAAGAAAACTGAATAGAAACAGCTCTATTCAGGATGAAAAATGGTGAGTGAATTCTGCATCTTCAGCTGAGACACCAAGGTTCTCTCACTGGGAGTGACTAGGTGGTTGGTGCAACCCACAGAAAGCAAGGAAAAGCAAGGTGTTGCAAGGTCATGCCCTGGAGCTGCATGGGGCAAAAGGAACTCCCTCTCCTAGCCAAGCGAGGTGGTGAGGGATTATGCTACCCTTCCCTGAAAACCACACTTTTCCCATGGATCCTTGCAAACCACTGATCAGGAAGTGCCCTTGTGAGCCCTCACCACCAAGGCCTTGGGTCCCAACCACAGAGCTGTGAAGAATCACAGTGGCTGCTCAAGTGGACATACATTTAAGCAGACACTGAGACACAAGAGCATTTGCATATTCCAGCTCTGGGAATTCCCATGAGGCAGGAGATTTGTCCACTCCCATGGGAAGGGAGCTGAAGCCAGAGAGTCAAGTGGCCTCACTCCCATGAAACCCCGCAAGCTAAAACCCACTGGCTTGGAATCCCTGCCAGCTAGCACAGCATGCTGAAGACTGCTTAAGAAAACTGAGTTCCCAGTGGGGAGGGGCAGCCACCATCAGTGCAGCTACAGTTGACCATATTCCCCCCTGCCACTGGTGCCAGTGAGACTGGGCAGTCTGGACCAAGAACAATTTTCTGCGGTGCAGCACAGCAACTGGGTCACTTCATGGCCAGACTGCTTCTTTGAACAGGACCCTGATCCACTCCTCTTCCCTGGGCGGGGCCTCTCTCTGGGAATTTCAGCATTCCCAGTGAGGGACTTTTGGACAAAATCCTGATATCCCTGAGAGGAGCCCCTAGGAGGAGGGGTGTCTGTGGTATCATGAATCAATGGTCTTAGTCTTTTCTGCCTGCTGGCTCTGGAGAGTCAGGGCAGCCCCGACAAGGGGGATTTCCCCTAGCACAGCACACCCACTCCACCCAGGGGCAGCCAGACTGCTTACTTAAGCAAGTCCCTAATCCCACTTCTCCTGACTGGGTGACACCTCCCAACAGGAGTCTCCAGACATCTCATCCAGAAGTTTTCTTGCTGGCATCAGTTGGTACCACTCTGAGAGCGTACTCCTCCTCCCAGAGGAAGTAGCAGGCTGCCATCTTTACTGGTCTGCAGCTTCCACTTGTGATACCTCCAAGAGCAGGAGGGACCCAGGAAAATAGGGCCTTGAGTGGACCCCCAGCAAACCTTAGTAGCCCTATAAAAGAGGGATCTGACTGCTAAAAGAAAAACAAACAGAAAGCAACAATAACAACATCAAAAAAGACCCCACAAAACCCCATCCAAAGGTCAGCAGCCTCAAAGATCAAAAGTAGATAAACTCTTGAAGATGAGAATCAACACAATGCTGAAAGCTCAAAAAGCCAGAGTGTCTTTTCCCCTCCAAATGATAGCAACATGTCTCTAGCAAGGGCATAGAACTGGACTGAGACTGAGATGGATGAATTGGCAGAGGTAGGCTTCAGAAGACGGGTAATAATGAATTTTGCTGAGCTAAAGGATTATGTTCTAACTTATTGTAAAGAAGCTAAAAACCATGATAAAACATTACAGGAGCTGTTAATCAGAATAACCAGTTTAGAGAAGAACATAAATGAACTGATGAAGCTGAAAAACACAACACAAGAAACTTCACAATGCAAACACAAGTATCAATAGCGGAATAGACCAAGTGGAAGAAAAGGATATCAGAGCTTAAAGACTATCTTGCTGAAATAAGGCAGGCAGACAAGATTAGAGAAAAATGAATGAAAAGGAACCAACAAAACCTCCAAGAACTATGGAGCTATATTAAAAGACCTGGTACTGACAGAGGTACCTGAAAGGTATGAGTACAATGGAACCAAGTTGGAAATCACACTTCAGGATATCATCCAAAAAAACTTCACTTCTTTATTAGCTAGACTAATAAAGAAGAAAAGAAGACCTGGTATGGTGGCTCATGGCTGTAATCCCAGCACTTTGGGAGGCTGAAGTAGGTGGATCACTGAGGTCAGATGTTTGAGACCAGCCTGGCTAACAGGGTGAAATCCCATCTCTACTAAAAATACAAAAATTAAACTAGGCATGGTGGTGCACACCTGGCACTGTCCTGGGAAGGTAAATTAATTCAACCATGTGGAAAACAGTGGGGCAATTCCTCAAGGACCTAGAAATAGAAATTCCATTTGACCCAGCAATCCCATTACTGGGTATATATCCAAAGGATCATAAATCATTCTATTATAAAGACACATGCACATGTATGTTCATTGCAGCACTGTTTACAATAGCAAAGACCTGGAACCAACCAAAATGCCCATCAATGATGGACTGGACAAGGAAAATGTGGCACATATACACCATGAAATACTATGCAGCCATAAAAAGCAATGAGTTCGTGTCCTTTATAGGGACATGGATGAACCTGGAAACCATCATTCTCAGCAAACTGACACAAGAACAGAAAATCAAACACTGCATGTTCTCACTCATAGGTGGGTGTTGAACAATGAGAACACATGGACACAGGGAGGGGAGCATCACACACTAGGGTCTGTTGGGGGGACTAGGGGAGGGACAGCAGTGGGTAGGGAAGTTGGGGAGATATAACATGGGGAGAAATGCCAGATATAGGTGACAGGGGGATGGAGTCAGCAAACCACATTGCGGTGTATGTACATATGCAACAATCCTGCATGATCTGCACAGAACCTAAAGTACAATAAAATATATATAAAGAAGAAAAGAAAATGTGGTACATATGCACCACAGAATATTATGCAGCCAATGAGAAGGAATGAAATCATGTCCTTTGCAGGGACATGGATGGAGCTGGAAGCCATTATCTTCAGCAAACTAATGCAGGAACAACAACAACAACAAAAAAAAAAACATACCACGTGTCCTCACTTACAAGTAGGAGCTGAAGGATGAGAACACATGGACACAGGGAGGGGAACAACATGCACTGGAGCCTGTTAGAGTATGGGGTGGGAGGTGGGAGAGCATTGGGGAAAACAGGTAATGCATGCTGGGCTTAATATCTAGATGAGGGGTGGATAGGTGCAACAAAACACCATGGCACACATTTTCCAATGTAACAAACCTGCACATCTTGCACATGTACCCCAGAACTTAACATTAAAATTAATTTCAAAAATTTGTATCAAGGCAGTTTGCTCTCTTTTAGCTATTATAAATAGAATTACCTTCTTGATTTTCTTTTCAGCAAGCTCATCACTGTTATAGAGGAGAAAAGCTGCTTTTTAATATATTGACTTTGTATTCTGAAACTTTACTAAATGTATTTATCAGATATAAAGGTTTTTGGTGGAGTCTTGAGGTTTTTCTAAATATAAAATCATACCAACAGCAAAGAGGAACAATCTGACTACTTCTTTTCCAATTTGGATGCTTTTTATTTCTTTCTTTTGCCTGGTTTCTGTGGCTAGGACTTCTCGTACTATGTTGAGTAGGAGTGGTGAAAGTGGGCATCCTTATCTTGCTCCAGTTCATCCAGTATGATGTTAGCTCTAGGTGTGTCACATATGTGCTTTATTAAGTTGAGGTATGTTCCCTCTATTCCCAGTTTCTTGAGAGTTTTTAATCATGAAGGGAGACTGAACTTTATTAAATGCTTTTTCTGCATCCATCAAGATGATCATACAATTTTTGCCCTTCATTCTGTTGATTTGATGTATCACATTTATTGATTTGTGTAGTTAAACCATTGTTGCACCCTTGGGATAAATCCCACTTGGTCACAAGTGCGTGTGTGCGCGCGTGCGTGCTGTTGAATTCAGTTTGCTAGAATTTTGTTGAGAATCTTTGCATCTACATTTATCAGGGATATCGTCCTGTAGTTTGTAGTCCTTGTCTGTTTTTTGTATCAGGCTAATGTTTGTCACAGAATGAGTTAAAAGGAATTCCCCCTTCAATTTCTTGTAATTGTTTGAAGATAATTTAGTATTAGATTTTCTTTGAAAGTTTGGTAGAATTCAGCAGTGAAGTCATCTGCTTCTGGACTTTTCTTTTTTGGGAGACTTTTTATACTGATCCAATCTCATTACTCATTATTGTTCTGTTCAGGCTGTTTCCTTCTGACTCATTCTTGGGAGGTTGTATGAGTCCAGGAATTTATCCATTTCTTCTAGGTTTTCTAGTTCATTAGTATGTAGTTGTTCATAATAGTCTCTAGTGATATTTTATATTTCTATAGTATCAGTTGTAATGTCTCCTTTTTCAATTGTGATTTGGTTATATAAAATTAAAAGTCTTTTTTTTCTTTGTTAGAAAAGCTAGCAGTTTATCAATTTCATTTCTCTTTTCAAAGAACCAACTTTTTATTGCATCAATCCTTGCATTGTTTTTTAAGTCTCTATTTCATTTGTTTCAGCTCTGATATTTATTATTTCTTTTCTTCTACCAATTTTGAGCTTGGCTTATTCTTACTTTTCTAGTTCCTTGAGGTTTATTATTAGAGTGTGCACTTGAAACTTTTCTACTTTTTTGATGTAGGCATTTATTGCTAGAAACTTCACCATAAGCACTGCTTTTGCTGTATTACATAGGTTTGGGTGTGTTGTATGTCACTTTTCATTTGTTTTTGTTTTGGTTTTGTGAAGATGGACTCTTGCTCTGTCACCCAGGTTGGAGTACAGTGGTGCAGCCTCAGCTCACTGCAACCTCTACCTCCCCAGTTCAAGTGATTCTCCTGCCTCAGCCTCCCAAGTAGCTGGGATTACAGGCACCTAACACCACACCCAGCTAATTTTTGTATTTTTGGTAGTGATGGGGTTTCACCATGTTGGCCTGGCTGGTCTCAAAAACACTCCTGACCTCAAGTGATCTTCCTGCCCTGGCCTCCTGAAGTGCTGGGATTACAGGCATGAGCCACCATGCCCAGCCCTCATTTGTTTCAGCACTTTTTTTTTTTTCCATTTTCTCTTTAATTTCTTCCTTGATTCAGTGGTATTCAGGAGCATATTGTTTAATTTCTATGTATTTGTACTGTTTCCAAAGTTCCTCTTTTTATTGATTTCTAGTTTTAGTCCATTGTGTTCTGAAAAGATACTGGGCAGGATTTCAATTTTTAAAAATTTGTTCACACTTATTTGTTCACCATGTCCAAACGTATGGTCTATCCTGAAGAATGTTCCATGTGCTGATGAGAGAAATGTGTATTCTGCAGCTGTTCAACCAAATGTTCTGTAAATGTCTGTTAGGTACATGTAGTCTAATGTACAGTTTAAATCCAGTGTTTCTTTGTTAATATTTTGTCTCGATATCTGTCTGATGCTGGGAATGGGGTCTTAATGTCCCCAACTATTGTCATGTTCAAGTCTATCACTCACTTTAGATCTAATAATATTTGTTTTATATAATACATCAAGTGTTCAAGTGTTCCTGCTTGTTTTGGGTTTCCAATTGCATAGAATATTTTTTCTACCTTTTGCTTTCAATGTATGTATATCTTAACAACTGAGATGAACTTCCTGTAAGCAGCATATAGTTGATTCAAGTTTTCTTTTTTGTTGGTTTTTTCTAATCCATTCAGCCAGTCTATATCTTTCAAGTGGAAAATTTAATTCATTTACATTCAACGTTATTATTGATATGTGAGGGCTTATTCCTGTCATTTTATTGATTGACTTAAGGTTGTTTTATATATCCTTGCTCCTTTCTTTCTTACTACCAAACCATCATTGTGGTTTGGTAGTATTCTGTAGTGGTAACATTTGAGTTTTTTATCTGTATTTGCTCTGCCATTGTTGTTTGTTTGTTTGCTTTAAATCTTTTCATGTCTTTTCATGATGGTAGTTATTGTTCTTTTCCTTCTAGGTATAGAATTCCCTTAAGTATTTCTCATATGGTTGATCTAGTGGGGATGAATTCCCTCAGCTTTTGCTGGTCTGGGAAAGACTTTTGTTTATCCCTCATTTATGAAGTATAACTTTGTGGGTATAATGTCATTGGCAGCAGGTTTTTTTTCTATTACACTTTGAATATATCATCCTATTCTCTCCTGGCCTGTAACGTTTCTGTTGAGATATCTGTTGTTACTCTGATGAGGTTCTTTTTTTTTTTTTTTGAGACGGAGTTTCACTCATGTTACCCAGGCTGGAGTGCAATGGCGCGATCTCGGCTCACCGCAACCTCCGCCTCCTGGGTTCAGGCAATTCTCCTGCCTCAGCCTCCTGAGTAGCTGGGATTACAGGCACGCGCCACCATGCCCAGCTAATTTTTTTTTTGTATTTTTAGTAGAGACGGGGTTTCACCATGTTGACCAGGATGGTCTCGATCTCTTGACCTCGTGATCCACCCGCCTCGGCCTCCCAAAGTGCTGGGATTACAGGCTTGAGCCACCGCGCCCGGCCTGATGAAGTTCTTTTATGATACTAAATACTGTCCTCTTGCTATTTTTAGAATTTTCTTTTTCCTTGACTTTTAACAGTTTGATTATAATGTGCCATGGAGAAGACTTTTTGAATCTTACCTATTTGGGGATCTTTAAACCTCCTGTATTTTCACATCTAAATCTTTTACTAAACTTGAGAAATTTTCATCTATTATTTTGTTAAACAGGTTTCCTAACCCTTTAGTTTTCACTTAACCTTCTGGGACACCAAGAATTAGAATACTTGGTTGGTTGCTTTATGGCGTCCTGTATGCCAGAAAGGCTTTGCTCAGTCTTTTTGATTCTTTTTATTTTTGTCTGACTGGGTTATTTCAGAAGACCTGTCTTTAAGTTCTGAGATTTTTCTTCTCTTTGATCTAGCCTGTTATTGAAGCTTTTGTATTTTATATTTCATTCAATGCATTCTTCATTTCCAAAATATCTGTTTAGTTCTTTTTTATGATAGCTAACTCTTTGATAAAGTTCTCATTCATATACTGATTTGTTTTTCTGATCATTTTGTACTACTTTTTCTCTTGTATCTCATTGTGCTTCCTTACTATCAAAATTTTGAATTCTTTTCTATGATTTCATAAATTTCCTTTTGATTTGGATATGTTGCAGGAGAATTATTGTGTTCCTTTGGAGGTATTTTATTTTCCTACATTTTTATGTTTCCTGTGTCATTACATTGGTATCTGCATATCTGGTGTAACGGTTGCTTCTAATTGTTTCAATTTGCTTTCATAGGGGAGGACTTTTCCTGAAGATGTATCTATGAAGTTGGTTGGGTAAGGCACTTTGGCTTTGATTTTGGATGTATGTAGTAGTGTTGTTGCTGTATGATTTCTTTGACTGTAAACAGCATGTGATTTCCTCAGTGACATAGGATGTGGTTGTTAGTGGAGGCTTGTGGTGAAGTTTTGTTCAGACAAGGATACCAGGTAGGCTAGTCTTCAGGCCCCAGTGGTGGCAGTAGTGGTCTGAGTTTGCTTGTCCTCGGGCCCCAGAGTGATGTATGCTGGCACTGGTGTTAGCACATACGGGCCAGCCAATTCATGGGCCTACAAGTGGCTGGCTTGGATGCCTGGAATGGCAGCAGTAGGCTGGGCAAATAGGTAAGTTCCCCAGCCCCTGGGTGGTGGGCATGGCATGGGCAATGGAAGGGGCAGTGGTGGGAAAACTTTCTGGGAACCAAGCAGTTCACATTGGTGTTGGTTATGATGGGCTGTGCAGGCCAGTCCTCAGACCTGCAAATGGCACATACAGCTGTGTGCCAGCTATGGTGGCAGAGGCAGGTTGAGTGGGTCCGACCTTATATCCTCGGAGGAATGCTCAGGTGCCAATGGTGGTGAACTGGGTTGGGCAATCCCCAGGCCCCCAAATGGCGTACTTGGGTACTGGAGGCGTAGAGCTGGGTCATGGGTCAGGCAGACCTACCCTCAGGACCCCGAGTGGTGCCTACAGTTGCTGGCTGTTATAACCAGTGACAAGGTGATCCCAGGCCACTGACAAGGTGATCCCAGGCCACTGACAAAATGGTCAGATGGGGGGGGGACAGCTGTGGCTGCATTGCTGCTCTGCTACTAAGAGGATGGGGCTGCTTTCAGTGGGAACAGGGGAGCAAGAGCATATCCTTCACTTGTGCCTTGCCCTGCGGCAGCCCTTAGTGATGGCAGTTGTGGGCAGTGGAATGTCAGTGGGGCTCCAAGGATGTAGAGATGCTGAGACTGTGGAACCCCAGGGCAGGACACAGTCTGGTAAAGTCAGGCTCTCAAAATGTGCCATGCTGCAGCTTCTTAGGACTTGGAAATTTGTGGGATCAAGCATGAGCTCTCTCTCTGGAGTAATGCCTCACAGTACTCAGGAAGCTCCCTACGTGAAGGGACTCTCCCATGGTTAGAATTGTAGGTGTACATGGTGGGAAAGTGGACCACTAGGGGTCACTCATTTACCCTTTACCCACGTTAGGTAGCTCTCCAGTCTCCTAGCCAATCCCAGTTGAACAGGCTCCCTCACTTCTCTCTCCTTTGCTGTCAGTCCCTCCCATCACTTCTCTGTTGAATGTCAGTGGGACCCTAAGGATGTAGGGTTGCAGAAATTGTTGAGCCCCAGTGCAAGACAAAGTCAGGTAGAAGCCAAGCTCTCAAAATATGCCATGGTGCAGCTGCTTAGGACTTGGGGGTTTGTGGGACCCGGCATGAACTCTCTCTGTGGAAAGAGCTAGTGCGTTCTCCCTCTCCCCTGTCTCCTCTCCCCTCTCCCTCTCTCTCTCCTTCTCTCTCTCCCCCCCTCTCTCTTTCAGTGTTCTCGTTTAGATAATCTATTCAAAATGTGATTATCCACTCACTATTTCAGTTCCTCTCCATGGAAGAGGTGAATACCAGATGCACCTAATCAACCATCTTGAAGCCCCTCCTCTTTCATCAATGTTTTCTTGTTTTCAGTATAGGGATCGTTCATCTCCATGGTTAAATTTATTCCTAAGTGTTTTAATTTTTATTACATTGGATTTTTTTCTTAATTTCTTTCCTGGATAGTTTATTGTTAGCTTATTGGAACACTACTGATTTTTGCACATTGATATTTTTGTCCTGCAACTTTATTCACTTATCAGTTTTAACAGTTTTTTAGTGTAGTCTTTAGGATTTTCTACATATCATGTCATTGGCAAATAATTCCAATCTTTTCTTTCCTATTGGGATGCCCTTTATTTATTTATTTTTATTTTTATTATTATTATTTTTTTTGCCTAATAGCTCTGACCAGGACTTCCAGTAATGTGTTGGAAAGAAGTAGTGAGAAAGGACATATTGGTCTTACTCCTTATCTTAGAGGAAAAGCTTTTAACTTTTCACCAATGAATATGATGTTAGCTGAGGGCTTGTCATATATGACCTTTATTGAGGTATATTCCTTCTATACTGAATTTGTTGAGAGTTTTTATCATGAGTGTTGAATTTTGTCAAATTCTTCATATGCATCTATTGAGATGACCATATAATTTTTGTCCTTTCTTCTATTTATATGGTATATCACATTTATTGATTTGTGTGTTGAATCATTCTTGAATCCAAAGGATGAAACATTTGGAAGCCAATACATGATCATACTAAATGATCCTTTCCAATGTGCTTTTGAATTTGGTATGCTTGTATGTTGTTGAAAAACTTTGCATCTATGTTCGTTCGGGATACTGGCCTATAATTTTCAGCTCTTATAGTGTCCTTGTTTGGCTTTGGGATGAGGATAATGCTGACACCATCAAATGAGTTTGGAAGTATTCCATCCACTTCAGTTTTTTGAAAGGGTTTTGCAAGGGTTGTTTGGTAGAATTCAGGTGTAAAGCCATTAGGTCCTTAGCTTTCCTTTGATAAGAGCCTTTTATTATTGATTCAATCTCCTTACTTGTTATTAGTTATTTAGATTTTCTATTTCTTCATGATTCAGTCTTGATAGGTTATATGTTTCTAAGAATTTGTCCATTTCTTCTAGGTTATCTAATTTGTTGGCATAAAATTGTTTATAGTAGTTTCTTGTGATCCTTTGTATTTCTGTGGGATGTCTTCTCTTTCATCTGGTTCTATTTATTTGAATCTTCTCTCTCTCTTTTTTCTTTTTTGTCTAGTTTGTTGATTTTGTTGATCTTTCCAAAAACCAATTCTTCCTGCTATTAATTTTACTATTGCTTTTATAGTCTATGTCATTTATTTGTGCTCTAATGTTTGTTATTCCCTTCCTTTTGCTAATTTTGGGTTTAGTTTTTCTTCTAGTTTCTTGAGATATAATTTTAGGTTGTTATTTGTAATACTTATTTTTTGATATAGGCATTCATTGCTATAATTTCCTTCTTAGAACTGCTTTTTTTGTAGCTCAGAAGTTTTAAATATGTTGTGTTTCCATTTTCATTTGTCTTGAGATTGTTTTATTTCTTTTTTTATTTCTTTGACTCACAAATTGTTCTGGAGCTTGTTAATATCTACATTTTTCTGATTGATCCAAGATTTCTCTTATTTTCTAGTTTTATAGCATTGTGTTTAGAAAGATAATATTATTTCAGTCCTGTTAAATTTGTTAAGGCTAGTTTTATGGCCTAACATATGATCTACCATGGAGAATGTTTCATGTGCACTTGAGAAGAACGTATATTCTGCTGCTATTGGATGGGATGTGTGTATTTATCTGTTGGGTCCATTTGTTCTAATGTGCAATGCAAGTCCAGTGTTTTCTTATTGATTTTTGTCTGAATGATGTGTCCATTGTTGAAAGTGGGATTAGTAAAGTCCATTACTATTATATTACAATCTATCTCTCCCTTGAGATAATTTGATTTTTGATTTATATATTTAGGTTTTCCAAAGTTGGGTGCATATGTATTTATAATTGTTATATCCTCTTAATGATCTGACTCCTTTCTCTATATGTTGACCTTCTTTGTCTTATTTTAGCTTTTGGCTTAAATTCTACTTTGATTTAAATATAGCTACCTCTGCTATCTTTTGGTTTCCATTTGCATGGAATATCTTTTTATATCCCTTTACTTTCAGTGTATGCGTGTCCTTAAGAATGAAATAAGTCTGTTATATGCAGCATATCATTGTGTCTTTTTTTATCTATTCAGCCACTCTGTATCTTTTCATTGAATAATTCATTTACATTCAAAGTAATTATTGATAGATATAGACTTACCACCCCCATTTTGTAATTCGTTTAAGTTTCTTTTGTAGATCCCTTGTTCCTTTCTTCCTCTCTTGTTGTTTCGCCTTGCGGCTTGATGATTTTCTGTAGTGGGGTGCTTTGAATCCTTTTTATGTTTTGTGCAGGTACTACAGATTTTTTCTTTGTGGTTATAATGAGGCTTACATAACACTTCTTACGTTTATAACGGGCTTTTACAAAGTGGTAACAACTTACATCTGATCATACTTTAAAACTATACATTTTTACTCCCCATCCCCTACATTTTATGATTTTGGTGTCAAAATTTACATTTCTTTGTAACTTATATCTCTTAACAAATTATTGTAGTTATAATTGTTTTTGATAGTTTTGTGTTTTAACCCATATGCTAGAGATAAAATTATTTTACACATCACCATTATTACAATACTAGAGTGTTCTGAATATGACTAAATATTACTTATACCATTGGGTTTTATAATTTCATATGTTTTGTGTTATTAATTAGCAGCCTTTGTTTCAGCTTAAAGAACTCCCTGTAGCAATTCCTGTAAAGTAGGCCTTGTGATAAGCTCCCTTAGCTTTTGTTTGTCTGGGAAAGTTTTTATTTCTTCCTCATTTTCAATGGATAGCTTTGCTAGGTAAAGTACTCTTAACTGGCAAATATTTTTTTCTTCAGCACTTTTAGTATATCATGCCACTCTTTCCTGGCCTGCAAAGTTTCTGCTAAGAAATCTGCTAATAGCTGCATTAGGACTCCCTTTTATGTGATGAGTCTCCTTTTTCTCACTGCTTTCAGAATTCTTTTTTTATCTTTTTCTTTTTGGTCTTTGATTTTTAATAGTCTGATTAGATGTGTCTTAGTGAACTCCTCTTTGGGTCGAATTTTACTGGAGTCCTCTGGGATTCTGGTACCTGGATGTTGGCATCTTTCCCCAGATTTGGGGAGTTTTCACTTATTATTTCTTAAAATATGCTTCCTGGCCCTTTCTTTCTCCTCTCCTTCTGGTATTTTTGTTATGCAAAAGTCAGTTCTCTTGATAGTACCCCACAATTCCTGTAGACTTTCTTCATTTTTTCTAATTTTTTTCTTCATGGTTCTCTTGTTGTAAAATTTAAAATGTTCCCTCTTTGAGGGCACTTATTCTTTCTTCTGCTTAATTGAGTCTGATGTTGAAGCTTCCTATTGAATTATTCTATTCAGCAATTGTCTTTTTCATTTCTATGTCTTCTGTTTTGTTTTTATTTGTTTTTGTTTTTTGTGAAACTACTTTTTTTTCACGTATTGGCTTCCAAATGTTATTTAATTTTCTATCCTTATTTTTTATAGGTCATCAAACTTCTTTATGAGATTTATTCTGAATTATTTGTCTATCATTTTATAGATCTCTGTTTATTTAGGTTCCATTGCCCTTGCTGTGAGGTTGTGTGGGATTACCATTGGGGTCTGCTGTTCAGTGAGACCATTTACTGGACTCTGCAGTCTGGCCGACCTACTGGCCAGGCACTGGTGCCACCATTGGCAGGAATACAGAGCTACCACCAAGATCTGCATATTGGTTACTATGAATCCTGCCCCCTTTTTTGGTTTTTACCTGACTCCAAGCACCCTAGTCCCACCATTACCCATAGTATTCCCCATAAGGCAAGATAAGAGTGGGTGTCCCATGATGCTGGGGAAGCTGGATGTCCAATCAGGCTCACTTTTCCCACTTTAGAAACCATAGGCTTAGGGAATTTTCTCTGTGTGGCACTGTGCTGACATGGTGAAAGTGAGACAGTTCCTCTTACCCTTCTAATATAGTTTTTCATTTCTGTGGTCCATGTAGGTATCTCAGTCTCATTTCCAAGTTTTGTAGTTTTCACAGAGGTGTTCTTGTCTGAATAGTTGCTATTTGGACTTTCTGTGTGGAAGACAAAAGCCTAAGACCTCCTATTTGCCATCTTGCTGATATTGCTCTCCTCCAAGTCTTTTTATAAAGCCCAAAGATTTCCAATTTTTTCTCCTACAGCCTTTTAACCTCAAGTTGAATTCAAAATAACAAATCCAATGTAACCATTCTTTGGGAGACTTGGAAGACTAGAAAACCGAACCAGCCCATGCTGAATTTTTTAACAGTCATCAGACAAGCTAATGGCAAAAATAAAGTCTGAAAGGGCTTCAACTTCTGAATTGCAGCTGTATATCTGCAAGTTAAACATGGGTTTCTACATTCATTTGCCATAAATATTGTTGTCCCATAGTAATTATTACACACCTACTGTATGACACACACTGTGCTAGATGCTAAAGGCATAATGACTAAAGCAAGGTCTCTGTTTCTGAAGAATTTCCAGCTTCAAGGGAAGCAAATAATTACACTAACAGTAATAGATTAAAATGCTGTACAATGGTCTGGACTAAGTGCTGTGGGAACAGAGGAGGAAACAACTGACTGTATGAGTAAAGCTGAGAAAGCGTCCTGTGAAGGTGACCTTTCAGCTGGGTCCTGAAGAATGAATAGAAAATGCATGTAATGCCCCCTAGAAATTTTTTAACACATGGAAAATTTTTGTTATGCTATTAACCTAGTGTTTTCATATGCCCTTACCTGAAAACAAAGCAGAATCAAATAAATACCAAAAAGGCATTAAATTTGCTACAAAGCTCTTTAGAAAATAATAGACAAGAGTATGTAGTGTGAGACATTTATGGACATTCTTTATCCTGCATTTTTGACAAGAACAAGATAATTAAGACAATATTATATTTTTGACCCTAATTGATCTAGTGATAGTTATAATCTTTCTGTATCTTGCTCTATCCAACAACAGACTAATTACTTCATAAAGGTTGCACTAAGCTATAAAATTATTCAACTATAGGGATAGAAGTGCCCCCGATATATAGCCTGTGCATGTTGACTTTAGGCCTGGCTGGGTTTAATTACTCCCGGCTTAAAATTTTTCTTTTCTTAAAATGGTTTAGAAAGAGTTCCCACAACTTCCTTTGGTAATCTGTCTTTTGTCACCCATGGTATTAGATGTTATCTGTTAAGCAAAGCAAAATGGTGTTTTAATGTGCAATTACTAGTAAAAACAAACTGGAAACCCAGAAGAGTAGGAAGGGATTTCTTAAAAGCTTAAATTCTTCTGAAACAGCAGCTTATCAGCAAATGGCCTGTGAATCAGTTTTGTTTCCCACATATTTTACTCCATCTCTGAATAGGCAAAGGGCTTTTATCTCAACATGATTTATCAGGTGATCACGAAGACACCTTTTTAATTGATCTCCAGACTGACCAGACACTGCTGTGATAAACTGAAACTTCTGTCAGTTTAGTGGAAAATGGACAGAACCAAAATAACAGGAATAAAAGTTCTATTTCAGGAATAAACAAGACACTAACAAAACAGAGTTTTCTACCCTTCTATCCTTGGGCTTCATTGCTAGTGTTCTAGGAATCGACAAACACATTTCCTACCTTCCATATCTGCTTACACTCCAAATTAGCCAAAGAGATTTATTGCTTATATTTGTGGGATCTCTGTGCTTTTGTATAACTGTGTTTTATGATTTTATTAAAATTACACTCGCTGTTCAAGGAATAGTACTTTAATTTCAATTTCTCTTTATTGAGTTTCCTGATATTTAGTTCTTGTTTTAATTCCTTTAAATTAAATGTTTCAATCTCTGCCCCTCCAACAGGATTGGCTTTGGTATGAAAACATACACACACGCACACAGCATATCATTAAATGCAGGACGAACTTTGAAGGTATCCAGAGGTATTTGCAAATGCTTTTTCCAATGTAATTTGGCCACAAAAGAGGAGCAGAACCACATTGGCTAAATTAGTACTGAAAGTTTCCAGATCCTCTACTAGTGCTTATTTATCACCAGTTCACTGGACTCTCAGAGTGGCATAAAACAATTATTTTATTGGAGCCAACTGAGTCACTGGTTTTATGTAAGCACTTTCCAAAGAAGCACAAAATCTAAATTTTACTTTTTCTCATATGAAAGTTTAATTACTTATGAAAGCTTAGGAACTGAGCAGAGATTTAGGATAGTGGCCCACGATAACTGATGTTAGGGATTAGCAGGTCTCACTGTCTCAAACATTAGCCAACTCTAGCCTAACCACTTCCTGGGAGCCTTGACGCCAAGAGTCTTGAATCCAGACCCTTTCCCTGGGTCCCAGAGCATTTCCCAAAATACATCCAGACCGAGAAATAAGTTCATCCAGGCAAACTTTTTCTAGAGAGGCTAGAGGTGGACTCTTCCCCCAAGTTAATGGTTCCTTAGAAATGTGATAAAATATACTTTAGTAACTCTTTTTCAAAGAGAGTTCACCTGGGGCTCCTACTATTTCAAAAGCCTGTGAAAATTTCAGTACTAGATAGTTTAAATGCACTTCCATCTATCATTCATTATTTTGACAAATTTACAGGTAGCCAATCCCACTGTGAAGAGGTGAAATTGAGCTTCAGCAGATCAGGCTGGCTATAAGAAGCCCATCAGAGAGTAGCACAGCAGTGTAGCCAAGGCTAGAGCTCTGGACCCAATTGTATGAACCTGGGCATGACATGACCTCTGTGCCTTAGAACCTTCATCCATAAAATGTGGATAATAATAGTACTTACTTCACAGGTGATTTTGAAGAATGAATGTGTTAATACCTGTAAAGTGCTTAGAATGCTGCCTGAAACACTGTCAATGACACATAAGTATTTGCCACTGTTATTTTTGAGCATAGCCAACAGACTGGAATATCTAAAGCTTCATGCAAGGGCCAGGCATGATGACTCATGCCTATAATCCCAGGACTTTGGGAGGCTGAGGCAGGAGGATCGCTTGAGACCAGGAGTTCAAGACCAGCCTAGGCAACATAGAGAGACCCCCAACTCTACAGAAAAAAGAAAACCAAAAAGCCCTCTGCATCATATGATTAAAAACAAATAAAACTACACTTGAATAGGCTTTAGCTTTGATTGGATTTCCTTAGGTATTTAGCTATAATATTACAGCATATCACTACACATTTTGTTATTGTTCAAGAGCAACTATTCAAATACTTCTAAAACTGGTCTTACAGAAAACTATTCCAGGAGTTAACTGTGTGTGACAGCAAAGAATTTCTCCTGGCTTGATTCTTTTTTAATACTTTAAGTTCTGGGGTACATGTGCAGATCATGCAGGATTGTTACATAGGTATACACATGCCATGGTGATTTACTGCATCCACCCCCCCATCATCTACATTAGGTGTTTCTCCTAATGTTATCCCTTCCCAATCCACCCACCCCCTGCTATCCATCCCCTAGCTCTCCCACCCCCCAACAGGCCCCCGTGTGTGATGTTCCCCTCCCTGTGTCCATGTGTTCTCATTGTTCAGCACCCACTTATAAGTGTGAACATGCAGTGTTTGCTTTTCTGTTCTTGTATCAATTTACTAAGAATAATGGTTTCTTTTTTTTCTTTGAGATGGAGTCTCATTCTGTTGCCCAGACTGGAGTGCAGTGGTGCAATCTCAGCTCACTGAAACCTCTACTTTCCGGGTTCAAGTGACTCTCCTGCCTAAGCTTCCCGAGTAGCTGGGATTACAGACATGTACCACCATCCCCAGCTAATTTTTGTGTTTTTTTAGTAGAGACGGGGTATCACCATGTTGGCCATGCTGGTCTCAAACTCCTGACCTGAGGTGACTCCACAGAGCCTCAGCCTGACAAAGTGCTGGGATTATGGGTGTGAGCTGCCATGCCCAGTCTTAATTGATTTCTTGACTCCAGGACTTACAGAGTTTTGAGCAAGACTTATCTATTTACTGATAAATCTCAGATTTTTACCTCTTGCTCAAAACTCTCCTCTGACCTTCAGGCCTGTTTACCCTACTACTCACCATCCACCTGCTCATCTCACAGGTTCCTCAAACTTAACATGTTCATAACGTTACTCATCTTCTCCCAAACCTGTGTTTTCTATCTCAGGAAACGCACCATCATCTACCCACCCAATGCTGAAACCTAAGGGACGTTAGCGCTTCTTTTTATTTTATCTTCTACCATCCCCAGAGCCAAAATCCCAATTTTCCTCAAGATCAGTCAAATTTGCTTTCTAAACATCTCTAAAAACCTACCATTTTCTCTTTTCCTGGGCCAGTATCAGCTCTTGTGCAAGTCACCGTCATCTTTTGCCTGTGTAACTAGAACTCCAGGCTTGGCCCTTTGATATTTTCTCCACCCTGCAGAGAGATCTTTCTAAAACTCAAATCTGATTACAACACCCCCAGGCATAAAACCCTCCAGTGGTTTCTTCTTCCCCAACTCTTCATCATGACAGCAAGGTCCTCCATGATCTGGTGCCTGCCAGCTTCTTCAGCCTGTGCTTGCCCCCATCTATACCCAACAACTCTCAGGATTATAAAGAAGCCACACTCTCTTAGGACATGTTACTCCCTTGTCTGAAACACCTTCTCCCCACCACACACATATACCATTTACGCCACACACACTTTTGCCTTGCTCATTCTTTCTCCTACTTCAGGTCTCAGCTTAGGGATCTCCCTCCAGGAAGTTTTCCTGGATGCCTAAACTCAATAGTATCGGGTTAGAAACTTCTCCTTTTTTTCTCTTTCTTTTTGATACGGAGTTTCACTCTTTCTGCCCAGGCTGGAGTGCAATGGTGCAATCTCGGCTCACCACAACCTCTGCCTCCCAGGTTCAAGCGATTCTCCTGCCTCTGCCTCCCAAGTAGCTGAGATTACAGGCATGCACCACCACACCCAGCTAATTTTGGTTTTTGTTTGTTTGTTTGTTTTAGTAGAGATGGGGTTTTTCCATCTTGGTCAGGCTGGTCTCAAACTCCCAACCTCAGGTGATCTGCCTGCCTCGGCCTCCCAAAGTGCTGGGATTGATTACAGGCATGAGTCACCGTGCCTGACCCTGCATTTCTCACAACATGCTGTCTTTCCTCATCATAAAATTTCACCCACAAAACAGTAATTGTTTAGCTGTCTACCTCTTTCACTAAATTGTAAGCTCAAGAATACATGAACTATGTTCTTAAATTAACCATTGTATCCCTTGAACTTATCACTTGGCAAGCTCTTAAAAGGCACTCATCAGTATTTTGAATAAATGAATTAATGTATATGATGATTGCCTTAGATTTTAAGTATTCTTAATTAGTGAATCTAGTAACTCTCAAGAGGAAAGAGACAGCACACTCAAAATAGGATAATTCAAGGGTAGTTTACTTACAAAGAGATTATATATAAATGTCGGTGTAAAACAACTACTAGTAATGGGATGCAACTTAAACTATTATCACCCTCAGGCTGGAAATATTTCCAGTAAAAGGAAGGATAAAGAGTCAGGCAGAGTTAGCCACTTCAGAGGAACGTTGACCTTTGGTTAAAAGACACAGCCAGCTCAAGACCACTATATCAGTCAAGGCCAAACAGAGAAACAGAACTGGTAAGAGCTATATATTGTGAGATTTGTTGTGAAGAAGTGGGTTATGTGATTGTGGGGGCTGACAAAGCAAGTCCAAAATCTGTATGGCAGGCCACTGTAAGAAAGGACAGACTGGAACACTCAGGCACGGGGTGGAGCAACAGTCCACAGGCAGAAGCTTCTGGGAAGCTTCAGTTATCTCTTAAGGCCTTTCAATGAATTGAGTCAGACCCACCTAAGACAATCTCTCTCCCTTACTCACAGGCAATTGGCTATGGACTTTAATCACATCTACTAAATACTTTCACGGCAACATCCAGATTTGTGTTTAACTGAATAACTGAGGACTATTGTTTAGCCATGTTGACACAAAAATTAACCATCTCTGATATCTTGAAAACAGGATCCAAGGAATAAACATCCTGACCTCACTCTTCTTCCTCTTTGCTTCTCTCTTACCCCCTTCCAGGGCTCTCTATCAGCTAAGCCCAACCAGTAGTTAGAAGATGGATAATTCATTGACGGAGTCCTCACGGGTTACTGGATTCCATAGATTACCTGGAGTGTTGGGGAAGAAGGTAGAACCAAGCTCCAGATCATAGTCTGTGGGTTGGGCAGCAAAATTCTCAAAAAGGTGAATCCCCACAGTATGAGGATTCATACAGTGCCATTTTGAAGAAGCCCCTTAAAGAGGAGAGGAGCCCCAAAATTAGGAAGGTTAGAAACAAGGGTGGGTCCACCAAGGGCTCGCCCATACCAAGTTTGTCTTTTGTGTGTGTGTGTGCTTTTCTTTTGAGCATGGGAACAGAGCCATACAGGGTAGACTTTCAAATGTTGCCCCACTAAGTCAGAAATCTCATTAATCACACCAAGAGTTCCTGATCCTTTAGATTCACCTCTATGTGGCGTGTGGCATGCAGAGTCAGAGCAGTATCTAGGGATGTGACCTGGCCCACGTCCTCCTTCCTGTGGACATCCACATGGGGAAGCTGCAGCATAGTGAACAGGGGCCAGCCAGTCACAAAGTGGGAGAAATGGCTATCAGTTAGACAACTCAGGTACAGTGGGGTAAATTCATCTGCCAGGCTTTCCCAAGTGCAAAATAATAAAGTGACACTAGAAAAGGGTAGAGCGTCTCTTGGGTGATATGTATTTTTCATTGTTAAGAGCTCAGACTCTGGAGTTACACTGTTAAGGTCAAAATCCCTGCTTGAACACTTGCAGACTGCGGAATCTTAAGTTACTTCACCTATAAACACAGAATTGGGGTTAGTGGGGGATTAAATGAATTAATAAAGATTTCACAACAGTACCTAGCATAGAGTAAGCATCCAATCAATGCTGTCAAGCTAATAGTATTATTATCAAAAGCAAACTGATGTTTTCAATTTCCTAAATATAATAAACAGCTAGCAGAGGCAAATGCAGTCTGTCACTTGTTTTGTAAATAAAGTTTTACTGGCACATAAGCACATTTAACCATTTACATATTGTCCATGGGTACTTTCACTCTGCGGAGTTGAACAGCTGCCACAGAGACAGTATCACCCACAAAAATTAAAATATGTTCTCCCTTTATAGAGAAAGTGCACTGACCCCTAATTTAGAAAATGGAAGTGATAATTTGAAAGATATTAAATAAAACAGTTTTATATTCACAAGAATAAATGTCTAATCACAATGTGTAAAACTTGATTTTTATCAAAGAAATCTTGTCACTTATTACCAGTATTCAGAAACAAGTATAGAATGCTTTTCATTCACGCCTTTTTACCTGTCTTTATTTATTTCCTTGACTAAAAAGTCTGGATTTACTTGACTAAAAAGATTTCAAAACTGTATTTTAAAGATGAAGGGTCAGAAAATACCCTTTCCTTAAGTTAAATATGCATAACTTTGATCCAACTCTGTCTATGGCAAATTGGCTCAATAGGTTAGAGTACAACTAAACCTAAAGTCAAGACTCTGACCCCCAACTGGTTTTGTTCTGTATCATCACTGTGAATACAGACCAACAGCTAATTCCAGTCGCTCTTCCACCAAGGCATGCAGGTGCTCACAGGCACATCCCAAGGAAGACTCTGGGCTCTTGAGAATGATCATCACTACAGGTATAATCATTCCAGAAACATACGCTTACATGGTGTTCAGAAACACCCTGTTAACTTACAATAGATGACTTGTTTTCATGGAACGCACTAAAATGTGAATTCACAGAACATGGTTTAACTAAATGGGAGTTCAATTGATAGGTGAGATCAGTTAGAGAGAGAAGAATTATTAAGCTACTTAAAGCCTCTCACTAATATGACTATCCTTTATTACAATGTTTCTCCTACTTTCCCTTTACTGATTACTACATGTTCTGACCTTGATTTGACAAGCCTGCCTTGTTTGCTAAGTCCTGGCTTAAACATGGCAACCTGCTTCTGATCTCCATCTTTCCTACCTTCTACCCTCCATGCTTTTAGCTTTTATACAAACTGGTAACTTGACCCTGAATCTCTGTTACTTGATGAGTACCTCCCACACACATAAAGTATCTTCCAATTAAAATAGCCTATAGCATAAATGGGATCCAATATAAAGAAGATCAAATATTAAGTATTGTAGTTCCTAACTTCATATGGTAGTCAGTATGATATTCATGATTAATCTGTAATAAAATATTAACAAGAATTACATTTATAAAAAGTAGACATTTGGGGAAATTCTTTATTTCTAAAACACTGTCTCCCTGTCTCTTAGCCAAGCACACTTATTTCAAAGAGCTGGTATGCAATTAATATATTTGGAACACATGACTGATTAAAAATAGCAGCACTGTTCAGTTCTAACTTTGTTCTTTTGCCAGTTTTGAAGGTTCATGAGAGCAAAGGATTCAATGATCATAGTAACTAGATAAAACCAGTGCTTGTACGTTTATCTGCTTTGTCTCATTGAACATGTCCACATATGTATATGTAATTCAAATCAAATACTGCTATAGGCATACATTCTCAGTTCAGTAGATCATTTATGACACTTAACATCATCACTTAAGATTTTCTATTAATAACATATTTGACATACTAGCTTGCATTATTAAATATGCTTATTTTAATAGAACTTGACGTGATAATAAAGCATAATTCAGAGGTGGTCAACAAAGCGAACTTTCATTTCTTATGTTTACTATAACCTAAACCTTGTGTGTCCCAAAATTCCTTTTGAATTTTATCCTCTAGAACAGGTTTCTTTTCAGGAAAAAAAAATTCATGATCTGTTAAATTTTATTTATTTGCTTGGGTTGTTTGCCCAATCTTTATAAGCTATTTCTGCCTTGCCAATTTCTCCAAACCAAATGTAACAAAATATTTATCTCCTTTGCTTCTAAGCCCTTATGATAATTAAGTTAGATTAAATAACTGTATTATCAATTTAATTACAAATTTGTTGGGGACTTCATACTTGACCAAATATGGTTCAACTCTCTGTAGTCAGCTCCCAGTTATTCTCCATGACTTCATTCTTGGGCTGAACTGATGATGAAACCTCCTGCTTCAGAAAAAATATGCTTCACTTTGCCTCCAACCAGCTCCAGACATCCACACTACCAGTTACTCTCTCTCTCCTGTTTAAATTCCCCCTCTTCACTCTCTCTCCTCAAGCTATAAACAGGCTTAAGTTTCTCTGATTCTAAATTTTTTTAATGAATATATGAAATTAAAATAAAAAGCGAACCTTATTTTCTCTATGCACTCTCTTTCAACCTACATCCCATTCTCCCACTTTTTAACTGGCATACATCTTAAAGGGTAGTCTATTGAGATTATCTCTACTATCCTACTCCAGTGAATTATTTACTTCTAATTTCTTCTTCACCATTCTACAGAAATTTTTTTTGGTACTTTGCTTAGTTTATCTTCCTATGGTATTGACTCGACTGAGCATTCCCCAGTGTTGGGGATGGGGCACCTCCATATTTTTCTGGCTACGCGTTTTCATGTGGAACAAGGACCCCTAAAGTAGCACTTTCTTTGCCCTCCACATGGAAAGAATAAATTTGCTGATGGATCAGTTTGAGAGAAGGAGCAGAGCTTTGCTTGTCAGCCTCTTCCTCACAGAGAAGATGCATTCTTCCTTGCCTTTCCTTGCTCTAAGGTGACTTATGGCAAAACTATCAGAGACCGCCCTTATAAAACTGTCTTGTTTTGTTTGCAAACCAGCTAAGCTAACAAACATAAAGGTATATCCTTTCATCTTTATTAGTAATAACAGTGATTGGTTTAGGGGGAGAAAGCTTCTTTAGAATAATGCGTTTTTATTTTTATTTTTTTTTTTACTTTTAAAAACATTATCACTTTGGAAGGCCGAGATGGGCAGATTGCTTGAGGTCAGGAGTTCAAGACCACCCTGGCCAACATGGTGAAATCCTGTCTCTGCTAAAAATACAAAAATAAGCTGGGCATGGTGATGCACACCTATAGTCCCAGCTACTCAGGAGGCTGAGGCAGGAGAATTGCTTGAACCTGGGAGATGGAGGATGCAGTGAACCAACATTGTGCCACTGCACTCCAGCCTAGGCAAAAGAGCAAGACTGTCTAAAAAAAAATTACTAGTTTTAATTGACAAATCATAGTTGTATACATTTATAAAGTACAGTGTAATGTTTTGATACATGTATACAAAGTGGAATGATTAAGTCAAGCTAATTAAGATATTCATCACCTCACTTATCATTTTGTGTGGCAAGACATTTGAAATGTACTCTCATTTGTTTGGAAATAGGCAATATGTTATTATTGACTATAGTTACCTTGTTCTACAATAGACCTCAAAATTTATTTTTCTTGTCTAATTGAAACTTGTATCATTTGATTAAAAACTCTTCATTTTTCTCCTCTCCCCTTGTGATATGGTTTGGCTGTGTCTCCACCCAAATCTCATCCCACAATTCCCACGTCATGGGAGGAACCTGGTGGAAGGTGATTGAATTATGGGGGTGGGTCTTTCCTGAGCTGTTCTCATGATAGTGAATGAGATTCTGATGATTTTTAAAAGGGGAGTTCCCCTGTACAAGCTCCCTTCTCTTGTCTGTCACTAGATGAGACATGCCTTTCACCTTCTAGCATGATTGTGAGGCCTCCCCAGCCATGTGGAACTGTAAAGCTGATAAACCTCTTTCTTTTGTCAATTGCCCAGTCTCAGGTATGTCTTTATCAGCAGCATGTAAATGGATTAATACAGTAAATTGGTACCAGTAGAGTAAGACGTTGTAGAAAAGATACCCAAAAATGGGTGGGCATGGTAGCTCATGCCTGTAATCCCAGCACTTTGGGAGGCCAAGGCAGGTGGATCACCTGAGGTCAGGAATTCAAGATCAGTCTGGCTAACATAGTGAAACCCTGTCTCTATTAAAAATACAAAGAAATTAGCTGGGTGTGGTAGCAGGCACCTGTGATCCCAGATACTTTGGGAGGCTGAGGCAAAAGGATCACTTGAACCCAGGACACAGAAGTTTCAGTGAGCTGACATCATGCCATTGAACTCCAGCCTGGATGACAAGAGCAAAACTCTGTATTAAAACAAACAAACAAACAAACAAAACCCCAAAATTGGAGACAATGTTGGAATTGGATAACAGGCAGAGGTTGGAATAGTTTGGAGGACTCAGAAGAAGACAGGAAGATGTGAGAAAGTTTGCAACTTCCTAGAGACTCGTTGAATGGCTTTGACAAAAATGCTGATAGTGATATGAACCATGAAGTCCAGGCTGCGGTGGTCTCAGATGGAGATGAGGAACTTGTTGGAAACTGGAGCAAAGGTGGCTCACTATGTTTTAGCAAAGAGACTGGCAACATTTTGCCCCTGCACTAGAGATTTGTGGAACTTTGAACTTGAGAGAGATGATTTAGGGTATCTAGTGGAAGAAATTTACAAGCACCAAAGCATTCAAAATGTGACTTGGGAGCTGCTAAAGGTATTGTTTTAAAAAGGAAACAGAGCATAAAAGTTTGGAAAATGTGCAGCCTGACAATGTGATAGAAAAGAAAATCACATTTTTTGAGGTGAAATTCAAGCTGGCTACAAAAATTTATGTAAGTAACAAGGAGCCAAATTTTAATCCCCAAGACAATGGGAAAATGTCTTCAGGGCATGTCAGAGGTCTTCAAGGCAGCCCCTCCCATCACAGGCCCAGAGGCCTAAGAGGAAAAAGTGGTTTTGTGGGCTGGGGCCGGCGTCCCTGGGCTATGTGCAGCCTAGGGACTCGGTTCCCTGTGTCCTAGCCACTCCAGTCATGGCTGAAATGGGTCAATATAGAGCTCAGACCATGCCTTCAGAGAGTACAAGCCCCAAACCGTGGCAGTTTCCATGTGGTGTTGAGCCTGCAATTGCACAGAAGTCAAGAATTGGGGCTTGGGAACCTCCAATAGATTTCAGAAGATGTGTGGAAACATCTGGATGCCCAGGAAGAAGTTTGCTGCAGCGGTGGGGATCTCATGGAGAGCCTCTGCTAGGGCAGTGCCGAAGGGAAATGTGGGGTCAGAGTCCCCACACAGAGTCCCTACTGGGGCACCACCTAGTGGAGCTGTGAGAAGAGGGCCAGTGTCCTCCAGACCCCAGAATGGTAGATCTACCTAAAGCTTGCGCCACTTGCCTGGAAAAGCCACAGACACTCAACACCAGCCCATGAAAGCAGCCAGGAGGGAGGCTGCACCCTGCAGAGCCTCAGGAGAGAAGCTGCCCAAGACTGCAGGAACCCACCTCTTGCATCAGCGTGACCTGAGTCAAAGGATATCATTTTGGATCTTTAAGATTTGACTGCCGTGCTAGATTTCAAACTTGCATGGAGTCTGTAGCTCCTTTGTTTTGGCCAATTTCTCTCATTTGGAACACCTGTATTTACCTAATGTCAGTACACCCATTGTATCTAGGAAGTGACTAACTTGCTTTTGAATTTACAGGCTCATAGGGGAAGGGACTTGCCTTGTCTCTCAGATAAGACATTGGACTTGGACTTTTGAGTTGATGCTGAAATGAGTTAAGACTTTGGAGGACTGTTGGGAAAGCATGATTGGTTTTGAAATGTGAGAACATGAGATTTGGAGGGGCCAGGGGAAGAAAGATATGGTTTGGTTGTGTCCCCACCCAAATCTCATCTTGAATTATAACTCCCACAGTTCCCCCATATCATGGGAGGAACCTGGTGGGAGGTGATTGAATTATGGGGGTGGGTCTTTCCTGCACTGTTCTTATGATAGTGAATGAGTCTCATAAGATCTGATGGTTTAAAAAAAAAAAAAGGAGTTTCCCTGACCAAGCTCTCTTCTCTTGTCTGCTGTCATGTGAGATGAGCCCTTTACCTTCCACCATGATTGTGTGGCCTCCCCACCTACATGGGACTGTAAGTTCAATAAACCTCTTTCTTTTTTGTAAATTGCCCAGTCTTAGGTACGTCTTTATCAGCAGCGTAAAAATGGACAAATATACCTTGTAATGACCATTCTATTCTCTACTTTCACGAGTTGGACTCCTTTAGATTCTACATACAACTGATATTATGCAGTATTTGTTCTGGTAATAGTGATAATTGATCTCCATTTGCCCCTCCCTCAGCTGGTGCCAAAGTCCATGGGGTAGAGAGGTTTTCTTAATTGATCCCTCCTCCCAAAACTCTAAAACCCACTTCTTCAAACTCTTCCTATGTCTGTCTTCTCCTGTGGCACAGGACTGTAGGTACTATACTGTAGTACAAATTGCATTGTAGTTAATGAATTTTGCTAATTATAAAAGGAATTCTTCTCATAAAAAACTTTTAAAATAAAATAAGTATGAACATAAATATTTGTAAACTTAGAGCCAACCCAAATATACACCTTTAACATTTTGAAGGCTTTCTAACATTTTGAAGGCTTTTTCTAAGGGCATAATAAAAATTATATATACATGCACACTTTTTTTCAACATTAGAATCAAACTTTACATATTTAAAAATATGAAACTGTTTATTGTTGCTTGTTACCATCTGGTAGCAGTTTACACACAAACTTCAGTCTTCAGAATACCCTGGAGTCAGAGAAAAACCTGAACTACACCAATGCAGAATGAAAACACCATTTCAATTCCACAAAAAGTAGTCATCACAAAAGGTATAAAAGTCACCTAACTTCAAAAGCACTGTTCACTTTTTAAACATGAGTCCATAAAATATATTATCCACAAACAACATCCTATCTTTAGGTCAGATTTCAGAAAGTCTTCAACTTCATGCTTTAATAGCAAGGACATGAGTACAGAGATATGGAATGTGATCTGTGTCCTCCACAACTGTAGTAAGCAGAAGACGGCTGCCTTCTATAAATCTGATCCCTCTCTTGACCAGCTCTCCATCTTCCTCCTTCACCTCCTCTTCTGTATGATCTGCTACAGTTATCCTGATAGTTGTAGCCTCCATCATATCCTCTATGGTAGTGATCCCAGTGGGAGAGCTGCCTTAGGTAGTCTCCCTATGTAAATTCCTGATGTTGGGGTATGTGGTCTTTTTGTGATAGAGAAATCAACTCTGATCCCACGCCCATTGACCTCCTTCCATTGGCGCATTCTTTAGCTTCCTTGGAATCCCCCACATATTCAAAAATCCAAAGGCAAATCCTCTTGAACACCTAGACTGCTAGTCATACTTTAGACACATCACCCATGGTACCACAATGAGAGAACACTTCCCTTAGATCTTTTTCTGTGGTGTGCAAGCTCAACCCAAATACTCCAAGACAACAGCTGAGATCAGGATTTGCCAGACTCCCAACATTGCAACTGTGAGTAGATTTGAGAAAATGACTGTGGCTGTGCAGTCTGTGAAAATCTCCACTTGGGAGACCTGTAGGAGATCATCTGTGGGAGCAGGACCCAGACCATGACCATGCAGAATGCCTTTGGGAGCTTCTTCTGGATCTAGACCTAGATTCACATCTGGACCTGGAAAGATCTCCAAAATATATACAATGTAAACACAGATAATTTCACAATCATATGTGTAGGTAGAAATATCCTCACCATACAATAAAAGAAAATCATTTACACTGGTAAATACATGTACCTATATGAGAAAAGATCAGGAGAGATAAACACCAATTCTCAACAGAGGTTGCACTTATTAATGTCAAGAAATGGGTAAAGTGATACATTCGCTTACTACCTTGTACTCCTAGAGAAAACCACCATTAATATGGTTCCATTCTTCCCAACCTTTTCTAACATTTATTACTCAAATGTCAATAAGCTTCACAGTGCTATGGCTTTCATTAGCTGTGAAAAATGTGAGAAAATATAAGAACATGGAAACAAGTTACCCTTGTGCTACCCTTTGCCACTTGCACTGCTAGAGTCATTCATCTTTGCAAATTTCTACTCAAACCTCAGTACCCCATAACACAATCATGGCCTCAAATTTGAGCCACAGCCCAGTGTTACTATCTCCACCCCAATTTCATCTTTTTGGCTATGTTTAGGACCACTACTCATCCTGTCTGCGAAAGTAGACAAAAACATGGCTCTTCTTCTTGGGTTGGACTATCTCTCTCTTTTTTTAAATTAATTTATTTTACTTTAGGTGCATACTGTATCTGGCATTTCTCCCCATGTTATCCTTCCCCACCTTCCCCTCCCTCCCCACCCCCACTGTCTCTCCCCTACCCCACTCAACTGCCCCCAGTGTGTGATGCTCCTCTCCCTGAGTCCACATATTCTCGTTGTTCAACATCCACCTATGAGTGAGAACATACAGTAATTGGCTTTCTGCTCTTGTGTCAGTTTGCTGAGAATTATGGTTTCCAGATTCATCCAAGTCCCTACAAAGGATATGAAATCATTGTTTTTTATGGCTGCGTAGTAGTCCATGGTGTATATGTACCACATTTTCTTTGTCCAGTCTATCATTGATGGGCATTTGGGTTTGTTCCAGGTCTTTGCTATTGTACACAGGGCGGCAATGAACATACGTGTGCATATGACTTTATAGTAGAATGATTTATAGGTCTTTGGGTATATACCCAGTAATGGGATTGCTGGGTCAAATGGAATTTCTATTTCTACATCCTTGAGAAATCACCACACTGTCTTCCACAACGATTGAGCAAATTTACACTCCCACGAACTGTGTAAGAGTGTTCCTCTTTCTCCACATCCTCTCCAGCATCTGTTGTCTCCAGATTTTTTAATGATCACCATTCTAACCAGCATGAGATGATATCTCAGTGTGGTTTTGATTTGCATGTCTCTAATGACCAGTGATGATGAGCATTTTTTCATGTTTGTTGGGCTGATATATGTCTTCTTTTGAAAAGTGTCTGTTCATATCCTTTGCCCACTGTTGAATGGGGTTGTTTGTTTTTTTCTTGTATATCTGTTTTAGTTCTTTGTAGATTCTGGATATTAGCCCTTTGTCAGATGGGTAGATTGCAAAAATTTTTCCCAATTCTGTTGGTTGCTGATTCGCTCTATTGATGGTTTCTTTTGCTTTACAGAAGCTCTGGAGTTTAATTAGATCCCATTTGTCTATTTTGGCTTTTATTGCCTTTGCTTTTGGTGTCTTTGTCATGAAGTTCTTGCCTATGCCTATGTCCTGATGGTTTTGCTTAAGTTTTCTTCTAGAGTTTTTATGGTGTTAGGTTTTATGTTTAAATCTTTAATCTCTCTGGAGTTAATTTTAGTGTAAGGTGACAGGTAGGGGTCCAGTTTCTGCTTTCTGCACAGTGCTAACCAGTTTTCCCAACACCATTTATTAAACATGGAGTCCTTTTCCCATTGCTTGTTTTTGCCGGGTTTGTCAAAGATCCGATGGTTGTAGATGTGCAGTGTTTCTTCTGGGGTCTCTGTTCTGTTCCATTGGTCTATGTCTCTGGTACCAGTACCATGCTGTTTTGATTACTGTAGCGTTGTAGTATAGTTTGAAGTCTGGCAGTATGATGCCTCCGGCTTTGTTCTTTTTGCTTAGGATTGTCTTGGCTATGGGGGGTCTTGTGATTCCATATGAAGTTTAAAGTGTTTTTTTCCAGTTGTGCGAAGAAGGGAAGAAGGTCATTGGTAGCTTGATGGGGATAGCATTGAATCTATAGATTACTTTGGGTAGTATGGCCATTTTCACAACATTGATTCTTCCTAACCATGAGCATGGAATGTTTCTCCATCTGTTTGTGTCCTCTCTTATTTGTTGAGAGTGGTTTGTAGTTCTCCTTGAAGAGGTCCTTTACATCCTTTGTTAGTTGTATTCCTATGTATTTTATTCTCTTTGTAGCAATTGTGAATGGGAGTTCACTCTTGATTTGGCTCTCTGTTTGTCTGTTATTGGTATATAGCAATGCTTGTGGTTTCTACACATTGATTTTGTATCCTGAGACTTTGCTGAAGTTGCTTATCAGTTTGAGAAGATTTTGAGCTGAGACGATGGGGTCTTCTAGATATACAATCATGTCATCTGCAAATAGAGACAGTTTGATTTCCGCGTTTCCTAATTGAATACCCTTTATTTCTTTTTCTTGCCCAATTGCTCTGGCTAGAACTTCTAATACTATGTTCAATAGGAGTGGTGAGAGAGGGCATCCTTGTCTAGTGCCTGATTTCAAAGAGAATTCTTCCAGCTTTTGCCCATTCAGTATGATATTGGCTGTAGGTTTGCCATATATAACTTTTATCATTTTATGATCCGTTCCATCAATACCTAGTTTATTGAGAGATTTTAGCATGAAAGGCTGTTGAATTTTATCAAAGGCCTTCTCCGTATCCATTGAGATAATCATGTGGTTTTTGTCTTTGGTTCCGTTTATGTGATGGATTACATTTATGGATTTGCGTATGTTGAACCAGCCTTGCATCCCCGGGATGAAGCCTACTTGGTTGTGATAGATAAGCTTCTTGATGTGCTGTTGCAATCTGTTCGCCAGTATTTTATTGAATATTTTTGCATCGATGTTCATCATGGATATTGGTCTGAAGTTTTCTTTTTTAGTTGGGTCTCTGCCTGGTTTTGGTATCAGGATGTTGGTCTCATAAAATGAGTTAGGGAGGATTCCCTCCTTTTGTATTGTTTGATACAGTTTCATAAGGAATGGAACCAGCTCCTCTTTGTACGTCTGTTAGAATTCGGCTGTGAACCCATCTGGACCTGGACTTTTTTTGGTTCGTAGGCTATTGATTGCTGCCTCTACTTCAGACCTTGTTATTGGTCTTTTCAAGGTTTCAACTTCCTCCTGGTTTAGTCTTGGTAGAGTACATGTGTCTAGGAATTTATCCATTTCTTTCTGGTTTACTGGTTTGTGTGGGTAGAGCCGTTTGTAGTAATCTCTGATGGTAGTTTGTATTTCTGTGGGATCAGTGGTGATATCCCCTTTATCGTTTTTTATTGCATCTATTTGATTATTCTCCCTTTTCTTTTTTATTAATCTGGCTAGCGGTCTGTCTATTTTTTGATCTTCTCAAAACACCAGTTCCTGGATTTATTGATTTTTTGAAGGGTTTTTTGTGTCTCTATCTCCTTCAGTTCTGCTCTGATCTTAGTTATTCCTTGTCTTCTGCTAGCTTTTGAGTTTTTTTTATCTTGCTCCTCTAGCTCTTTCAATTTTGACAATAGGGTGTCGATTTTAGATCTTTCCTCTCTTCTCTGGTGGGCATTTGTTGCTATAAATTTCCCTCTCGACACTGCTTTAAAGGTGTCCCAGAGATTCTGGTAAGTTGTGTCTTCATTCTGGTTGGTTTTGAAGAACATCTTTATTTCTGCCTTCATTTCATTGTTTATCCAGTCGACACTCAGAAGCACGTTGTTTGGTTTCCAAGTTGTTGTGTGGGTTTGAGTGTGTTTCTTGATCCTGAGTTCTAGTCTGATTGCGCTGTGGTCTGATAGACTGTTATGATTTCTGTTCTTTTGCATTTGCTGAGGAGTGATTTGCTTCCAATGATGTGGTCAATTTTAGAGTAGGTGCAATGTGGTGCTGAGAAAAATGTATATTCTGTGGATTTGGAGTGGAGCATTCTGTACATGTCTATTAGGTCTGCTTGGTCCAGCTATGCATTCAAGTCCTGGATGTCCTTGTTAATTTTCTGTCTCGTTGATCTGTCTTATATTGACAGTGGAGTGTTGACATCTCCCACTATTATTGTGTGGGAGTCTAAATCTTGTTTTAGGTTGTTAAGAACTTGCTTTATGTATATGGGTGCTCCTGTGTTGGGGGTGTATATATTTAGGATAGTTAGCTCTTCCTGTTGGATTGATCCTTTTACCATCATGTAGTGTCCTTTGTCTCTTTTGATCTTTGTTGGTTTGAAGTCCATTTTATCAGAGACTAGGATTGCAATCCCTGCTTTTTTTTGTTCTCCATTTGCTTTGTAAATCTTCTTCCATCCCTTTATTTTGAGTCTATGTGTGTCTTTGTATGTGAGATTGGTTTCCTGAATACAGCACACCGATGAGTTCTGACTTTTTATCCAGTTTGCCAGTCTGTGTCTTTTGATTAGGGCATTTAGGCCATTTACATTCAGTGTTAATATTGTTATGTGTGAATTTGATCCTGCCATTTTGTTACTGGCTGGTTTTCTTTCCCATTTAGTTGAATCATTTTCTTCATTGCATTTGTGGTCTTTGCCAACTGGTTTGCTTTTGCAGTGACTGCTACTTGCTCCTTTCTGTGCTTAGTGTTTCTTTCAGGAGCTCTTGTATGGCAGGTCTGCTGGTGACAAAATCTCTCAATAATTGCTTGTCCATAAAGGATTTTATTTCTCCTTCACTTACAAAGCTTAGTTTGGCTGGATATGAGATTCCGGGTTGAAAGTTCTTTTCTTTAAGAGTGTTGAATATTGGCCCCCACTCTCTTCTGGCTTGTAGGGTTTCTGCCAAGAGATCTGCTGTGAGTCTGATTGGCTTCCCTCTGTGGGTGACCTGACCTTTCTCTCTGACTGCCCTAAGCATTTTTTCCTTCATTTCAACCCTGGTGAATCTGATGATTATGTGCCTTGGGGTTGCTCTTCTTGAGGAATATCTTTATCGAGTTCTCTGTATTTCCTGAATTTGAAATTTGGACTGCCTTGCTAGGCTTGGGAAGTTCTCCTGGATAATATCCTGGAGCGTGTTTTCCAGCTTGGATGCATTCTCCCCGTCATATTCAGGTACACCGATCAAGCGTAGATTAGGTCTTTTCACATAATCCCATATTTCTTGGAGGTTTTGTTCGTTTCTTTTCACTCTTTTTAGTCTTGTCTTGCCTTCTCTTTTTATTTCATTTAGTTGATCTTCAATCTCTGATATCCTTTCTTCTGCTTGATCAATTCGGCTACTAAAACTTGTGTTTGCTTCACGTAGTTCTTGTGCTGTGTTTTTCAACTCCATCAAGTCATTCTTCTCTAAGCTGGTTATTCTAGTTAGCATTTAGTCTAACCTTTTTTTAAGGTTTTTGGTTTCTTTGCATTGAGTTAGAACATGTTCCTTTAGCTCAGAAAAGTTTGTTATTATCCACCTTCTGAAGCCTGTTTCTGTCAATTCGTTGCACTCCTCAGTCAAGTTGTGATCCTCTGTTGTTGAGGAGTTGTGATCCCTTGAAGGAGAAGAGGTGCTCTGGTCTTTGATGGTTTCATCTTTTTTGTGCTGTTTTTTTCCTATCTTTGTAGATTTACCTGGCTGTGGTGTCAGGGAGCTGCTTGATGAGGTCACTTGTCTGCCTGTGGAGGCGCTACAGGGTTTCTAGGGACTCCTTCAGGTTACTAGGGAAGCGTCCTGTGTCTTTTTTGTTTATACTGGGAAATTAGGCCTGCCTCTTCCACTGACCTGTAGGCACTGCTGGGTTGTCAAGAATGCTGTCCTGTTACTATGTAGGCTTCCTCTGTTTTTTGTTAAAACATGTAGCCCAGTCCCACTCCTCTAGTGGTGGGTTGTGCCCTTCTTCCACTGGGCTGGATCATTCAGGGTTCAACTCAGACTGTGGCACTGGCTGCGTAACCCACTAGAGTCAGAGCTTCAGCCCTCTGGGGTTTGTAGGGGAGGGTAGGGACCCGCCCAGCCGCACCCTGACATCTCCCCCTTTCAGCTTCCTCTCTCTCCGATCATGGGGTAGGGGCCCACCCAGCTGCTCCTGCTTACAGTTCCCTTGCTCTCTGAGCTGGGAAAGGGGGCAATAGCTCAGTCCGCAGGCTCTTATTCAACTCCACGCTTGTGATTCCCAGTGCTTGACTGGCAAAGATCCCCTGTTCTGTGTATTGCTGCGGCTTTGGGGTAAGCACTGTATCTGGACCGGACTGCCCGAGGGGGAGCCTCCGACTCACCAGTCAGATGCATTTTCTGGGTGAAGCAGCACCCCTTCCTGCCTCAGTCTGCCTTGAGTGGGCTTTGCCTACCATCAGGCCAGACCCATTGAAATATACCTGGTACCTTGGTTGGAGCTAGGAGATCTCTGGATTTCTGCATCTCTCTCGCTGAGTGTTGTGCGCTGGAGTTGTGTCTAATCGGCCATCTTGGATCTTCTCTGGTTGGACTATCTTAAGGAGTCCTTGTAACAGAGTGGCTGCAGCCCTAACATGTTATAGCTTTTTAACTTTATAGAAACACATCCTTTCTCCCACCAGGGTACATCTCCACAGAAAACATAATCATGTGAGTTCTTTCAAAAAACAAAAGACACTAAAGACTCAGAATTAGTTATGGAAAAATGTGTCATGCAGATATTCGTGCACAGGTGAGAAATGACTTTTGTGCAAAGTTATTTATTGTAGCATTATTTGTAAGAGCCAAACAACTAAGTGTCTATCAATAGGATCTAGTTCAATAAGTGATGATGTATCTATAACATAGGACATTGGGAAGCTGTAAAAAAATGAGGAACCTTTCTTTATACTGATAAAGAAGCTTTATATATTTTTAGATATATAATAAATCTATAGCAATATAGATATATAAATGTGTATATATTTAAAGCAAGGTACAGAACAGTATGTGCAATATACTACCTTTATAAACAAATGAAAAATAAGAATCAATACTTGTTTTTGTTTGTATATGTTTGAAGAAACTATGAAAATTTGCATACGATATTAAGTACAGTACTTATCAATGCATAGGAACTGATCAGAGGACAAGGATGGCAGGGAGAGTTTTATTGTATATCTTTCTGTTTTTTAAACCAATTTATGTTTTACTTATTCAACCCCTCAGACCTTCAAAGTCTCTTCTTTCAAAGTCAAGCCCTTTCAACGGACCCATGCCAAATGAAATCCTTGCAAGTTAGCCTCTCGACTCAAATACTTGGTATGGTATTTTCCCCCCAGAAGGTTCCCCTGGGCCTTTGTATAGTCAGTATGAGATGGACAGAGCACTCTTTTACATCTGATCTCTCCTTGTCTGGGATATACTCTATTTTACAAACCCACACAGACATAGGCATATATGATGACATATATCATGTTTACATAAATGAATCTTTTTCTGGTTACAACTCAAACTGTTATAATGATCAGATATTTTTCATGGACACCAAGGGTAAGAAAACCTCTGGAACCTCTGGAACAAATCAGAAGCAGAGGTTATTAAGCTATCAGAACTGTCTCTACTATGTACGTGTTTTATTCTTCTTTCTTTGTATAGATAGCTTCCTGTGGTGGAAAAAAAAAAAAATCCGCCAACAGCTCCAGGATTGTGTATGTTCTTGGTCCAGCCACACACGTAGTGCCTGGTGTTTTTCTCTTTCTTGTACATAGGCGGTTCCTATTCTTGCTCTTGCTATTTTCTAAACTTCCTAGGCAATTCCATCAATTAGATTAATCAGTTGTACCTTGCTAGATTGTTACATAACAGCCCCAACTCAATTAAGTGGAAAGAGATGGGTGAAGGGGCAATTCAGAGAAACTTATTTGGCAAATTGGTAGGTAAATGTCCATTATAATACTATACAAAGTATTTAACCTGAGCTTTTCCTAATTTTGCTGTGATGAAAGACTTTTTAAATACATTCCTGCACATTTACCAAATGATTTCCTTTGGTCAAATTTGTTTGAGGATTTGACTCATGAGTAAAAAATGATTTTCCAGAAGAATAGAAAAATACAACCAGAAGCAGGATATGAGCTTCCCTATATCACTGCTCTTTATCATATCATACTTGACATCATAACTTTTCATCTTTTTCTAATTTGATTACATATTTAGTTCTAACTTTAGTTATTTTGTAATTTTGGAGCTTATTCCTTGGTGGTTCCCTGATGTCTTCCAAGTCCAATATAATTATTATTAATAAGATTCCTAAATTCTACATCTCTGTAATATACAAAATGCTTCTCTGATCAGACCACTTTTGAGCTTTATGAAGTTTCCTTTATATTCTTTGAAGTATGGTATATACTTAGTCCCTACTATATGACTTTCAGCTCAAGCATGTGTTTCAATCATCTCTGAATTATTTGAAACACTTTATTCAAATATTTGCATGTAATACACGCTTAATAAATATTTGTTGAGTATAATGTGACTATGTGACTATGTCTTTGTTTTTTACTGCTACCACAGAATACCTGAAACTGAGTACTTTATATAGAGCAGAAATTTATTTCTCATAGTTCTGGAGGCTGGAAAGCTTAAGATCAAGGTGACAGGAGTTTGGTATAAGGGCCCAGTCTCTGCTTCCCAGATGGTGCCTTTAATGCAGCATCCTTCAGGGCTGAGGAATGCTATTCCTCATATGGCATAAGAGCTCAAGAACAAAGACCTAAAAGGGGCCAAGTTCTCTGTTTTAGAAAGGCATTAATCCTATGCATGAGGGCAGAGCTGTTATGGCCAAATAACCTCTTAAATGGTCCCACCATTGACTGTGACAATATCGGTTAAATTTCAACATGAGTTTTGGAAGAGACAAACATTCAAAGCACAGCAGATTGTAAGGAATGGAAAAATTCTGAAACCTGTGTCTAAGATTCATTAACCTGCAAGGCCATTTCTGTAATAGCAAAGAAAGGTAAGGTGATTTGCTAAAATCTGTCTAGTCTTTCAATATAAACATTCCCACCAGTGTAGACAGTGCCATGTCTTCACATTGTTGCTAAGTTGCAACCACTCTTTCTTTAAAATATCTCTCATATGGATATCTCTCATATGTATCTTTTTTTTTTTAACACTACTCTTATTGCCATTGTCCTGGTCCAGGGTGTCCTGATGACATTTGTCTTCACATAAGAAGGCAGAAAAAATTCTATACATATATATGTATACATGTTACACATATATATAATATATAAAACCATAAATGTTTTATGTTTTTAAACATATATTACTTATATTAATAAGTTACTTATATTAATATATGTTATATGATTATACTTATATATTTTTACATTTTAATATATGGGGAGGAATTACAAATAGAGATATTAACCAACTTTTTTGTTGTCCTCTTGGTGATCACTACCTCCAGAATAAATTGTATTCACAGCCTCTGGGGAACATTTATTTGTCCCAGAGAAAATGGGGCACAATTTAACACAGGGGAAAACAAGAAGGCAATAGGTTTTTTAAAAATTTATAACAGAGGACTTAGTCTTGAAAGCCAATGAGCTTTTGATTTGGGAATTGCCCAGTTTGTTTTTAAAAGAAGCATTTTGAGCACTAAAAGATTGGCACTGAATATAAAAAGCAAAAACCCTGAAGAACTTGGTCTGTAAAGTTTATACCACAGAGATAAGAGTAGTATTTAACAATAAAAGGGTGAGTTTTTCTACCCCTACAAGGAGAGGTCTTGGTTGCTATACCAAGGGCAGATAAGAAAAGAGCTAGGAAGGAGCCTTACTCCACTTCTCCCTGGGGTTCAAAGCAGAATGAAGTTCCAGGGGCTAAGTGAGGTGGAGATTAGGAGGAGCCTCAAGCACCCCCAGTGTGATACCAGAGAACAACTGACAGCCAGTATACCCCAAAGAGAGGTATATATGTGACTGAAAGGAGGCCAGCAGACCCCAGAATCCTAACAGTTGGAAAAGGAGGGGGTTGTTTATAGTCTTCACAATCAGGAGTTCTGTGAGGTCGAGGTCTTCTAACATAGGACAAAGACATAGAGGCAGGCAACCAAAATCTATGCGGAATTCTTCTCTCAGCAGATGCCAGCGGAAGATCAAGGACAAATGAAGAGCAAATATCCGCTTCATGGTAACTGCGTAATTTCAGCACAAACTCCAGAAACTCAGATGTAACTTAAGGAAAAGTGTGTAGAAATAAATCCTGATTAAGGATTTTAAAATCTTAAAAACTGAGCTCCCTTAAAATCAATATGATTAATTTTGTTACCATTTTGTAAAGACTTAATATAGAGGGTAAAATGAGAGGAAAGGAATACTAATTTCTGTATTTATCTATAATATATAATATACTTAAGCATATAGTTATAAGTTATTACATAGTATAATTATCACATATATACATAATTCATATTAATATAGCAATTATATACTTAAATATTTTATATATTTTAATATTTGAAAATTCCCATATGTATGAAAAATTAAGATATACATGTTCTCAATGTCAAAAATTATAATTTGAGACCATGAGACTAAATACAGTATGATATATCTACACACACACACACACACACACACACACACACACACACATTCTGTTGGTAGCAATTCACTTTATCCTGGAAAGGTGATATTAAATAGATGATGCAGCTTACACTTGATGGTATCTTAGAATCAAGAAGCCATGGTAGTATTTGTTTTATCAAACTCACTGACATATAGACATTCTTGGAGAGGCAGAATGGCATATGATGCAGGGGTGAGACTTGAGGATCCCAACTACACCAGTTTTGAGCTGTCTAGGGCAAGTTTTGTAACCTTTCTGGAACTAATAATAAAATTCCAAACTTCTAGGGCTGATGGAAAGGTTAAATAAATTAATGCCCATAAAGAACCTAGTTATGCATCTATCTCATAGTAAGCAGGAAATAAACATTAGTTATTATCATTTGGGAACATTTTAAAGCATAATGTTTGCTTTTCTTTGTCATACTTCTGAATGTTATTTATAAATGTATATGATCTATTATACTACAAAGAAACTCTTGGATTTTAAAGTTAGTCTTCAATTTACACATAATCATCTCTATAGCATGGAAAAAATTCTAAGACAAATTCTAAACTCATTCTTAATTTTAAAATGGTTAAATAAACTTAATTCAAACTGCCATGTGTAACTGAGATCAAGAGTCTGTGAAAAAGCCAAGTAAGAGAAAATAGGAGATTCCAAATGGTGCTTGATAAACATTCATTCAGCACCACAAATACTTATACAGGGGAAAAGATAAATGATTTAATTGGGCAACAGTTATTGTTAAAGGAAACTAAAGTGGAAAAAATTGAAATATTTAGGTATCTATCAAGAAGTAATGAAAGCCAGCTGTGGAAAAAGATGCTGTAAGAGACAGTTTCTGTATTACAAAGGAAATAGCTGTACAATGTCAAGAAGGGTGACATTCTCCCTTCTTGTGGTGGAGAGATGGAATGCAAGGAAACCCACCACAATAGTCCTAGCCACGAAAGCAGTGTCCACATATAAACTCAGCTGCTTCTTACTGTGCTGTGGTTTGAAGATTTTGCTTCATCACTGTTATCACCTTGGAGAGATCAGCAGGTGGAAGCAGAAATCAGCCAGGGGTGGATTGCAAAGAAAATAGAACTAATAATTAGAATAATGTTAAAATAGAACTAATGATTAGAATAATGTTATGTAAATGTGTTTCTTAAAAATTTGATGATGGAGAAATGTAAGGCATTAACCTAGTAAGAAAAGAAGCTGAGCTAAAGAAAGAATGGTTGGATCACATGTTTTTAACTTCTGTAATGTCTTGAGCACATGCACAGCCAGAAGAAAAATTATGGGTCAAAACCATGAGAACAGGGGATACCAGAGGAAGCCAGATTGGGCACAAGGCTAAGATTGAAGGCTAAGACTTAAAAATGGGTAGAAATGCTGCCTCTGGGATAATAGGAAGTAGATAAAAATAGGTTCACGTCTAGAAGTCTGATGATGGCAAGGAAGCTAAACTCAGGGAGTTTGTGCCTAACAGTCTTTTTTCTTAGAGAAACAACTGCTAGATCTCTGAAAGTGAAGTGAGAAAAAATATGCTAAAAGAAAATGTTGTTAATAAATACCAGTGTTTTGTTTGCTCCTTTGAAAACACTGCTTCACTTTCTATAATGAGATAATTAAAGTCTTATCTCAAGAAACCTTGTTAAATATGACTATGGAAAACTCAAACTATAAACTTCTAGATAGAGTCTACCTAATGCAGGACTGATATCCTGCTTACATAGCTTTGTCTGGGGCTCAGTAATTGCTTTTGATAACATTATCTTTAAGCAATTTGGGGGTTGATGCTAGGTATTGACCTTATAATTTATTTGAATAAAATATTCTGGTACTTCATGAATATCCTTACAAAAAAATCAAAGAAACAAGAAAATATTAGGGCCTTTCCCTAGTACAAAAAAAAAAAAATGTTAAGCCTAGGAAAGAATTGATGTGTCCCCCCAGCTTTATTAGAAACCCAAACCACTGATTATCAGGTCTGGTGTGTGCTGCTTGGTTGCCTTGAACAAATGAGCCATGGACACAATTATAAAAGAAAGACATCAGACTAGACACACTATCATTTAGAAAGAATTAAGACAGCCATATTGTATGCTAACTATCAGTTCATCTACCTCCTCCCTGGTGTCACTTCTCTCTAGAGGCTACTTAATCTCATTGAGACAAGACAGCCTGCCTAATTGATACAGAAAACCCTTTGATCTTATATCAAACAAGAGTTAGACTAAGAGAGGGATACAGCAGGCAAGATGTCTGTCTTCCAAAGAATTAACACTGAAGGAAGGAAAGTAGGAAAGCAGTAATATCTTACTGTGGAATTCCATAAACTAGGTTTACTTAAATAAGGATTGAAAAGTAGTAAGTCCATCCCACTGAATGAATAGGGTTTGTCTGTTCTTAGTGATAAAGCACAAAGAGTACTGCAGTTATGAAATCTTTCAAAATTATCAATTTTCAGTGAAGAGTTATAATAGTGATGGAAAGCACAATAGAAGTATAATAAATGTGAGAACACCTGCCTTTTAGCGCTTAACTGTAAAAGACAGGTGTTTGTCACCATCAAACTTTACTGCTACCATATACTGCCCCTACTAAAGAATTTTCTTGGAAGAAAATAAATTTCTAGGAAGAGACTTGTGATTTAAATAGCATACGGTGTGGTTTGTATAGAAATTAGTAACAAGTGTGAGAAACTGGCTTTGTAATGACCAGAGTATCTGTGAATGTACTTGTGTGCCTGTGAAGTTATCCGATTATTATTTGTACATCAAGAAAATCATAGAAATGTATTTCTCTATTCTAATGCAAAAGGTAAATTAATAATTATATCAGTTACAGTTTACATACTTAATATAATGGTGGCTTGGAAAACTAGTCCAAGAGTATAATCATATGAGTGAGATTAAATACATTTTGGTATTCAGGGAGAAAATGTTAGGAAGAATACAGTGTTTTCTTTTTAGATACAGATGATTCGAAAAATTACATGCTCTCTAGTTTAGTGATTCTGCCAATTGGATCACAGCCTTGATATATATTTAAAAAACTTGTGATATCTAATATTTGGAAAAGTATATCCTCCCACTAATTGGCATTTTTTAAGTCTGGAAACTATGAAGAAATACTACAAAAACAGTGTCAGAAAGGAATTAAGGCAGAATAAAGTAACATATAGATACTTATAGACAGTATCTATAATGATGAATAACCAAATCCACAACAACAAATATTGATTTGAAAAGAGTCTGGTAAAAAATTATGGCTGTCTGATTAGAATAGAGTATATGAGCATCTTCAAAATAAATTCTGCTTCTCTTGGGATTTTTCTTCTAGTAATTCACAAGTCTTTAAACTACTCACTACTCAATTGTCCATTTCTTTCTTCTCATTTAAAATTTACAATGGATCTTTGTTCTACTATCTTAAAGGCACCAGGGCTATTGTTTACTGAACTCCTATGAGACCCACTTCCACCTTTCTAAATGAATGCAGCACCTGGTTTTGATTTTCCTCCACATCTTCATTCTTCATCATCACCTCTGATAACTTCAAAATTCATGCTAGGGAGCCATGAGATACCTCAACTATATAGTCCCATAATCTTGCTACCTGTAATCCTCCAATCTTACCCTACCTGAGTCATGCACCAGCAAGATCATTCACTGAATTTAATCATTACCAGTGCTAAGATTATTCCTTCTCCACACAACCCCAGCTCTACCACTGTACCTCTCCATCTTCCCACCTTCCACCTTGCTTTATACTCACCAACTTCAATAAACACTAAAATCCTCATAGTTTAATGCATTCATTAACTTTCTATAAAATGGGACCGTCTTCTAGTTTCTTCTTTTCAGCCCCTTTTATCATCCTTTCTAACACTGTCTCCAGTTCTCATTACCCACCGTGTCAGTGGATAAACGTATATCATACATACTCTAGTTTGTCTGCTTTTGCTGACAAGCATTGCTGGAGAAAACCTGGGATTGCCCTGGCTCACTATAACATACTCACACTAGCTTCCACTGTGCTGGAAATGCTAACAGCAATCCTCTGATTCATTCCTGGGAACATTCTCTCCAACAGCTCTACAAACATCATTCTTGCTCACTTACCTCAAAGCCTTCCCTGTACCATTTTCCCTGTACCAGATTATCTTCCCTGTACCATTCATGCAAAGACTTCATAAAACAATCAACTATAAACAGGTCTCATCTACCCTCCCCTCCTCTTCACTCAATATATAGCTGTCCCTTCACTTAACTCTCTCCATTTCCATCTGCTGCAAAGGAACTATTACCACCATTTACCTAACCCCCAATCCTATATTGTTAACCTTGAGATCTCTCCTGAAGTCCAATGCCACATTAAAAGTTTCTTATAACATGTCCCAGTTCTTAGTCTAGAGCTGGTGTATGGTTGACACCCAGTAGATATTTATCATATGAATGAATAAATAAATGAATCTATACCTGAATATGCTACTTTCAATACGATTCTAAAAAAGTAGAGTTGCTGGAAAAGAAAGAAAAAGAATCATCAAAGAGGAAGAATGTTTTCTTTTGTAGTGGAAAGCAGCTTTCTGCTCCTTCTACTCTAGCTGCTACTATTATCTTCAAATCTAGGATTGGAGCAGTCTAGTGATTTTTTTAACTGAGGTTTTTTAGGGTTGTTTGGAATATGGAATTGGACATACATAAGATTAATCTAGCTGAAATAAAAGCAAACCTGATTGTATACGCAATGTTTTAAAGGGCAATAGTTAAATATATATTACTTAAATACACAGTATATCTAAAGTTATATCCTTATAAAAGCAGAATGTGTGTGAAATCACCCCCAAACCATCCTGATTATGGGCATCCTTTTTGCTACCTTAAGATTCTTCTAGTCTGGTAACCACTGTGCTTTCTTCATTCTTCAAGGGTATTGGAAGTTTATGACAGTGTAAAAGATGGTCACTTACCACATTGTTCTATATGCTTTCCCATACGCTGTTTCTGTTATGTATACTATTTTAAATTTCTTATAATCTTGTTTAAATTATATGTTTATACATTTTAAATTCTGTTTTTCTGATTTCTTCATCTATGATGTTTTTGCCCCTCAAATGTGGATAAATTCCAGGAAGCCCAGAAACAACATCTAACCAGATCTGAGAAGGGGAAGGAGAAGAATGGCAAATAAACATCTTCCAGTGTAGGGTTAGGAAGATATTCCCTCTTTCAATGTGTTCAACAAATGGGTTTAATAATGCACATTTCGGTATAAAACAGTTCACAACAGAAATATTTGCTACTCAGCCCAGTTATCCTGGGAATTACACAACATGGACCATTTTCAATAACTCTTTTCATTATAATGATTTCCTCCTGCTCAAGCAAGAGAGATGTACAAACCAGTTTTGTCTAGAAATGTAATATGTTGAGATACAAATAGACTGACGAAAAATTAAAACACAAATATTTTCATCACTTTGGTTTGGTGTTATAGTCTTTTTCAAAGTAATTTAACTTTAAAACTTTCCAACAGAACATAAAGTTGCTTTTTATAACTTGTAAAAGCAGATTTATTTTAAAGACATAGTACAGTACTGGCATACCAAAACAAAAGATGAAGACATATTTTTAGGAGACTGTTGGTTTCTTTTAATTTTGTAGCTTAAAGATCTTGAAGTGCCTTTTGAATAGCAAAAAATAATACTATGTTTAATATAATTTAATATTCACTTAATTTTACAGTCTAATATAATAACCCACGTAGATTCTATAGATACTGTTACTTAATAAAACCATTCACTTATGTAAACCTCTTCAAGCATTCTGAATGAATCTAAGTATAATGTCATTCATTTAATCATTCATTCATTTATTCAGCAAACAGGTATAGAATGTGTGGAGTAAATTATGAGTTAATTCTCCAAGGAGTTTTTCAAATAATACAAAGAATTAATGTATATTTACATTTCACTATAACTTATAATAATCATCACAAAAGAGATGTTATAAAAATGCATGGGACTGTAGAGATCTGTGATAATTATTTCATTAGGGTGACAATTTAGTGCATAGAATTGTGTGTTTTACAAGGCTGCCTGAATGAAAATCACACAAAGCACTGCCCTTATTCATGGTTTTAGTCTGAGTTCTCAGAATTTTTTACCATGCTTGCCTACTTCTTGGGAAGCAAAAATTAAAGGTGCATTTACTTACTGAGCATGTATTGTAAGGCACTAAGCTGGGCACTAGTCACATATATTAAAAATAAATAGAGTATGTATGGTCTCCTCACTTGAGGAATTTCTAATCTAATAGAAGAAAGAAAAAAAAAGTTTCCACTGAACATGTCTTTCATTGTTCCTACATTCTCACAATCACTGGAGTTGAACTTTTTAGGCACCAAAACAACCGCATTATTTTATCAATGCTCCTTAGGAGTAGCAAGCAAGACAACTGGTTATGGTCAATTTTACGGTTAGCCCATGATTATTGATAAGAGAGTCACTGTTTTTTAAAGAAATAGACATTGCTGGTACAACCCACACATGGGTTAAAAGGGCTGGGATAGCATTTCTGATCAACTTGAGCAAGAAGCAGCCTTTGATGAAGAGTCTCTGATCTTTTAAAGTAGGGTCTACTTGAAAGAGCAAAATTCTACCCAGGAAGTGAGAACTGTGAAAGATTTGCTTATGAGGACTCTTCCTGGTGACATGACAAGTCTTTCCCCTCCAGAACTCTAACTCTGTGAATGAGAGTAGAAACAGCAGAAGGAAGAGAGAGCAAATGCAGAACAGACTAGTGTATGAGAGAGGATGTATAGAAAAAAGTAAGAAAAGGCAGAACTTATGGGTGGGAAGGAGGGAGAGAAAGAAGAAAAGAAAGGGAAAAAGGAAAAGAAGGAAGAAAAAGCCTGAACATATAACACTAGTGGCAAGGGCTCAAAGGATGTGGTGACTGTACCAGTTGGACTCAGCGCTATGCAGTAAATCCTATGCCATGTGCACAGGAACAAGGACAGTAAAACTCTAAGAAATGACAGTGGTTTTTTTCTGGAAGAATATTAGTAATAATCATAGCTAACATGTACTTTCTATGTGCCAATCCTGTAAATGCTTACATGGATTAACTCAGTAAATCATCAGGACATAGCTACTCCAGAGGCTGAGGAAGTACTGCTTGAGCTCAGAAGTTTGAGGCTGCAATCAATGGTGAGCTGACTGCACCACTGCACTCCAGCCTAGGTGACAGAACAACATCCTGTCTAAAAATAAAAATTAAAAAAAATCCAGGGAGTCGTATTCATTATCAACTATCTTATCAACCCAGATAAAGAAACTGAGACTCAGGGAAGTTAAGCAACTTACCCAGGGTCACAAAGCTAACAAGTGATAGAGCCTGGATTTGAACCAACATAGTCTGGTCTCAGTGTCCTTAGTCTTAGGCACTATGCTACTCCTCTCATCAAGCAAGCAAGAAGCTGAAGCAATAAGCTGATGGATTGAGACTTGAATCTGGCTACCTCTGGCTTTCAAACTGTATCTCTCTGTGCGGAAAGGCAAATGTTTTAAACAAAACTCACATTTGTTGCACACACATTCCAGTGTATGAGATAATTTCAATTAATTGAATATACTTGCTCTGTAGTCTTAAACATTTTATATTTCATCTTTGGTGTATGAGACAAATTATCCTTAAGTACAAGTTTAACAATCCCAGCTGAAGGCTGCTGGTAGGAAATTGTTTGGAAATAAAATACCTAAATTTCAAAAGATTATACTAAAGTTATAACTATAGATAGTTATTCTTAACTAGTAAACTGTAACCTTGCCAAGGACAGGCCAGTTGCAAGCCTGGGTAATAGGAGGGGAGTTCATTTATTCATTCAAATATTTATTTAGTGTACACTATATGCCAAATGCTTGTTTTGGTGATACAAGAGCCTATATAGCAAAGTTCTTGCTCTCCTGTAGAAAACATTCTGGTGGGTATGGTGGAGGCTGACACTAAACAAATAAACAAATAAGCCTATTATGTGTCAGATTGTGACAAGTGCTGAGAACAAAAAATAAATTGGAGTAAGATGGAGAAAGGGAAAGGCTGGGGTGAATGCAATTTACGTAGGGGAGTCGGATAATGCCCCTCTGGTGACTTTTGAGTGAGCCCGGAAGGAAGTGAGAAAGACAGACCTGTGGGTGAAGAGTATTTCAGCTGTAGGGAACAGCAAGTGCAAAGACTCAAAGGTGTGATATACTTGATGAGTTCAGGAATGGCAAGGGGGCCAGTCTGGATGTCGTAGAGAAAGCAAGAGGGAGAGTGACGAGAAGAATCAGAGTAGTGGTGGGTAGGGTCAGATTGTGTAAGGCCTTACAAACCGTGGAAGGGACTTAGATTTTACTCTGAGAGAAATGAGATGTCACTGAAGGATCTGAATACTGAAGAGGACTGATATAATTTGGCTTTGGTTTTAAAAGGATCACTTTGACTGTGATCCAGGGTGATCAGTTGGGAGCCTATTGCAACAAATGCAATAGACCAGGTGAAAGATGAAGGTGGCTGCACCAGTGGTCAAGCTGTGACTATAAGGCTAGCAGGGTTTGCTGATGGATTGCCTATAGCATATGCAAAAAACACAGGAGTCAAACTTGGTTGGTAAATTTTTGACTTGGTTGGTAAATTTTTGACTAAGTGATAAAAGAATACATTTCTTCACTTTCTATGATGGGAAAAAAAACGTGGGTAAAGGGATTTTGGGAGGTCAGTTTTGGATGTGTAAGTTTGAGCTGTCTGTTAGACATTCATGCAGAAATATCCAGTAGGTAGATGGATATACATGTATGAAATTCTAAGAGGATATCTGAATGGAGATATAAATTTTGGAAAGTCAATATGCAAATAATACTTAAAGTTATGGAACTAGATGAGGTTACCCAGACTGAGAGTGGAGAGGGGAAGATGAGGTCTGAGCACTAAGCCCCAGAATACAGCAGTCTAGAGGCTGGGAAGAGGAAGATGTAACCAACAAGGAGAGTGAATGGGAGCGGCTGTGAGGGAAGTCAAGAAGAAGCAAGAGAGTGAAGTCCTGGGGACAATGAAGGCAGCAGTTCAAGGAGGTGAGCTAGGAACGTGCATGGGACTTTTCCCTTGATGTCTTCTATTTTCTCAATGAAATAAAAAGCAAGGCATCATGATAATGAGGCCAGGAAGAAGGTGCTGGAAATTTGGGAAGATAGGAGAAGAAATGAAATAATCTCTGGAAAGCAGGATAGAGAATTGACTAGAGAAACACGGTAGCATTGCCTGTAAGTGGTGTGCTGTTAAAGAAAGCTGCTCTTTTAGCAAACCTAGAAGAAGGTAGCTTGGAAGCCAGGTGCAGTAGCTCATGCCTGTAATCTCAGAACTATGGGAGGCCAAGGTGGGTGGATAGCTTGAGCTCAGGAGTTTGAGACCAGCCTGGGTAACATGGTGATACCCTCTACAAAAAATACAAAAAACAAAAATTAGCCGAGTGTAGTGGTGCATACCTGTGGTCCCAGTTACTTGGGAGAGTGAGGTGGGAAGATCACTTGAGCCCAGGAGACAGAGGTTGCAGTGAGCAGAGATCATCCCACTGTACTCCAGCCTGTACTCCAGAGCAAAACCATGTCTCAAAAAAAAAAAAAAAGGGGGGGGGGGGGGGGTGTTGGGTGGCTCTGATTTGCAAAATTCAGTCTCAGACTTGCTCAGCTTCAGTGTCAGACAGAAGATTTGCAGAAGTAGTGGGAAGGACTCTAACAGAGTTAGGGCCAACCCCATGGGAGCATCAGCCTATAGTGCTTGGTCACAATAGGGCTGCATTAGGTAAAGTATTTTCCAGGGTGGCCTAAAACAACTGGAATCAGAGAAGGCCTGACACTGACTAGCAATTGAATAGAAAAGCCAAAGGTGAAGGCTAACAGTGAGAAGAGGCCATAAGTTTGAAAAGAGTTAGTCAGCAAGTGGGAAGCAGTGTAGGCAGGTAGGGAAAAGGAGAGTGAAATAGGTCGGGTTTGTGGTTAGAGGTGAGACAATGAATCCTAGAAGGATCATGGAAACCTATTTTTATGTGCACAGCGCAGGGAAAGGCTTGATAACTTCCATGGGAGTAAATGAGCTTGTAAAGGAACAATTCAACTGCTGATTGTTAAGTCTTAGAAGATACCTCCAGATGTCAGGCAAGACCAGGAGGAAAAGCTGGCAATGCAAGACAAAGAAACATTGAATCAAGAAGTGGCAGAAGTCGTTTGTCATGACAGCTAAGAAAGAAGAGAATTTTGAGAAAATATTGAAAACCAGTGTTAGAAGTGTAGAGCCTAACAACTAAGAAAATCTGCATCTGACTGCATCAGTGACGGTGTTGGAAAGAACAATTTCATGAAAGAGACAAAGGAGCAAACATCCCTTAAAGGTGAAGGAACCTGGAACTGTAAAATCAATGTCCACATCTGGAATGTCCACCCCAGAGCTTCTATCGGGTAGGCAGCACTGACTACATAATTTGTATGACCCAGTACAAAATGAAAATGTGGGACATCTAATTCAAAAATTATTAAGATGGCAAAGCAGAAATTATACCATGTCTAGGGCTGGTGCTACACTGAAGGACCCATGAAGCTGGCCCCACAGACAGGAAAGAAGAAAAGTAGAATGTCATCTGGAAACAGCAGTGGGTTTCTCCAGGCTGGTAGGTCTGGGTGTTATTTTTGAGGCAGAGCTAGGCAAAGATAAAAAGCTCTCTACTCCCTGTGCCACTAGATATTTTTATTTGGCTGCCATCTCAAATTCAAAACCTTCATCAAGGCATCTTCTTTTGCCGTCTTTCTTTTATCTCTTGTGGGCTGCACCATTTTTTTTTAATACCTCAAACCCAAAACCTAATAAGGAGTTTGGTCCTATGCTTCAGTTTCATTGTCTGCAAAATGGAGATAATTGGGTTTAAATGGGTAAATTATGTAAAGTGTTTAGAGGTATCCTGGCAGGCTGTATACGTGTTCACTCTTCTCATTATTGTTTGTCTTATTAACCAAACCCTGTCAAATGTTTACTTCAAATTCTCTCTGGTAGGCATTCTTTCTTTCCCCTCTTTCCTAGACTATCACCCGGGGTCTTTTCACCACTCGTAGGATCCTGAAGATTGGCTTCTCGGACTCCCACCTCCTGCACCTGTGACTGCCAAGTCATCTTTTTTTGCGAAGCTTTTGTCCTATCACTGCTCCAAGAGCTATCCTTTCTGCTTGAAGATCTTAAATCAATTATGTTTTCTGCCCAATAATCAGGTTTAAGTTTCCCTGCCTGGATTTCATGGCTCTTTTTGACATATGTAGACCCAGGTGGGTTAGACTGATTTAGCTTCCTGAGCTTCCCATCCACCACTCTCTATGCTTCTTTTGAGGGAGGTCATGATGGTGCAACCCAAAGATGCAGACTGAGGGTGTTGGAACAATAAAAATGAAGATTTTTTTACCAGCCATGCCTAAGAGTTCAGCCTCAAAGGAGATAATATGGAATCCATGATAAGAAAACAGGTAAATAACCAGGCACAGTGGCCCAGGCCTGTAATCCCAGTACTTTGGGAGGCCGAGGTGGGCAGATCACAAGATCAAGAAATCAAGACCATCCTGGCCAATATGGTGAAACCCTGTCTCTACTAAAAATAAAAAAAAATTAGCTAGGCATGGTGGTGCATGCCTGTAATCCCAGCTACTCAGAGGCTGAGGCAGGAGAATCACTTGAACTAGGAGGCGGAGGTTGGAATGAACTGAGATTGCACCACTGCATTCCAGGCTGGTGACACAACAAGACTTTATCTCAAAAAAAAAAGACAAAAAAACAAACAAAAAAAAAACAATAAGTAAGATGTGGCCTAGAAGTGTGTATCAGGTGACTTCCGAGGTGGAAAATTTTCTGATGGCACCTGTGTTTCTTATGATATATCTTTTATTCAACCTATACTTACTGTTCGAGGATGCTGGACTAGGACTCAGATATAAAGAAAGTCCTCAGCCCCTCCTAACTTTGAGTCCATCATCCTTTATAGCCCCATGCATATAGTCCTATATACATTTTTATAGCCTCTCTTAGTGGGAGTCAGTGGAGAAGAAAAGCACAGGAACCATGTGGTCAAGGTACCTGATGGCCTATGGATAAGGATAAGAAAGCTGTGAGAAAAATGGCTGACAAGGTAACATTTGCATATCAAAGGCCAAGAAGCCAAGGAACTGTGGAAATATCTGTGGGAGGTTAAAAAAAATGCATGGGGACAAGTGTGGTAGGTCGCTCCCCTTGAGTGTTTTTAGAGAGAGAGTATGGGGTAGGAAATGCAATGTCATGCTAAGCCAAAAAGATAAGGCAAGTGGTAGGGAAGAGACTGATATGGTGATTGTATTAGTCTGTTTTCACATTGCTACAAAGATACTACCCAAGATTGGGTAATTTATAAACAAAGGAGTTTAATTGACTCACAGTTCCACATGGCTGGGGAAGCTTCAGGAAACTTACAATCTTGGTGGAAGGGGAAACAGGCGCCTTCTTCAAAAGGCGGCAGGAGAGAGAGCAAGCAAGAGCAGGGAAAACTGCCTGATAAACCCATAACATCTTGTGAGAACTCACTATCACAAGAACAGCATGGGGGAAACCACCCCCATGATCCAATCACCTCCCTCTCTTGATACATGGGGATTACAATTCAAGATGAGATTTGGGTAGGGACCCAGAGCCAAACCATATTAGTGGCAAACATGGGGACACTCAGCACTTCAACAGAAATGGAAGAGGACATAGTGACTATGGAAGAGTAACCAGTGAGGGACCTCTTGCAATAAGGCAGAAAACTATGGGGTTTTAAAGAAAAATACCAGCAAATATATGGGGTATAGATTTAAGGGACATTATGGGGTGGTCACTGTGCCACATCGAAGCAGTAAGAAAAGGAAAAACAGAACTACGTGGAGGGAAAAGGGTAAGAAAAACAGCAAGGAACAGAATAAGGAGATTCAGCAGTACTGAGATAAGATCTGAACAAGATGCAGAGGTCTCCGATGAGAAAATCCACCCTCTCCTCCATTCCTCACATACCTAGAGTCAGCTATGGTTTTTGTCAAGGCCCGAGATAATCTCGGGTGTGCTGTTTCTTGGGTTGCTCTTCTGCAATAAGTGGATGTTTCACTCCAGTTAAAAAGAAAGACATGTCCGTTAAAGGATAGTTATCTCCCGCAAGATAAAAAAAATGGAAAATATGATTTTGTGAAAGGGATACTGACTATACACAAATATTTATTAAATGTCCATTACATGCAAAATGCATATAGCAGAAATGCCTGCTATATTTAATCCTCACACCAGCCTAATGTGGCAGATTATAGTGCCTCTACTTTAGGGATAAGGGAAATTGGTGATCTGAAAGCTCAAGAACAGCCTAAGGTCATAATAAAGCCAGACTTTTATTCCATGACTGTCTCGTCCTAACTGCCTGTATTTCCCTTCCCTGAACATCTAGAGAGGACCCTCAAACAATGCACATGGTCTGATGCTGTGGAAAATAAGAACACAGAACAGCTGTTCCTCTACTCACATTTTAATAATGGCTTTTAATCAACAACTGGAGAAATATGCTGGAACCTTTCAAATTCACAGTATATTGCCTTTGACCCTCCTACCCTCCCCCCCTTCCCACTGTCTCACTAGAGTCCAACTGGCATGGATGTTTTTAATAGTTTACAGATAAGCTTCACGACACCTTTGAAGAATTTCTGTGATAACCCAACATTTCTAATCTTGGATATCCTGGTTCTACGTATACTATTGTAATTTATTTATCACATTTTTATTAATGAGGGTTGATTAATTTATCACTTTTAGTTTTGGCCAAATAATTAAAGCCTGGGTCTTACCTCCCCATCTCTAATGGAAACACTAGTGAATTTCCCTAATGTTTTTCTAGAAGTCTTCATTTCTATTCAGTCTTAAAAACCTACAGGGTTCAGTTAGAGAGAACTAATATAATCCACATTTGAAATCCAGATACCTCTCTGGGTTGCAGACATCAGAGTCCTATCCTCCCATATTACTCTTGTTTAGGAGGTTTATAAAAACAGTTGTATAATTATGGCACCTGGCATGTCACGATGCTCAGAGCTATAGTATTTTCAAGCTGCAGCAGCTACAGAAATCATCCAGTCAATAAATTATAAATCATCATTTATTGATGAGGACCTTAAAGCCCAGAGGCTTAGTGTGTTGCCCAAGGTCATACAGGTAGCTTATGGCCAACTCCAGTTTAAATTTCAGGTCTTTAAATACCCAGAATAGCAACCTCCATTATATCTTTGTATCTTCTCTTGTGAAGATAAAATTGTTTGTTGTCTGTCTCCAGACTATTTTATAATATCTTTCTGAATGATAAGAAAACCCATTTAATAGGAATGGACACTGAAGGTCAGAAGAATTAAATGACTGGTCAGTGAGGATGCAGTGAATAGTAAGTACCAAGAGGGAAAGAACTGGGAATGAAAACACAAGTCTTCTGACTTAGAAATCAAGGATTCTATCTTTTAGGACATAGTCACATAGATATTAAGGATATTGACAAATCAAATTAGCAATCTTTCCAAACTCTGGGCTCTATAGTATCTACCTCAAAGTCTAGTAGTTGCTCTTTTTAAATAAAATACATTTAATTGGAATTTTGAGGCAACAGAGATATTTATCTAAACACATTTTCTTCAACCAAGATTTAAGAAATTTGTCTTTCAAACAAATCTAGAAATGTACCTAAACACATTTTCTTTCAGACAAAAATGTTTTAAATGACTAATATCGGCAACACGAGAAAAAACAGACCAAATTTACCCCAAGTAGCAGGATGACCTGGCTTTCCTGTTTAAGCAACATGGAACACCAGTCATCAACTTTCAAATGTTATTCTACTTATGTCACGGTGTTCCAGTCTGTTCTGTGCCTGCTTGGCTCAGCAACACTCCCAGAAGGGGACAAGAACCATTGCTGTGTTCATTGACCACTTACTAGAGCCAGAGGGCACAAGCAGGAGTTGGAGGATTGTTAAAGGGAAAACAAGAGTAATATGGGAGGATAGGACTCTGATGTCTGCAACCCATCTGCTGGATGCTTTGGTGGACTCAGGGTGGCTCAGTAAGATAGAAAGCAAATTGCCTCAAGGAGTTAGAGCAAAGGGGGATGTCTTCCAGCTGAGAGAATTTCAAAGGTTTTATGGAAGAGCTGAGCATTGCAAGGGTGATAGGACTTAGAGAAGAGGACTAAAAAGGTAAAGAACTGTAGGTAGAGAAAACACATTGCTGAGGTCCTGAAATTGGCACATAGATCCTTAAACTTTATTAAAATACTTTGCTAAGATTATCTATGAAATTATTCTAATGTGTTCTCTGAAGGAAATAGAAAGAAGTAGTCCCAAAGAATAGGGTCTAAAGGATGTGAAGTCAACTTTTCTGTAGACAAACATTTATTAGACATAAAATGCTTGCCAGTTATTGTGCTAGGTACTGGGGATGCAAAGAGATGAGTAATTTTGAAAAAATTTGTAACAAGGTTTAGCAATCAGAACCTTGCTTCAATTTATGGTAAAATGTTTGATCTACAGACCTATGTCATGATATATTTTCTTCTAGGCATTCAAATAATTCTGCAAAGAATTCCATTCTATGTTATTTTCAGGAAAAATCCAGAATAAGACAACATAAAATAGATTTACATGTGACTATAGATCATAAACAGTATATAACTTCATTTAATAAGACAGATTTAATTGCATCATGGGATAGACACAGAAGGCCATTCATTCTGAAAGAATCGGGTTGCCTGGCTACGCCATACCTCTAGCACTAAAGCTGCAACCCTCAGCCCCACGACTTCAGCATGTGCTTCCTTCGCTTGTCCTTGTTGCCAGGCCATTCACAGAAGTTTCTCCCTGAGTACCTTCTTTGTCCCTCCTTCTACCTCCAAGATCCCACTTTATCATCGTTCACCTCCCCTGCATTATACCTTTGCTGCTCCAACTGAGTGATCTAGCATGTACACACCTTTTAGCTCAACCAAAAGCAGCTATGGCAACACAATTTTTAGGCCATGTGTGCAGCTGAGATGCAAGTATTATCTCAGAAAAGAAATGTTAGAAGCCAGTGAAAATTACAGGTCACTGTAAATGGAAAATATAGGTATTTCAATGTGATTATCACATTCTTTTGTAAGTATATTTCCATAGTTATTTTTCTGATTACTCAGAATTCTAATATAGATGATGAACGGATCTTAAGAACATGTTTCAAACATGTCATAACGATATGCCAAGAACATACAGGTATTCACACACACAAAGGAAAAAGAAGATATGGGTGTCTATCAAAAGGGAAAATTTTTAAAAGGCGATGGCAATTATACAAATATGAACATAGCGCTGACATGTTGCACAAGGAAAATTATAGAGTAGTAGAACCAATGGAAGCAGAATGTTCCAAAAGATAGTAATGTTTTGTTTTTTTTTTTTTCCTGCTTAAATGTTATAAGCTACTAGCTTATATGTATTTTTTTTCTCTCATGGCAGATATCAAAATCATTTCAAGTTTCACTGCTCATATGCAATCCAATAGATCACATGAAACAATAAAAAGCGAAAAAATCCAGGTCATTTCTAAATTGACAGAAATAATAGAAGACTGAGCTTTAAAAATCATTTAAAGCTCAGAATTTTACAAAGCAAAAAGTTGATAATACAATTGACTTTTCCTAAGATATTTAGCAAACTTTCAATAATATAGTTTAGGGGAAAACCCAAGAAAATATCTTGGAAATGCCTGAGAAAGGGGAGAATAATGCATTAAAATGCACTGCATTTATATTATCCTATTTCTGTTTAAATTATAGTTTTTCATAATTAATAAAGATAACATTTACACAAACACACAAATCAGGTTAAAAAGTAGGGTAACTGGTTTCAAAGCTAAACTAGAAATGTTTTTTGAAATGTGTAGTAGGTTATAGCAATATTTCATTTCTGAGTTTCTGAAAAATGTATTTTATAAACTCAAATAACCAATATAAATCAGAAATGAATTAGACTTAAGTGTACATCATGCAATTATTATTTTTAAATAAATTACTCATTTCCTTAACAAGGTTAAAAATTATAGACCAGAATTTAAAATTTTGTTTAAGTGAAAACAAAACTGTACAGATATTTGATATATAAATGCTCACACATGAAACACATTCCTTATGTGACACTAATAAGTCTTTCAGTGTAAGTTACACCACCATATTTGGAAATAAGTCCATGAATTCTAATTTTTAAATACCTGTAAGATGATTTGCAACTTTAGAATATCTGATATGTGGTGTGAAAATACTGGTTGGAGTCATTATTCTAGAGTCCTATATATTCATTCTCAGAAGACTCCTAAACAAAGAAGTTGGAATTTGGTTCACAGTTCATAAACTCTGAACAAATTCTGTTATGATAACCTGTTACCCACAGCAGAAGTTATCCATAAACAAAAATAATCTGGTATTTACTAATTTTTTACAATCAATTGTAAAACTTTCTTGGGTCTGAAGCTTTAACCAACTGGGATTTAATGTGAACCATAACCAGGAAGAGTGAACAATAATAAATTAACATAAAAGATGGCAATAACAGGAAAAAAGGACAGAGAGTTAACACTCAGTATTAACATATATAATTAAAGTTTCATTGTTTTTTACATTGCCCAAATCATCTAGTAACCTAAATCATGGAATTTCTGATCTAACAATGGTTGTTGTCAAATTCAGTAATTAAAAATTCAACCCAGTGTGGAAAAGACACTTCTCTGTTAATTTCGAAAATATTTGTAGCTTGCTATTTTTTAAATAAATGATTTATTCAAATAAATTCTAGTCATGATGTGCTGGTTCCTATTTACTGGCAATTATTTCTGGATTATAGAAACATGTTAATTACCAGCAAGTAAATCTTGTTTTAAAAAGCAAATAAGTGTGAACAAGCACCAAAATGGAGGATACCCATTTGTGTCTCTGGCTTAAAGTCTAATTAGTGATTTCTAGTGATCCAATATTTAATGTAAATATAAAATCTAATGATTTTCTTTCTTCAGTTTGTAAGGTATGTGAGATTATAGATAGCTTTACAAATGCAAATTTTGTTCAGAAAACTGGATCCAATTTTAGAAGATATGCTCTTAACACAAAATGTATTTTATGAATTATCTTAAGCTTAAAGACCTAAAATTATTCACTTTTATTTTTTAGGAAAAAAGTATTATAATGCATTGCAAAATATGTGCTACTGGAAGTGCATCAATTTTTATTTCCCTAGCCTTACCTCACACTGTAATATAGAATCAATTTTATAAAGGCAAAATTTTGATTTACTGTGAGATTAATAACATGGTTTTAAAGTCAAAAGATTTACAGAAGTATTTCCAACTCAGAATTTTGCCAGGTTTTAATTTTTCTACAAAGAACTGAAGTTAATAATTTTGTAAAAACTTTTGCTTTTAGATGTTTTAAAGGGTTTCAAGTATTCTACAGATACAGATTTTGGAGAATACTAAATTCTTTCCAAAAAGACAGCTATTTCAAGTTTTCTTTTACTCCCTTGTAGAAAGTTTGAAAGACTTTTTTTTGTCCAAAATCTCATTTTCACCTAAAATAATTGTATTCAAGGGTTTCTCAGCAGGTAAAGTATACATTCTTACAAGGTTTCAAATTTCAGAATTCCAATAATGCATTTAAACTGAGCACTCCTCTTTGTGTGTATGTATCTACTATCTGCAGTTCTATTATTTGCACTAAATTTTAGTCTTTTTATCTCCTGTGAAATACGTTAGTGAACCCTCAGCAGTTACTAACCACTTAATAATTGTGAACCCGCCAGCCCCTTCAAGTAGATCACATAAGAGTGCCTGACAATTTCCAAACCATATCCTCTAAAAGGAAAATATAGGGCTTTGTGAGGCCGAAAGGAAGCGAAGGAAAACAAAACAAATGTAGCTCATGCTGAAAGTGAAAAGTGCTTGGACAGATTAGTATTTCTTTTCTATAAGGCATCCTGCCAAACTTTTTCTTTTTTTTTTTTTAAATAAGAGTTATTTTTTGGTCTGATTTTTCAGTTTCTTGTAAAGTATTGGTATTTATCACCCCCATCGGCCCCTCATAATTATGGTTGGTTGTTTTCTGTTTTTCCCATCCGTCCACGTCACACAGTGAGGATAACCCCCACTTCACCCTGTCAAAACCCCAACTCTTGGAGACCCTGGGTTTGGAAACTCCGCCGACTCCCGACACGTCCCCACTCTCTCCCACTAACGCCGCTTATTTTAGTCGCGGGATCCCCCTACTCCAGGTTCAGTGAAAGCCGGAAATTTTCATTTAACTCCCCCACCCCCGCCCCGAGCCCTTGTAGCCCCCGACGCGGAGACCGGAGCTGGGGAGCCCGGAGCTCTGAGCACTGCGGCTCGGCCGCCTCCCCTTTCTCCGGAAGGCTTTAATTTGCACACTAGCTTGCCTCTGCGCCACAAGCCCCCAGTCCCGCCGAGGGGTGGCTCTCCCGCAGAGCTGGCTTCTCGGGTCCCCGCCTCCCCTGCGCGGTCTCCCACGCTGCCTCCCCGGCTGGGGCCCCTAGCGCCGGCCGGAGCCCCGCGGCCCCGTCCGCCCCCAGCAAGCCGCGCGGGCGGCGCCCTCCGCCGTCCCTCCGCCCTCCGCCGCTGTGCCCACCCCCTCGCCGGAGAGAGTGCTGGTAACTCCTTCCCCAGAGTCTGATTACCTGCTCCGCCAGGCCGTGGACACGTGCGGAGAGCCGACTGACACTCGCAGCCCCCTCGGGAGGCCCGACGCGACTGGGCCCCTCAGGTGAGGAGCTGTGCGCTCGGGTGGGTGGGCTGCGGGGTGGGGGGTCCTGGGGGAGATCTGAGGGATTGGCCCGGGTCCGAGGCAGAACTGTGGGTGGGGGTAAGAGGAGGTTGGCGGGGGTGGGGTGAGGGGGGAACCCGTGTTTCCCTGGAATCGGCTTTGGTTAACCCCTTACGAACTGTGGTTGGTTATGGGGGCCAGTTTTGGGGAGCTAGAGGAATCTCCTGACGAAAGGAGAGATCCCATGCTAGGGGCACCCACAACACCGAGATCCTGCTTCCACGTATCCGTGCGCACACACACCCACGCAGAACACTCCTCATCCAGTTTCTCCAACGGAACTGGAACTCTACTTGAACACTCACATAAATTCACATTTAGGGTTTAAAATGCACTGCCTCTGGGGACTCCATGCTGGAAAATGTGCTTCTATCCCCCATATTTCCCCCACCAAATCTCCCCCTCCAGCTCGCTGAGGTGTGGGTGTGGGCTCCACGTTCCCCTCCACGAGATAAATGTTAGCGCAGGCTTCCTGCGGGCGTGTTATGCACAGAAGAGTGCACGCAACCGGCCAGTGCCCAGGCTTGGAGCCCCACGAAGACGCACGTTTGCTTTAGTTTCCAAGTTTACTTTTATAATTTAAAATATTGGAGTTAAACACACGCCCCGCAGTGAGCAACCCTGGTACCCAAAGCGCGCCCGACCGTGTGCACAGAGGTGCATCTGCGTGTGCGCACACGCGGGAATCGCGGTCCCCGGTGTGGCCTCTTGTCGCTGTGCTGGTGGCGACCCTTGTGGTGCTTGGCAGGCTTCGGGAGAGGCGCATGAAGGATTTCATTGAGTGTGAAGACAGAGAGCAGAGACAGAAAGCAGAAGGAGGCGGCTGCAGCCTTTGTAGTCGCGGAGGAATGCGGAAATGTTGAAGCACTATGTCAAACTTTTTTGAAATGGGGTCAAGTCACATTCAGCCAGCGTGGGAAAGCAACAACAACAACAAAAAAAAGTGGAGGAGAGGGGGGGAAAAGGCATTGCTGCTCCGGTTTCTCTCCGCCGAAGCCGACCTTCTGGGGGGCGAGTGGGGGGAGAGCCGGGGCGGTGCGGGGCCCTGCGGGGGCAGCAGGCACAGTTCCCTGCGGGGGTGGGACGTCCTCGACGCTTCCTTCGCTGTGGAGCCTGGGGCTAGACTCGAGCGGGAGGGGGATGGGGGGACGGAGGAGAGGCTGGTTGGGCGGCCAGCGGCGGCTCCTTGGCTACCTGTGTGGCCCTCGACCTGGCTCAGACCCTGGGCAGTCCCTGGGGGCTCTTTCCTCGGATTTTAAGTTCTGAATGGAATGAGTGCCAGAATCTCCGCTTTGGCCGAGGTCCGCTCCACCCGCCCACTGTGGGGTCGCGCTGTTTTTTTAATTCCTGGCAAAAGGCGAGCGGGCCAGCGGTTGCGGGACAGGTAATTCCGAGGTAACCCGGGAATTCTGGACACGCGGCAGGCGTGGCGAAAGTACTGACGAGGCCGCGGCGGCCGTGGGGGAGGGAGGCCCCCTAGTCCCAGATCGCTGCTGAATGGGGAGGAAAGGTTAGGTACCCTTCTCCGGCGCTTTGTTGTACACAGGGCTCAGGGGGCATCCGGCTGCAGACTGGACCTGGCCTTTAGCCGGAGGGGGAATGGGGCAGCCACCTCAGCTACCTGCAGCCGGGAGGTCCTATGAGTGGGAAAAGGTTCGCGAGTCCGAGCCCCGAAGGCACAGACCTTCTCTCTCACCCCTGGAGGCGCAGGATTTAACCCCCCACCCCCACCCTTTGAAAGGGAGGTTGAGTTTTGCTCAGGTCGAAATCAGCTTAAAACTTCAGGACCAGGCGCGATTATGCTATCCTCTTCCTGAAGTATCTTTTAAGGAGACGACAAGCGAAAGTGTGGCGAACACCCTTTCTCCCACCCTTGGGATCCCGTGGGTGATGGGGTCTCCCCTCCCCCAGGGCCTCTCGCTCGCCCACCCCCGATTAGCCCCAACCCTCCCGGACCAGATGGCTGGTCTTCCCAAGGTTTCCACCAGGGAGGTCCTCCCAGTCGCAGAGAGAATTCCGTTTCCAACCGGGACTCTTTTACCCCAAAAAGACCACTTGGGTGTGCAAGTTGTTTTTAAATGTCTCCTCGTAGAAAAACTGAAAGTAGAAAGAAAGGAAACAATTTCTGAGCAGATGTCTGACCACCGCTTCTCGCACACTCCCAGCATCGGGTTACAGGGTCCTGGGAGCCCCCACCCGCATTCTGCGGCTCCACACGGATAGACCCACAGTCCTTCCGCTCCAGCTGTGCGCGACCCCTGAACGCCCTCCGGCACCCCTGGACCCCCTCTCCCTGCACGTCCAGGCCTCAGGAGGTGGGGAGGGTAGCGGCGCAACACAATGATATAGGGATAAATATTAAGCCGTGACATTGACGTGCCCGGCGCCTCCCCTCCCCCGCGCTCCCGGCACACTCTGGGCTGCTCGGCACGCCCCCTCCCGTTCCACTGCGTCCCGCGCCGCGCGCTCATCCCCGAGGGGCCCCTGAAACCTCTCCGCGCGAAGACGGCTTCAGCCCTGCAGGGAAAGAAAAGTAACTTTGCTTTTCTCGGAGGAACCAGGAAGGATTAAGCGGCTAGGGAGAGAGCAGGAGCGCGCGAAGGGTAGCGATGGAGGCTTCGTGAAGGAGGAGGAGGGGAGTCTGGAGGAACCCCGAGGAAGGCTTCTGGGCTGTCTGATTGCACTTTCTTCTTATCCTCCTGTCTCCTCCTTTAGGTGCAATGATTCTGGACTGAGACGCACTTGGGCAGATGCTATGTAATCGTCTCTGTGCTGAGGACTTCGCTTCGGTGAGGAAAGAGGAGGGATCGGCTCGCGTCGGCAGCGACTCTGCAGGCGGAGATTCGCCGCCGCGGCACCAGGGTTGTGCCAGCCCCGCAAGGAGGTCGCTCCATCCAGCCTCCACAGCCTCGAGAGCCTCAGAGCCCAAGCGCCTGAGCCGGCAGGGGGCAAAGAAAGCGAGACCGAGCTCTGAGCTCCGGGGAGCCCCGGAGGAGGCGAGCAGCGGCCGCCAGCTAGTTGAGCGCACCCCCCACCCGTCCCAGCGGCGCCGCGCCAGGCGGCGTCCAGGCGGCATGGAGAAGGACGGCCTGAGCCGCGCGGACCAGCAGTACGAATGCGTGGCGGAGATCGGGGAGGGCGCCTATGGGAAGGTGTTCAAGGCCCGAGACTTGAAGAACGGAGGCCGTTTCGTGGCATTGAAGCGCGTGCGGGTGCAGACCGGCGAGGAGGGCATGCCGCTCTCCACCATCCGCGAGGTGGCGGTGCTGAGGCACCTGGAGACCTTCGAGCACCCCAACGTGGTCAGGTGAGCCGGGGAGCTGCGCCCTAGCCGCGGGCGGGGAGGGCCAAACGGGGAATCCTCAGGCCCAGGAAGGTTTGGGGAAGAGGGCGACTGGGGAGGTTCGGCGTAACCCGTTGATCTTGCAGCTTGAGAGTTAAGTTTTGTCGACAGAGCCGCGAGCCAGAGCCGGCGACCTTGCCAGACGGCGAGCAGAAAGACAAGTCAGAAAACGTGACGTGCACAGGCTTCCCCGCAGCTGTACAACTTACAAGTTTTTTCTTCCAGCCCGCCCTGAAGGAGGGTCCGGGGGAGGTGGGTGCGTTTTAGGGACAGAATAAGCCAATCTGAGACATGCCCTGCTATCCCCCACATATTTTTCCTGGCCATGCAGTTGGAGAATTTTTGAAAGAGTGAGTGAGACTGGAGAATGAGGATGCGGTGTGATAATCAGTGAGAATTTTATGGGTGGAGCCTAGTGTCAATCAGGTTAAGAAGATGCAAAAACATCACAATATTTTTGCCAATCATACTCGCAGTTTCTCTTTATTAAAGTTTCGTAACAAGAATGACTCCTGGTGATCTAAGGAGTTTGAATGCTGATATCCAAATTCAGACAGCGTCGTAAAAATTTCTTCCAAAATGGTTATCCCTGTATCTCTGGGCGGACTACTCTTTAGACTAATTCTCCAAAGGGTTAAATGTGAGTCCAAGATGTGGTATGGTTAGATCATAAATGTTCTGCCCATGCTTTTCCCAGATGGTTTGTGCTAGTGGGTGGGGAAACAGCAGTTCTTAGTCTCTCCTGTGTGGTAGCCAGTATTAAATGAACATGTGTGACTTAGGATAATGGTGTTTTCTTAGTGATCCTGGAATTTCCCCATTGTGTGGTTGACATTGTTTGGTTGTGTCATCCTTTTCCTTTTTAAACAGAAATGCATTGAAAAGGAATGCCTAGAAACTTCTACAAATTGAATTGTGATTTTACCTTTTTCGACTTGAGATCATGTGTAGCGAAATATCTTTTTTCTTATCCATCTAGGGCTTGTGTTCAACAAATACATGCCTACTGTGTGCACCGAGGATGAAATTATGTAAATAAGCACAGCTAAATATTTTTGTAAAAAGTCAAACAATTTAACATTAGTCATCAAAGTGGAGAGACCCAAGACTGACCTTTGAAATACCAAACTCTCTACAGACTCAGAGGGACCAAGTGTCTACAGAATCTTCCTGGGAGGTTTTTACTTGTCTCTTCTCATCCCAGGCTGGTGATTTGTGTGGTGCTTTGTTCCCAATGCAGTTAGACTCAAGTTAGAAGGCATCAAAGAATCATAAATACATAAAGAAGGTAGTAAATGGTTATAAAGATAGGACAGCATTATACTTCTGCTTTAGCTAGAAAGGAAAGCAAGGACAAAAGATACTGAGGCTGCTAGAATGAATGGAAGATGATATTATATATAAAAGCTATAGATGACTTCTTCAGTGTGTATTTTCTTTGTTAAAAACAACAAAATACTTTTTGGAGGCTCTTTGTGATATTGGAGGGAAAAGTGGAGGGTACATTTAGCCCCCTGTAACTCAGTTGTCTTCCCAGAGAAATCACCTAAGTATATTCCAGAAGATGAATTCCACAGCTACAATTTTAAGACAAAAGTTCTTGTTTTATTTTGTCCGTTACCTGTGAGTGTCCAATTAAGAGTGGTTATCGTGTATATGAATAAATAATGTCCTTCCAACGTAGAGGTACTACAGAGGCACCCCTGTATAACACTATTGTTTACAAAGCTCGCGCCGTTCTTATAACAGAGGAACACTTTTTGCCATTGTGCTGATAGATTTTGTCTGATCCATCTTTTTCGCTTGATTTATCCTCCTGAGATTGATGTGTTTCTAGATGTTTCTAACTGACCCATGACTTGGGTTCTGTACTGTGAATTTCAGGAGGATATACTTATGAACTGAAGACCAAGGCATTGTTTTCTAAAATTAGTTCTACATGTTAAGTGGTGATGATGGCATCTACCTCTTAAAATCATGAGAATAAATTGAGATGGTGTATGCGAAAGCACTTTGTAAATTTAAAAGCACTTCAGATATCTAAGGATTGTTTGTATTTCAGCAGATTTGTGGGTCTCTTACCATAGAGCAACTTTGCAGGAAGGGATTCATTCACCTGACCTTTTTTGTAGAACAAATCATATTCAAACCGAGACATTACAGGATCTGGAACCAAGAAGGTACTTGAGGATAATTAGCCTGTAGGATGTCAGAAAACACTATCAATCAGGAGCCATGAAATTCAGTGACACTTCAGGAAATTATTGATGATGTCACCCTCACGAGCTACAGATCTTCGTTCCCTTTTTGTTTCCTTCCTGTTTCTTCTCTTCTGTCTCTGCATTGGAACAACCATTGGTCCCATGACTTGCTTGGCCAGACTAAGAATTCTGGATTTTGGAGGTTGCTAATATTTGCTCAGACAAGGTCAGGAAATAAGGACAGGTGATAGCAATTCTTTTCTTTCCAAGGGAGAGTTGTTAAAGTTGGGTCCCCAAACCTGTGATTTATTATTGCCCCTAGGATTAGTATTACAGTCTTAAGCCTGGTTCTTTAATGGTTTCTTAAAAGGGCAGATGGTTTTATAAGTACCTTCAAGTCATAAGTAGTTGATCATAATTATAGGCCCTCCCCTCAGATAGTTAAGCCTCTAAGCCAACAGGAGCATAATAAACATATTAGTTTTTTCAAAAGTTTAAGATTTAATTTTGATGGATTTGCCAGAAAAGCTGACTTGTTATTGCTGACACTGTTACTGCCTGTAGGCACCAGGATAATACTTGAAATTCTTCCTTACCTGCACTTGATGTGTCCCAGGCCCTCGCTTGATCAGCCAGTCAGTGTCTGGGAAGTAAATTTACTCTATTTTTTTTGTATTTGGTAATCCCAATCCTGGAACCTGTGCCAGAATAAGACTTCACTGTGAACCTGTATTAGAGTTTCTGCACTGCACAGATGGATCCCGTTTTAACAGCCTGAACTAAAAACAATAGAGATAAAATAATAACATCCTTTTTCAGCAGTCTGTTCATTCACGTAATATTTACTGTGCCAGACTCTTCTAGAAGTTGAGGATATAGCAATGAACAAGTCTAGCAAAGTCTCTACACTTGTAGAACTTGCCTTGTAATGAGATGAGAAGTTCTTTCTTCTCTTTAAAAATTTACTCATCTTTATTTTAATTGCTTTGTTTTGTTATACTTAACCTAACCAGTTTTATAAAACAACTGATATTTCTGATAATTCAGTTACCAGGAATTTCCTGATTGAATAGGCAGCATAGCCAAAAGGCTAATCAGAATCAAGTGCTTTTTGAAGATTAAATTTCACCTTAGGGTCATATGTATTGACCTGTATGAGATACTGACAAATAGCTAATGTAAATGAACATTTGAGCTCCATTTATTCAAAAAGGATTTAGGAAGGCCATGTGCTTTAAAAACCGTGGGGCCGGGTACTGGGAAAGATACCTGAGTAAATCACACCTGGCTACTCTCCTGAAGCAGTTCTCCCCGTGTTTGAAGGAATAAGATGATCACCATAACCCTGATATATGATAAGATCATGTGCTGCATGTATCCCAGAACCCAAAGCACAATAAAATATATATATATAAAGATCATGTGCTCTAAGAAAGATACAAGCAAGTGCTACCTGTATTGTCTCCAGAGATTACATTGATTAGTGTAACAGTAAAAGCAATTCAAATTCAAGGATTTGGTTCTAGAAACTAAATGTCATTACATATCAGTGAATAAACTTGTGATGTTTAAATATCATTATTAGAATATTTAGTCACTGCTTTAAAAACAAAGCAAAAAGCCCAAAGAAGAGGCTGTAAAGCTTAATGATTATTCAAGGAGAGTTTTCTAATTTTCTCTCCTTTTTAAAGATCTCCGTAATATATAGCATACAAGGTGAGTAAAAATACAATTTTTTCTGGAAAACCTAACTATTAACAGAGTAAAAGAAATAAGACATTTTTGGCTCTCTAAAGCCAGGTCTTCAAGTGGATTAGTTCATGGGAATCCTAAATAAAATTGCTATTAGTGTAGTTGAGTAATAATCACTAGGGCTTCTTTTCAATAAAAGCAGGAAAAGCAGGAGTTTAATTCTCCTTTTAAATTTTAGTATGTTCAAAATATGTTTGTTCTTTCTGTCTCTGAGAGTTCCTTGAAAAGTTTCTAATTTATCAAGGTTGTTTAGTAAATAAACATTTTCTCAATGGTGTTCTGCTCATTTTTTGTTCCTACAGAACTTGATAATGTATTTCTTTTATACAACTGTTATCAACATGGAATTATTAGAATTTTTCCATGAAATCAAGGAAAAAATGGTCTGTAAGAGGAAAACTTGTAAAAACTTAAATATCTTTGGGGATAATTTCCTATGTTCAAGACATGGGTAAATGAATATCTATGCAAATAGGTTTCTATTAAAAATAAATTATTTCTTATTTAAAAAAACAAATGCCTCACTACTAATGATTTCTTAGGAAAGTTATTTAAGAAGGAAACACCCCATACATACAGCCTGTCATTGTAAAACCATGGATATTAGGGTTGGAAGCCACTCTGTAGGTTGAGCAACTTGTCATGCCATTTTAAACTTACTGACTTGTTCTTAAAACTAGCAATTTTTGTTTGTTTGATGGAAGCAGTTTAATCAGGTGAGTACATTTCTAGTTTGGAAAAAATGAACTATATGTAGACAAAAGTGAGTTTGCCAGGAATAAATGATATAACAATAAATGAATAACAAGTCATAAAATTCCTGAATTCTGCAGTATGCCATACCGAAGAATATCTGTACAAAAGTATTATTCCAACGAATTCTCCTTTTAAGGAATTTGAGCCATAATTATGATAATTTAATTTAATTATAATAATTTAAAATAGCTATAGTTAAATGATAATACAGATATATAACATCAGGTAATTCATTAATAATATTGGGTTCCTTTTAGACAAAGAAGAATAGGAAAAATTTAAACGCTTAGTATTTGTGTGATGAATAAAATATTACATAATGTGCCATTATGTAACATCCTGGTTAATGAAATAAACATCACAATATTTAAAAATTAGATGGCATAACAACCATCGGACACATAAGCAAATATGTGTTTTCCATGCCTCTTAGGGAACTAATCACACTATTGTTATTTCTCATGCGGTTCAGATGAGTTGCTCTGTCTTCATTGAAAGTAAATTAATTGTGAGCTTCTTGATGTAACAGAACACAGCAGAGATGATATCTGGGTGTCAGTGAATTGCTAAGAGGAGAAGGTAGTATGTATGAAGTTGAGCTTTGTTCAGGGTCCAGGAGGCAGCACCGAAAACTGGTACCAGTGGTTGATAACAAGCATTCTTCCATGAAGGTCATCATGTAAGTGATGATCCGTAGATGCTAGGTTTGGTGGAGCAGGGAGGCCAGCAATCAGAGAGAAGATTTTTCCAAGAACTGCTAGGTAGTTGTCTTGAATATCACTAGTTTGCTGCCATACGTGATTTTTATTTTACCAGCTGCGCGTGTAGCTGCTCTTGCCTGAGAGGTGAACTGGAGGGACTGTAAGGCATGTGGCAGGAATCTGTCCAAGTGTACATTTGTAGTATGGAAGTCCATTTGAGTCAGGATTATTATGAAGCATTTTTGACCATCTCCTTTGCCTGTAGTAGTTTGCTGAAATTTGGACATCTACTGGCTTTGTAATTTAGCCATTTAAATTATTCCTATTCTCTAAACTGGGCGCGGTGGCTCAAGCCTGTAATCCCAGCACTGTGGGAGGCCGAGGCGGGTGGATCACGAGGTCAAGAGATCGAGACCATCCTGGTCAACATGGTGAAACCCCGTCTCTACTAAAAATACAAAAAATCAGCTGGGCATGGTGGTACATGCCTGTAATCCCAGCTACTCAGGAGGCTGAGGCAGGAGAATTGCCTGAACCCGGGAGGCGGAGGTTGCGGTGAGCCGAGATCGTGCCATTGCACTCCAGCCTGGGTAACAAGAGCGAAACTCCGTCTCAAAAAAAAAAAAAAAAATTATTCCTATTCTCTGGCCTTCCTAAAGAATTCAGTTGAGTAGAATTAGAATCACAGCATGAGGATTTTTTAATTGGAAAAAATCTTAGATTTAACCTAGTCCAACCCCCTTTGGTCTGTTTTATAATAATAAAATTTGAGTTGTTTTATGAATGCAAAAAAATTATCTCATCGTTAGTTAACAATTTTATTTTGTGATTATGTGCATATTAGATACAATCTGATTGAGGATGGCTGAGATTCAGACAGAGGTTTATATTAAACATTAGCAGGACAGGATGACTAATGGTCATTGCATACCAGAAAAAAAATCCCTTGAGATGTAAAAGTATTTTCGATTTAATGACTTTATGTTTGCTGACTTGAAGATCAAACTTGTGTATTTTATATCCATAAATAACATGGTGTCCATAACCATTGGTTAACCAGTATATGTTTCCTGATTGAATTAATTAAGTAGAATAAATTAAATTTTAAACCCCTCAGAGGAGCACTTTTTATCCTTTTAGTTGTGTATCGCATTAGCAAGTATCTTGGACTAACGTTGACATTGGCAAATCTGTGGGTATTACTGTTAGGTATACATACGTGAAGTCTATTTAGTAAGAGTCTTCAAGTAATTATTCATATTTAAACTTTTCCTGACTATCTGTTTTTTATCTTCAATATTGTACTAGCTTTGGCTTTGACAGAATTTTCTCATGTTCTTCTTCTGTATTTGTTAACATGTATCCTACAGAAGAATGAACTACTCCATTTCCCCTTGTGGATTTCTTGCGGTCCACCTCTGTAACTTTAATTTGGACAGATCTCAGAATGTGTACTTGGTGCCTCTCCTGCACCACTTTTTCTGCCCTTTGAAATTCTGCTTATTCTTCAAGGCCAACCTCTAACGTCACTTTTTTTTGTTGTGTATTCCTTAATACCTCGATTTGGATAACATCTCTACCTCTTTTGAGCCCTGAAAACTTTGGACCTTCTTTATGGCACATAACACATATCTGCCCGCTTATATTATTTCTGTTATGTACGACGGAATATTAACTCCCATGACCACCCTCCTCTGACCCCCTACTCTTTCTTACCCCGTTTATAAGCTCTTTAAGGCAGAGAGTGTCTTGTTAGCATGTCCATTTACACCCTATATCCAGTGAAAATAAGATGAATACATAACAAATGAGTGAAATCATTGAAAAGGGGTCCATTTATAAAGGAGGACACTATATGAATTATTTCTATCGTGAAAGGAGTGTCAAGAGGGAGAATGGATCTGTATATTGGATTATGCTTGCTGGGTTTCGTGGGAAATAATTTAAGAAATACTGAAAAAATAAAGTTTCATTTTTGTTTTACTCTAATCTACATAGTTTATATTAAAGTGAGTTTAAAAATTTAAATAATTTAATTCATTCTAATAGTTAACTTTTAAACCTTGGACTTAATTTATATACTAGAAAGAAGACATTAACATTAGGAAATGAGCATACTTTCAGCAAAAGCTGAAAATGATTTGAACATTTTTAATGTAAGAAAGTAAGTTACTGTAAATACATTTTGATCAATTGTTTGAATTCTTTTATTTTTTTCATTAATTTTAATTTCTCTGGCTTTCAATAGTGGAAAACCCATTAGAGAAGAATTAGGTAAAACCTTCCTAACAATTTCTAAAAGATGATGATTCTGAACTTCATTCAAGCCTTGTCTTCTACTCCTCCTTATAATCTGTGTATAGAGAATTTGGAGTCTGTCTTGACAAACTGGTAGGTTTAGTTAAGAAGTATTCTTCCAGTTTGAACTCATTCCAGTTCCTTGAGACAGACATGGTTGGGTGTGTGTGTGTGTGTGTGTGTGTGTGGTGTGTATGCAGAACAGTGGAGTACAAGATTCTTAAAAGAAGGGACTGTTGTCTTGTTCCTTGCAGTATCACAGGCATTTAGCATGATGTGTGACATCTTGTAACCCTGAATAAATATTTGTGAATGACAGAATATATGTCATTTAGAAATTCAGAATTTTTTTTAGTTCGAAATGGATAGTCATGTCTGAAAATACAGGTGAGGTCTCTGGAATTCAAGTATTTATGAGTATCTGCTATATTCAACTTTCTGTTGAATGGGATAAGGCAGCAGTCACAAAAAGTGCATATTAAAGTGTTTACCCAAAGAATGGCATGAGGTCTGGAATTTGTTTCAAAATGGGGTAGAGATGCAATAAGACTGGACTATGAGTTGATCACTGTTGAAATTGGAGTTTTATTGTACTAGTCCCTCTGCATTTATATATGTTTGAAATTTTCCGTAATAATAAGTTTTTAAAATGTTCCTGCTTGTGGACTTGGAGTCAGAAAACGGATTCTTATCCTGATTCCTCTAATTACTATTTAATGGTTGAGTGACCTAGGGTAAATTCCTCATGTCTCTTGGCTGCCATATCCCCATAATAAAATAGGAATTACTTCTGCTCTTTAGACCTTAGTGGTTTACTGTGATCAAATGAAATCATGTATACAAAGATCCAATATTAAACAAATATAAGGCATTATTAACAAAATGAATTCCTGCTCTCACGTAGTTTATAATTTCCTGGAAGAAATTGACATGTACACAGATATCTGTATTACTGATTGGTAGCACTTTCATTCCACCTCACATTGTGAAAGTATGAATGGAGCTAGGTATTTCTGAAAAGATGTGTATTGAGTTTATAATAATTCAGGTAAAACATAATCTTTCATTTGGATATTAGAAATTGGTGTCAGGTTTATCCAATGCTCTGTCTTGTTTATTAATGGATTTATTGTGGGAGGGTCTGTGGACCAAATGTTTCTGAGAACACGTTGTCAAAACTGATGGGAACTTGATGATTTCTTTTGTATTTCACTATTCAAATTAACCCAAAGAGGAGTTGGATTCTTTGCTTGTTTTTTCTCTTTCTTTTTTTTAAATTTCAAAATCTGAAACAGAATTATTCATTTTTATGTCACAAATTGGAATTTCTGCTTATTTTCTGAGGCATGACTGTCCTATGACATTTAAAATTTTGTTCTCTGTCTTCTATGTTTAAATCATTAAGAGTTCTATTCACAGCAACGAAGCAGTTCTCCTTTAGGGGCACTAATCTTTAGTGAATTTTCTCTTTTTCTTTTTTCCTTTGCTTCTTTTTATTGCAAAGTAATCTCATAATTTCCGTAGTAGGTGTTCCTAATGATTAGAACAAACATTTATTTTTTAAAAAATACTTTTATTTTTTAGAAGGTACAAAGTATAAAGTTAGGAACATTAACACTCATACGTTTCCAGCAGCAGAACAAGAAAAACAAAAGAAGGCCAGGCACAGTGGCTCATGCCTGTAATCCTAGCACTTTGGGAGGCTGGGGCGGGAAGATCGCTTGAGCCTAGAAGTTAGAGACTGGCCTGGGCAACACAGGGAGACCCTGTCTCTACAAAGAATAAATACTTTTTTCTGAAAAAAGATATCTTTGCATTTCAAGGGAAGACTTCTAAACTTCTCTTTAAAAGTTTAGTTTACTCTGACCAGTACATTTTAAAACTTTTTAGAAGAACCCAAGAGACTGTCCCAGTGGTTTGAAGTTGGGAGTTTTAGATGATATAGTATACATTTCACCCATGTAGAATCACTTAAAGAAGTTATTAAATAACCTTGGGTAAAAATGGGATATTTTCTTGTGAACTATGAGAAACCAAGAGACAGATTTGGAAATTGGGCTAGAAGGAACTCCCAGTGCTGATCAGAATGAGATACATTTACATTATGTTAAGTTCCCTGGAACTGGGAGAACATAGCTTCTTTGAAATAATACATATTTTTTTAACATATTAAGAAACAAAAGAAAATTTCTGCTAATTCTTACAAATTATCTTAAGCCCATGGAACTTAATAAGTGGCTATTTAACTTCTAACTAATTAGACTAGAAGTGATGCCACTTGGGTTCTTAACTAAAGTTTTGTGAAGGGAAGAATTCTGTTTCACAGACCTTACTCCTCAAGTGTCGATTGACTCAAAGTGACGGAAGTGATTTCAAGAAGAACTGTATGAATGTGACTGACCAGGTGGTACCAGTCCAATCCTAGAGAAACTAGACTTTTGAGATGAGTCAAGAGAAGCATCTTTGTTTAGGAAAGATGGTATAGGTTTTTTTCACTTTAGTTGATAGAATTAAGAGGTAAATCTATCATTAGCAAATAGAAAATGGTCTAGAGATGTCTTTAAGTATCTGAAAGGGCAATATGCTCATTAAAAGAAGGGAAGATGATGGCAGAGGATGAGCTAAGTTGAGGTAGCAGTAAGAGAGAAAATAGAAAAGACAGAGAACTTGGGATAGCAAGTAGATCTGAAGTTTCTTGATAAACTGCAAAATCTGAAACCTGGTGATCTGAAAATAAATGAATATTCTGGCATATTTAGTAAACCCTCAAACCAATGCTTATGGAATGAGTAAACTCAGAGTATCATTCTTACAATTCCACAAAAATGGCATCACTGTCTGCTTTTTCTTGGGCACCTTATTTTAACGATTTTTACATTGCTCAGTGTGCCTAGCACTCAAGTATCTGTTGAATATTTCTATGAATTAATATTGAATGCCAGCTTCCCGTTAGAATATTAACTCCCTGAGGGCAAGAATTTTTGTTTTGCTCACTGCATTATCCCCAGCATCCAGAGTAGTGCCTGGTAAATATCAATTGAGTAAATGACTGAGTGAATAAATAGCTAAACCATGACTAAAGATTACTCTTTTCACAGTAACTTTATTAATAATAAAATGTAAATTAACACTATAATTTATTAGGCATTTTATTTTTCTATTCACTCAGTATTGCATTTAAAACTCTTCAGGATTATACAGTCTCTAATCATTATGGTAGTAAATTGGATCCTGACTTAAGAATTAGGAGTTATTTAATAATGTAATGATTAGCAAGTAGATTGGACACTGAGATAGATCCCTTCTAAGCTAATCCTTCCACTACTGTTTTTATTAAATTATGAACATAATTTTAAGCCAATAATATTAAGCAATATTTTAATGATACTTTAAATCATCATATCAGTTTTTGCAAATTCAATTTAGATGTTTCGATGGAAATTTGTGAAAACATGGTTTAAAATTCTCTGGGCTGTGACTGTTCATTTTTGTATTACTCCAAAATGAGTCTAAAGAGCCTTATATAAATGGCGATAGCCGTCCTTATAAGTACGGATGCCCAGGTAATATGTATGTCATATTAAAATATTGGCATACATTCCCCTAAAGAGCCTTGTATAAATGGCTATAGCTGCCTTTACAAGCAGTGGGGCCCAAGCAGCCAGTCCCATGATGAACCTTGTCCCATTATTCCTGTTTGGGGCTACCATTCCAAGCACCTTCCTCCTCTGCTTAGAATAGTTGATTGTGATCACCTAATGGTTTGTGACATCACTGATAATAATAATATATTACATAGCAATAAGCTATATATATAAAACATAATTTACATGTTATATATAATAATAAAATAGGAAAAGAAAGAGAAGGAAAGAAGAGAGGGAGGGAGTAATAGACTAGAAAAGAAAAAAAAATTTGTGATGTTCCCAGTCAATTGTCAGATATGTTGCAAGAAGTTGTAATAGAGTACCAAAATCTGCAAGGGAGGAGAGTTATTTGCAGTTTTTTGTTTAAAGTAATTACATTTTTCCATTAAAGCAATTTTTCTGGTTAATATTGCTATGTAGTAAATTACTCCAACATGTAGGGCCCTAAAACCACCATTATCTTATGTTCATGGATTTAGCGGATGGGGAATTTAGACAGAGCACAGTGAGAATGGCATGTCTCTGTTCCAAGATGTCTGGGACATCAGCTGGAAATTACTTAACAACTGGGAGTTTGATTAATCTAGTTGTCATCACTTTCAAGTCTAGTGGTTCATGCAAGTTGGTTGGCATAGGCTGGGATCTGAGCTCGGGTTTTTGAGCAGAGCACCTACACTGACCTACACCATGTGGCCTGGGCTTCCTTTCAGCATCAAAGCTTCAGAATAGTTGAACTTACTCTAAAAGTTGGTGTTCCTGAAGACAAGCAGTGTTAATCATGCTACATTTTGTTGGTGCTTCTTGTTTATGGTCTCCATAAATGTAGATAATATGCTATTGCTCTAGTTCTTGATACTTAAACTTCAGATAGTATCTATTGACTTTCTACTCTGAAAAATGAGGATTTAGCTTGTTAATACTACTGTGTATTTCCTTCACTTTCTGTGAGATAGGGATATTTTTATTTCATATAGTAATTTTAAATAATATCCCTAAACTTCAATTTTTTTTTTATTCTTTCACTTTGGGCAGTATCTCTTGATTCTCCATTTAGTAAGAGGAGAATATTTTATCCCCCCAACCTTTCTTCCACCTATGTTCTCCCTTTAACATCACAATTTCTGTCAGCTACTTTGCTAAGATTGTTTATTTGCATTCTGTTCTGCACTGCAACAGAGGCTTCCTTGCTTTTTCTAAAGGTTGACCCCTATAAGTACAACATTGGTAAACAGTCTTATATTCCTCTAACTATATAGAGAGAATTCAGTGCTAGGCCACATACTCAGACTTTATGTTTCCTTCTCTCCAGGTTCAACATTATAACCCTATGAAGATGATGGAGTCCTTCTTTCTTAAAAACAGACATCTAGATTCTCTTTTCTTATTCTGCATCACTTGTTTAAAATATGCCCTATTTTAAGTGTACTTATTCAGGCCATGACTTGTATCATTTTGTTTTTCCTGGAGTTTCTAATTGCCTTTTTATTTTTTTCTTGCCATGTTTGCCTTTATCACAAACTGTATTCTCCAGAAATAGTATATGTCTACATATGATGGATTTCCCCCCTGCCATTTAATTTGCTGGGCATTCTGTGGAATCTAAGTGCAGATTTGCTTCATTTTATTTTTTTTAATAGCTTTTTCCTCATCATTTGTTCTATCCTCTTTCTGAGGTTCTTCTATTAGTCAGATATTTAATCTTGTAGTTGGGATTTCTGTGTATCTTCTTTTAATCTGTTTTCTAATGAATCTCTTTTCTCTGGTTTTTGCTTTGTGTTCTAAAGAAACTTCTGTATTATTTTCCAAATGTCTACTAAATTTACTCTTGGCAGTTAATATTTTTAACTTCAAAACATCATTTTTTGTTCTCTGCCTGTTGTTGCTTTTTAAAACATCCTCCTCCGGTTTTCTGAACCATTTGTTTGAATTGCTGTGAATTTTTTTAAAGTCCTCCACATTATCTCTGTTCTGTCAATGTTTAGTTTGTTTGTTTGTTTTTCCTGCTGCTGGATTTTTAAAATGACTTGTGATCTTTGAATATCCTTTGGCTTTTTTAAAATCCAAAAAGCTAAAGGTATAATTTTTATACAGTAAAATACACCCATTTTAAGTGTGTGCTTTATGAGTTTTGACAAATTTATTCACCTACTCACCACCATCACAATCAATATCTAAAATACTCCCATTATCCCATAGGGCCCTTTGCAGTCAATCCTCTTCCTCTGCCAGGACCCCTGGAAACCTAATCTTCTTTCTGTCATTATGGGTTATATTTTTCCTTTCTAGAGTTTCATATACACAGTATCAAAGAGTATTATGTTCTGTTATATCTGGCTTTCATGGATAGTGTTTTTGAGATTCATTTATGTTGTTGACTGTTTGAGTAGTTCATTTCCATCATAGGGATTTACCACAATTTGTTTATTCATTTACCTGTGATGATCATTTATGTTGTCTCCAGTTTGGGGCTGTTATGAATAATGCTGTTGTGAATATTTGTGTACAGGTCTTTGTATTGATATGGCATATGCTTCATTTGTATGGTAAATACCTATAGGTAGATTGCTGACCGGTATGGCAATTGTGTATTTAATTTTTTAAAAATTGTCGAACTTTTCCAAACTGGTTGTTCTATTTCCAGTGCCAGTGTATAAAGGTTTCATTTGATTTTCATCCTTCTGAACACCTGATATTGTCAATCTTTTTAATTTTAGTCATTCTATAGTGGGTGTGAATTAATAACACATTGTGGTTTTAATTTGCATTTACTTGATGACTAATGTTGTTGGATATCTTTTCATTTGGTTATTGACCATCCTGATACCTTCTGTTGGGAAATTTCTATTCAAATTGATCATTTTAAAAAACTCAGTTATCTTATTGTATTGTGAGAGTTCTTTATATATTCTAGAGTAGTCTTTTGTCAGCTACATGTATTGCAAATATTTTCTTCAGGTCTGTGGCTTGCCTTTTCATTTTCTTAATGCTTTATGTCAAACAGAAGATTTTAATTTAACCAAAGTCCAATTTATCATTTTTTTTCTTTAATAGTTTATACTTTTTGTGTCCTATCTAAGAAGTATTTGTTTACCTCCAGGGCATACAGGATTTTTCCTATGTTTTCTTCTAGAATTGTATAGTTTTTGTTTTAATGTTAGATCTGTGATGCAGCCAAGTTAAGTCTTTGTGTGTAGCTTGGGGTAAGAGTTTGGGTTCATTTTTCCTGTATGGATATCCAGCTATTTCAACACCATTTATTGAAAATACTATGCTTTCTTCATTTTGAAATGCCTTGGCAGCTTTGCTAATCATTAGTTGAGCATATACATTTGGGCCTATTTTTAGACTCTCTGTTCTTTTCCATTGATCTATATATCTATCCTTTTGCCAATGTAATATTTTAATTATTATAATGTATAGGTCTTAATCAGGTAGTATAAATTTTCCAACTTTGTTCTTGTTTTTCAAAATTACTGTTGCTCTTGTTCTTTTGCATTTTCATATAAATTTTAGAGTCAGTTTGTTAGTTAACACAAAAATTTTCCTGATACTTGATTGAGATAGCATTTAATTTCTGTTAATTAGGGTGAGGACATAGATATTGATGCTATGACTTATGATCGTGAACATGGTATATTTCTTCATTTATTTAGGTCTTTAATTTCTCATCAGAGTTTTTTTTTGTTTTGTTTTTTTTTTTTTTTGAGATGGAGTCTTGCTCTGTCCCCAGGCTGGAGTGCAGTGGCGTGATCTTGGCTCACTGCAACTGCCGCCTCCTAGATTCAAGCGATTTGCCTGCCTCGGCCTCCTGAGTAGCTGGGACTACAGGCATGCGCCACCATGCCCGGGTAATTTTTTTGTATTTAATAGAGATGGGGTTTCACCATGTTGGCCAGGATGGCCTCGATCTCCTGACCTCAGGTGATCCACCCACCTTGGCGTCCCAAAGTGCTGGGATTACAGGTGTGAGCCCTCATCAGAGTTTCATAGCTTTTAGTGTAATGGTGTTGCTTGCATTTTATTAAATGTATCTCTTTGCATTTAATGGTTTTGGATATTATTGTAAAAGGTTTGTTTTTTCTTTTTAAATGTTTATCATTGAGAGCTATAGACTTTATTGTATATTGACCTTGTATCTTGTGATCTGAAAAACTTTCTTATTAGTCTGGTATCTTCTTTGTAAATTTTAGTTTCTTTACATATACAGATACATCATCTGAGATTAGACAGTTGTACTTTCCCCCCTACATATATGTCTTTTGTTTATTTTCCTTTATTTTTTTCCCTGGCTAGAACCTCTGGTATAATGTTAAATAAAAGTGGTGAGAGCAGATGTTTTTGCCTCGTTCCCAATAATAAGGAGAAAACTATTCAGAATTTTGCCCTAAAGCGTGATGTTAGCTCTAAGTGTTCTTAGGTGTTCTTTATCAGGTTGATGAAATTCTCTTATATTCCTAGTTTGCTTAGAGAGTTTCTCATGATTGGGTACTGAATTTTATCAATGTTTTTTCTGAATAATTGAATTGATTATATATTTTTTTAAAAACTCTGTTATTATGCTGTTAATTATACAGGTTGAATTTTGGAAGTTAAACCAAGCTCACGTTCCTGGAATAAACTATTTGGTCATGATGTAACCTTTTTATATATTGCTAAAATTTTGTTAAGAATCTTCATGAATGATATTGGTCTATATTATTTTTTATAATGACTGATTTCTGTTTTGAGGTAATGCTAGCTTCATAAAATAAGGTGAGAAGTGTTTCTACCTCCTCTATTTTCTGAAAGATTTTGTGTAGGGTTGACATTGTTTCTTTCTTACACATTTAATAGAATTTACTAATAAAGTCATCTGGGTCTAGTATTTATTTTTGAGTAGATTATTAACTACAAATTCTATTTTCTTAATAGATATGAGACCTTATAGGTTAGAGCACTTTTTATAATTTGTATTTTTCAAAGGATTTGTCTGTTCTAGGGTTTTTTTTTTGAGACAGAGTCTTACTCTGTCACCCAGGCTGGAGTGCAGTGGCATGATCTCAGCTCACTGCAACCTCCGCCTTCCAGGTTCAAGCAATCCTCCTGCCTTAGCCGCCCAAGTAGCTGGGACGACAGGTGCACCCCACCATGCCCGGCTAATTTTTTATATTTTTAGTAGAGACAGGGTTTCACCATGCTGGCCAGGCTGGTCTCGAACTCCTAACCTCGTGATCCACCCACCTCAGCCTCCCAAAGTGCTGGGATTACAGGCGTGAGCCACCACGCTGGTGTATTCCCATATCTCTTTTAATGTCTGTAGAATCTATAGTGGTGTCCACTCTTTCATTCCTGATATTGCTAATTTTTATGTTTCCTCTTTTTATCTTGAAATAACTATAGAGTTTTGTCAGTTTTATTGATGATAACCCAGTTTTTTGTTTCATTAACTTTCACTTCTATTTGTCTGTAGTCTCTTAATATTGCACTTTTGTCTTTATTTTCCTACTTACTTTGGGTTTAATTTGTTCTTAGTTTTAGCTTCTTAAAATAGAAGTTTAGATCTTCTAATATAAGCATCTTCCCATGAATTTGAATATGTTGTGGCTTCATTTTCATTCAGTTCAGGTTATTTTAAGCCATTTTTAGTTATTCTTTAATCCATGGATTTTTACATTTCTGAACATATAAGGGATTTTTCTAATATCTTTCTGTCAAATTCTGTTGTGATCAGAGAACAATTCTGTATGATTTTAATGCTTTTTAAAGTTAGTAAGATTTGCTTTGGTCTGACATATAGCCTATCTTGGTACTTGTTGCATTTGATTCTTTTTTTATGTTTCCCATTTTCTCCTCATTTTGCCCATGTTTTCCTTTAAGGCCTTGGGAATTTTTGTAGTATTTATAATAGTTTGTTTAATTTCTTTGTCTGCTATTCCGTAAGTTCTGTCATTTCTGAGTCTATTTCTGTTGACTAATTTTTCTCCTGTTTATGGGTCATATTCTGTATGTCTGCATGTCTAATAATGTCTTACTGGATGCCAAACATTGTGACTATTACATTGTCAACTGCTGGATTTTGTTCTGTTCCTTTAAAGAGAATTGCATTTTGTTCTGACAGGGAGTAAAGTTACTTGTGGGTCAGTTTTATACCTCCAAGGCTTATTTTTAGTTTGTCTCTTTTGTTGTTGTTGGGGAAAGGATCTAGTGTATGTAGGCTTTGCTTCAAGGCTAGTTTAGCCCTGCTAAGACATTACTCTTTTATAGTCTCTTCTTTTCGGCTATTAAGGAGTTTGAAATTTTTCCTGCCCTCTGTGAGCTCTGGAATCATTCATCTTACAACTCCTTGGTGATCTTTTCTCAGAAGCTGTCCTTTGCCTGACTTCTTGCAGTTCCACACGTATAGCTTAATATTCAGCCAGGGACTCAATAAACCCCATGTAGATTTCTGGGAGCTCTTCTTCAGTACTATGTCTTGCAAATTTTAGCCACTTTGGCCTCCTTGTCTTCTCAACTCTGATTTCTGCCTACTCAGCTGGGCAAGACTACAGAACTCCGTTTGAGTTTCCTCCCTGTGCCTGTGGTCCGGAAATTGCCTCCAAGCAGAAGGCTAGGGCAATCTGGGGTTCACCTCATTTGTTTCCTCTCTCTCGGGGATCACAGTCCTGTACTACCTGTTATAGTCGAATATCAAAAACGGCTGTTTCATATGTTTATCTAGTTTCTAGTTGTTTCTAGCAGGTAAGAAGTCTGGACCTTCTTGGTTCCTTACTGCCTTGTATGCCCATTAGTTTTTATAAAGACTGGTTAGCTAGTAAGACTATTAAATAGAATCTTTCCCTCTCTGCTAGCTCTCATTTCTGAGTAAAATTTTTGGGAGACTTGTTTGGCATAGGAATCTTGGGGTGAGAGTATGCTTCGCAGGCTTTACTTTGGGTGACTGGGAAAAACAGCTGTCAGGATGTGGAAAAACTCTCAAATGTCATAACAAGAAAGGGTTTACACCAAGATCTTAGGTATGGGGATTGCAATGGGAATGCTAACTGGTGCAATTATCCTATATACAGACATTCATTTTACTCCCTTGAATGTAGGAAGTGGCTGCCCTTCTTCCTCCCTTTTTCCATTGCACCTATTTACTTGTAGTCCAGCTTCTGCTTCCTCCGCAGTGCTCTCGTAGCTTGTTTAAGGGCCATGGCCTCTCTTCTAGTAAAAATATTTGAGCATGTCACTGATATTCACTGAATTATAAAAATTATGTACATATACAGATATATTATTATATATTTAATAAAAATAATGATTTTGAGATGAAAGAGGTACAAAATACCTACAAATAGAAGGTATTTTCTTAATACATCTCCTTATTATATGTTCTTCACTTTGGAGACCACTGTCTCTTTGGTGACTTCTTCCGTCACCTTGTTTGTGTTTATTTTCAGTCACCCAGCAAATTTACTAAATGTTCATCTTTTTGTGTATGTGGGACACCCTTTTGTAATTATGGGTTTATTTTTTCTACTGAGAGAGAATGGAGGCAAATATATGTAATGGGTCCACCAGTTTGAACTGGAAGTCTGTCTGATACATTTCTTAAAATAAATCTTTGAATAATTAAAATGTCTTTTTTTTTTTTTTTCCAATTCATTTGGCTTTCCTGGCTGGTAGCAGAAGGACTGCAGCCCAAGAATTGCTTATTACCTACAGGAATATTTTGTTATGCAGCAGTCCTTAAATTTGGGTAATGTCAAAGGGCATGTGAACCAAGGAAGTTGTCTGCAAATTTCACCAGAAGCAAAGAAGTTTAAGAACAGCTGCTCTGGAGAAATATTGGGATCACATGAGATATACTTTTCCCCTATTTATTCCACATTCCTTAATTATGAGGACAGTATAACCATCTGGAGAGGATCCATAACTGTAGAAAGAACGTTGTTTCATTGTTCCATTGCTGATTGCACCTGGCTATCTAAATTCATTATCATCTTCTAGGTTTTCATACTGTTGATGTACTATCCCTGAAACCAACAGCTGATATAAATTGTAACATAGAAAAGCTAATTTGACATCATATTGGGAATGTTAGCCAATTGATTTTTCTTAGGAGAAACAAACTGAAAAAATAAGCCCACTATGAATTAATTCTTAGCAGGAATTTCCCATGTCTGATTATTTAAAAGAATAAATTCTGCATGCAAATGAATCATTACAAGCTTAATTGAAGCTTGCAGGATACTCAAGTTTACTCACTGTGGTGTGTTTTTGATGGAGACAGGAAGTGAAAAAGCAAGGTCTATGAGACTCTTTTTTTCCTGTGAAGTCTCAGCCAGTCTTTTAATGTTTCTCATTGAGAAGCTTTGGTCGGAAGGGTAAATGACTCAAGGTATCTATTGCTGCTTAGCTGTTTTTAAGGGGGCATTTTCCCCAATGTTCCTCCCCTCCCCAAAATAGCTAATTATGTACTGGAAGTTTCAATACATTGTTCACAGTTTGTGAAGTCAGCATATTTCTGGAAGCTCACTGTGAATGTAATTCTTAACTGTACAAATGCTTTTGTTTCTCCATCTCTGCAGCTAGCTCTGTACTGTAAGGACACAATTCTATTGCTATTTTTTCCCTCACATTTGATGTGGTAGTTTGCATACAGCTGCAGAGTAGACAGTTACCTTTGAAAGGAACATTTGGCTGCTCTAATTTGATTAAAGAAAACCACCTCAATCATTTCTAGACTGAGAACGTTTTCATTTTAACTTGGCAGTAGGAGTTGGGAATGTACTCACTGCACTTACATATGTGGGGGAGCAGTTAGGGAACAAAACCAACTGCTTTAATGAAGAAAGCTTTGGTGCATTTCATTTGAAGCAAGCAGTATGATTCCCTGTTTCCCTCTCAAATTTTCTACCACCTTGATTTTCACCTCCATCATCTTTCATGGTTTTTTACTTTGTAACTCCAGTAAACGAATTCTGGCAGGAATAGATTGCTACCCTAAAGTGATTTGTGATTTAAAGGACTTTGGGGTCCTTAAAAATTATCCCATTTTACATAGAAATAAAATCCCAAATCATGAATTACTATGAATTGCATGTTTTTTAGTTTTTTTTGGTTTTTGTTTTTTGTTTTGGCCACTGTTGGGAAAGACAAAAAAAAGTTTTTAGATCATGGGTATACAGACCAAGGTTGGGAATTTATTTGTAACTTGCATAGAAGAAAATTGATCCTTGGTTAGAAGCCTGCAGCCCTAGTGCTAGGCAGTCAACTCACATATATGGCCTTTGTTTCTGATATAGAAGAAGGTCTGATCACCCAGTTAGGATGACAATTAAAAATATATTCCGGTGATTGTGAATTGGCATCAACTTTATACATGTGTTATTAGACACTATTGAGCAGTGGTTGATGTCTGTCGGTAAGCCATGAACAAATTTATGAACCACAGCTTGGTAATTCAATATATGATATTCTTTTGAACGATACTATGTTGTCATGTTAAAAAAAGTTTGATTGTGGGTCAGGCACAGTGGCTCATATGTATAACCCCAGCACTTTGGTAGGCTGAGGTGGGAGGATTCCTTGAGGCCAGGAGTTTAAGACCAGTCTAGGCAACATAATGAGGTCCCATTTCTGCAAAAAATATTTCCTAAAAATTAGCCATCTATAGTGGCACTCACATGTGGTTCCAGCTACCCTGGAGACTGAGGTGGGAAGATCAAGGCTTGAGGCTAGGAGTATGAGGCTGCAGTGAGCCATGATCACACCACTGCACTCCAACCTGAGAGACAGAGCAAGATCCTGTCTCTTTAAAAAAATATGAAGTGTGAAAATTTAAATTAAAAGCTTGAGGCTACACATGGGGCCTCAGAAATAACAAACACTATTACTTATTGATCATTGGATATTATTGGTTACCTAAGAGAGGAGGTCAAATGTGGGTTCATGTTCCAGTTCTGCCACATGTCTGGGTTTCTTAGCCCTATTTTGCTTCATATGTCTAAGCTTCAATTTCTTCATTTGTAAAATTAGGATGCATACTGATGTCTATGATGTTAGGTATCGTATAAGTGCTTGATGTTTCTGACATTAGGTATTGTATAAGTGCTTGTTACTTGGCAAATACTTAGTTGCCTTAATTCTTCCTCTCCTTCAGAATATTTTGAAGGAGGTGGTTTTCTTCATAGGATTGGTGGCTGAACTTGACAAAATCCTCTTCAAATTCTAATATTATGTGCGTCTTTCATTTTCTTGGACAAAATGATTAGAAAGTCCATTAGGAATTTCTCAAGTCTGTCTAGTTTTTCTCTGGGTAAGCATGACATTATATCAGGTAGTAGTTGCAAGGACAAGGCATGGGTACTGTGGACATAGGAGCTGTTCGATAAATGTTTGCTATTAGATAGAGTTACATTGTCATCTTGAATGCCACCTTCTGCCATCTTCAGGTGCGAGAATTATTGCCACATTTAATCTCAAGACTGTTTACTTCACCCACCCTAGTTTGTTCTTCCTTCTGAGAGTCAAAGGCCAAGAAATAACCTTCTCATTTTGTTTTTACACACAGTAGGGAGAGCATAAATATTTTTAGCCACGTGTCTCAGTGTACAAGGATGGTGAAGGGACTGAAAAAATGATTGCCTAAAGTCCTCCACTACACTAGGGTTTGAGCGCTCAGGATTTCTAGTAGATACAACATTGTAACTGTAGTTGAATCCCAGGCTAGTTCACAATGCTTATTTATATAGCTGAAGAATGTTCAATGAGTAAAATACTGCAGAAAGCAATGCTGGAGACCTGTGGTAATTCTATAAGAAAATTCTAGGTACTAATTATTTATGTTACTTCAAATTTTCTTTCTCGCAATAAAGTATTATTGTGGTATTTCTTCTATATAATTGCCCTTTTTGAAGTATACTTTTGTATAGCCCAGTACTACTGAATTCTGCCCATCTACTTACCATTACTGTTTATCTTCTTATGTTGTTTTCAACCTAGATGACAACTTAAACATTCAAACCCAGTAAAATTATTGTATGTTTCTCATAAAATGCATAGAAGCTACCCTGTGACCGAAGTTTTGTTTTTTAAAAAATATGTAATGAATTCATCATTTCTTTTTGTCATGACAGTTGTCTACTTCTTATGTGCTGTTAATATAATTACACTTACAGCAGCAGTGAGGGAGACTGGGGGAGGATTGTTATTCCCACCTTGCTGATAAAGAAGCAGACAATGGAGAATGTAAATGACTTGCTCAAGGTCAGCTGTCTGCTGGCAGAGTCAGGACTAGACCACAAGCCTTTTGACTCCAGCATGTTATTTCCCTTTATATAGTTTTTCTATCTAATATTACAAGTGTTTCAGTCATACAAAGATCATTTCGATTTGACTATTTTGGTCAGACCTGTTTGGCAAATTAAATGCACATCAACTGCATACTGACAAAGGCATGCTGATTATTTGAAGAGGAAACTATGTTGACTTCTCTTACTGGAAACTAGAGGTACAATGGCTTAATTCTGACAGACAGTAAATGCTATATATATATACACACACACATATATATACACACACACATATATTTTTTAACCAACTTATTTTCGTAGCCGTATCTAGAGACCAGCATATAGAAATGAGGGTGTTAAGTAGTGTTATTTGTTAGGGTTCATGCTGCTTCTCAACTTGGTGGCAGTTAGCTTTCCATAACCTACCCTAGGTTACTGAGAAAAGGATCGGAGAGTAGCAGGTCAAAGGAAGTACTCTTACCTTTGAATCTGGCACCAGAAGTGCTGACGAGGATGTTGCATTTGCTCATGATGACTCAGCACTTCCTGGTTTCTCTTTGCAGCCACACACTCTGGCTAATGATACCGAATGACCTTGGTTCAAACTGTGAGTTTCAGGGAACCTTCAGTTTCTTCATCATCAAAAATTTGCAGTCATCCCTTCCTTTCGAGTTTTAATTAATTAACGGCACTAGGTATGAACCATTATAATTCACACTGGATTAGATAGTTTTTGTTCTTAAGATGTTCACAATCTAAGGAAGTAGCTTTGACCCTGGACTATAAATAAATACACCCTTACCTCTCAAGTTAGAGCAGTCCTGCTATAATTCATTTGGTCTTTTATTGTTTCTGTGCAAACTAATAAGTAGGGCAGGAGTGGAAGGAAATGGAGTTCAAACTTGAGTTGCACTGTGTTTGCAGCTTTGGTTTTAGGAAAGGCTTAGTGACCAATGAGGCCAAGTAAGGGAAGGGAATTGTGGGTCTGCCCCTTGGGTCCCTCATCACTTTCTGCATGGTCCAGAATAGGTCTACCATGAGTGAAACCAGATTGTTGTTATTAATTAGTTTTGTGTTTAGGACCAGCCACAATTTTTAGACTCAAAGACTATTGAGTACATTTGGAGATGAAAATGTTCAGAAAACTTGAAAATTCCAGGAAACCTTGAAACTCTTTAAGCTTGAGTTTTCCTGGGCTGTTGAGAGTTTCTCCATCTTGACAACCAATTTGTTTTAAAAGTTATGAAACAATTTAAAAACTGTTTTCTACGTTATCCAGATATATTTCTTTAGAAATATTTTTTTTTTATTAAAGAAAGTCTTAAACCAGTGGTTTGCAGTGAAGGAAATAGCTATAGTATAACAAAAATATGCCTATATTTAAAATACAAATATTTATTATTAAATGTGTTTATGTGTTTTCATCTTTACAGAGGACTCTCAATAGCCAGGATTTCTGGCCCTTTAACTGCTTCCAAATAAGCAAAAGTAAAAATTCCTACAGAAAACATAGCCCTGACCTTCTTGCACATGTAATCCAAACAAAAAGTTAGCTTTGAAGTGGCGTCTTGTTACATAATCATACTGAAAATATGCAGTAATATGTATTCCTTTGAATGTCTTTCATTCAGAAACGTATTTTTGTTTATTTGACTGTCCTTCCAGCTGAAAATGGGTTATGTTCTGGTTGTTCATCTAACCACTCTACCTCAAAATAGTTGAGAAATCACATGAAGACTTTCATTCCAAAGCATACAATTTTCAGAAGGGCTCAGGACATTGGAAAATTGAACATTGGCTTTAACTCCATTGATGATTAAAGTAAATAGCAAATAAAGCAAGAAGATAAACAATTTTCAAACACAGTTTTTACTAGGCAGAATACCTGTCCAATTAATAGTGAATTATTTTAAGTAGCATTTACTTTATAGAAGGCACTTTAAGTGAATCATTTGTTTCAGACTTGTCTGTAACATTTCTACCAAACTGTTTGGCCAACTATACCTTAGAGTATCAAGCATTCTGAATTTGAGAATACTGGCCAATATAGTCAAAAGCAAAAAAAACTCTCTTTTCTTGTGTGTTCTCTGAGATGCTGCTGCAGAAACCTGAGAATTGGGAGCACATGCTTGAGACTGCTAGCTTCTGATACTGCCCTACAGCAGATGCATTTTACTCATCTGCTGATTTAATGAGCATTCTTTGTATTGAGCGATAGCAGGTGATTCTACTTAACTCTCACTAAACATAAAGAAAAATACCATATGAGGTTTCTAGTTTTTTTTAATTTTCTTTTTAATTTACAGGGGAGTTTTCTGTTAACTTGCGTCACTGAGAAATAGAGCACTCCAGTTAATAAGAAGGCTTAGTGATTAGAAAGTTGCTGTCTCTTTTGAGTCTCCTTTTCAAAGGATTCAAATATGATAAAATACGCTTAACACTAAAACTCATAATTTAACCTTTGTTGAGTATTAAGAAAATACTGCAAGATATATTCTTTATTGTACTATAATAAAACAGTAGTTATCATGAATGTTGCCTGTGCTTGCTACTAGAGAATTATAGTTAATACAATTTTCACTTGGTTATACCATTTGGCTATTCATCATAATAGATAAGAGAAGGCCTTGTGTCATGTCTGTTGGAAACACAAAGTCAATTGCTGAATGGTAATTTGGCTAGGTGTAAAATTTCACTTTTTAAATTTATTTATGGAGGGAAAGGTTGAGATAGTACTAGTGAAAGGCAAGCAGGAAGTATAGATGGAAAATAAAATAATGAGAAATAAGAAAAATAATATGTATTTATATCTATACCTATATATAGTGATATATATCTATATAGAAAGATATAGAGATAAATACATTTTATTTTTGGATAGATATAAATTTACATATATAATTTTACAGATATATTTATAAGTAGATACATCTATATAGATGTATATCTATAGATATAGATATATAAATATCTAGATCTAGATATATCTATATAAATATCTAGATCTAGATATATTTATCTATATATATCTGTATAGATATAGATCCACTTTCAGAAAGTAGATAAATAGAATAAAAGATGGCTGAATTAGAAGAGATCAAATTAAGAAAACAAATAATTTCTGAAAGTTTTTAAAATATCATGAAAAGGTAAAAATTAGTATGGCAAAAACTTCTGGATCTGAGAGAGGGTCTCTAGATTAGGGAGAAAGAAGAAATGAAGTTCAGGGGAACAGAGGACAGGTAGTGAACAAACCAAAAACTTCAAGGGAGTGATACAGAATTAAAACGAGCTTAGCTCCAAAATTGGTATAAGCTACAACTTCAGTATGGCTTATCTTAAATTGTTGTCTTGTTGCTCAAAACCTAAATAAATGTGTATTTGTTTGTCCTTTTCATATTCTGTCTCTTGTGTAAAACACAAAGTCAACTTATCTTGCATTTATCTAACTTATGGTCTTAACAGTAGAAAAATATGGACAAAACGGTTATCAAAATGAAGAAATTCGGTGAAGCACAGGTGAAGGCTCGCAGCGGATTTTGACTCAATGTGATTTCTGCGTAGTGCTCTGAATGTCAAAGTGAAAAAAGAGTTGTTATGTCTGGTGTGCTAACAAGAGATTTAAGTCTATTCCACACTTTGCAAAATTTCTATTGGTTTTTATTGTTGGCATTAATATACACCATATCCTTTGCCCATCATCTGGTTACAGAGACATTTTTGTCATAACGTGAACTGACTGCTTTAAATATATAGGTAAGTGGTAATCAGTTTACAAAATTGGGTTCTTCATTCCTCCCTGACATCCTGCACTCCTTCCCATCAGGGTTTGCCTCTTACATGTGGACTTGTGCATATCCATTTTACATTTAATTACATCATTTTATAAAGATGCTAATAAAGTGGTAAGTAGTGATAAAGGGATGTAAGTAGTGGTAAAGTAAAGGGATGGTGGGGGGATCAGTGACAAAGCAAAAGATCACTTGAGGCTTCAATTGTTTACCTTTTAACAGGGGCATTTTTGATAGTCCTGGATACAGGCTCAAAATACTTTGCTTGAACTTTGGGAGAGTTGAGAACATACTTTTATATATATTCATAAGTATAGGGGGAAAACCCCCAACTGTCTAGGGTTACCTCACGTTGAGGATTAGATGCTTCTATAGACAGTGTATTTCAATCATGCTTTTTTTCAGGAAGATAGATTTTTTTTTAACTTATTTTATTGTGGTAAAATATATCTAACATAAAATTCACAGTTTTAGTCATTTTTAAATGTATAATTTGGTGACATTAAGTACATTCACATTGTTGAGCAACTATCACTGCTGTCTCCAGAACTTTTTCATCATCTCAAACTGAAGTTTTGTACTCATTAAACAATGGCTCTTCACTCCCCTTCCCCTACAAGAAGATTTAAAAATTTTCTTTTAGATTTTTAGAGACACGGGAAGTGGCAAGGTGATGGTGGCAAAGTGTGTGGAGTGGGCAGAGTACATTATTTTAATAACATTTTAAAATCAGAAGAGAATCAGTTAGCAGCTTATGCCATAGCCAGTAACCTTAGGGTTCAGACTGGAAATAATAGAGACCAACTGAATCTAGCTCAAGAAAGAGGGATTTTAGTGTAAGGGGAGACAAGGTTCATGAGAATCATTACACTTCTGGTCTCCTGGAACAGGAGTTCTGGACAACAGGAGCCTTTGTGGAGTGCTTTAGGATAATTCTTAAATCATTTCAAAGTTTTGCTAAGCCTTTTGAAGCCACGTAGGTGTCACTAGTCAGCACAGAACTGTGTGCCAAGACTTCGCAGTAGTTTTTTCTGGTCATAACATGCTTTCTGATTTGAAATATAGCACCTCTTCATTACGCTGAGGGAGTTCATGAAGAGCAGTTTTCATGGATGAGCATTACCAGTCTTGGCCATAGTGACATCTTGAGCTCACTCATTTTGGTGGGAAAATCATGCTTTCAGAGTGAAAAGTTAGAACAGCGTGACAGAAAATGGATTTTTAAAACATTGAGAAGAAATGCTATAAGGCTTTATGATGGCTGGGAGACACCTTGCATATAATTAACTCACAAGCTGATGCTTTTACCAACTAACTCCCAAAGCAGCATCTCTTTGATCCTGAATGACTTGATCCACGGGAAGTGGCAAGGTGACGGTGGCAAAGTGTGTGGAGTGGGCAGATTACATGAATTCAGCCTCTGACTTGTCCCAAGTCTAGCCATGCCCCTCTTAGTATGCCTACTTTGAGGGCATGGGCTATGTGACCAATTTTCTTTCATCGAGACTTCAAGCTCTTTGAATCAAGAGAGAGGGCAATATGTTTACTTAGAAGTTAAGAAATTATAGGCTTTCAGAGTTAATAGGTTATCTAATCTTTCCACTCATTTGTTCAGTCTTTGAACCTAGAATTATACAAACAGTACACGGCCAGTATTTGTCTTCCAAGATCACATTACAGCAGTGGTCTTGAATCAGGGATAAATTTGTTCCCCAGGGGATTTGACAATATTTGGACTCATTTTGTTTGTCACAACTGGGTAGGTAGAGATTATAGATATTTCTACTTCTGCTACTACGACCACTAGCATCTAATAGGTAGAGATTATTGATGTTGTTAAATATCCTGCAATCCACAGAAGGGCTCCCCACAATAAACAAAATTCAAAATGTTGATAGTGCTGAGATTCAAAACTCTGCATTGCAAAAAGGCACTAGTTAACAAGTTGTAGAAGGCAAAATATAATAAAGATCTGTGGCATAAACTGGAAAAAGCACATGGGCCCAACCATCTAGCATTAACAAGCTATCATTCATATAATTAGGAATGCTCCTAATATTAGTATTTTTCATTACCATCAATGGACAGCAAGAGAAAAACCAAGAGTAAGGATAATCTTTTCCTGTAATTGTTTGATTGAGAGCAAGTTGAGATGGCTGAAACGGATGGAGTTAAAGACAACTGGAAAATGTGGCATTTCCTTAAGAGTGTGACTCAGAATTAGAATCCACAATGAAGAGGCAAAAAACTATTGAAAGTTTTGCTGATTTGTTTTGGCTGGCTCAATTTGTGAATTAGTTGTATTTAGACCCTTCTAGGTAATCGGGGGTTTAAAAAAGGAAGCTAAGTAGAATGAGGCCTAAGGAATGGGTTGGCTCAGTGATTGGTTCTTATAAGAGGAGATACATACCCTCAAGTGTAGAGGGTCTAGGTAATTCCAGGCAACCAAGAACTCAAATCAGAGTTCCCTCTAAATTATGAATGTGTTGCCTCATCTCTGCTCTCAGTTGTCTTAATGTATATGATTGGTATATCATGTTTTATATTTTTCTTTTCATGCCTCCATTTATAAAATGTCACTAATCCATATGAGGTGATTAAATGAAACACACCAGTGGAGAAGTGACTCCTAAGATTAATTAAGGTATGTAATATTGAGATCTATGAATACAGTAGATGGCTTATAATAGGTTGAGACTTTACTTATTTTTTTAGTCTTCCAGAATTGAACCTTGAAGATTAATTTCTCCTACTTGTCATAGTTTGATAGTAACCAAGTCTAATAGATTTTCCCTTTAAAACATTCCTGGTGCCCCCCCACCTTTTTTTTTTAACTTTTTATGCTGTCCCAGGAGTTCATCAATACAGACCTGTATGGGCAACTTTATTTCTCTCTCTTTGGGTTATCTTCCAGTTTGTATGATGCCTTCTTCCCACATCACACATGTGCCCCAAAATGGTCTTGAATGTCTACTGTCTCAAACCCAGATTTTTCGATTTGTGGTCCAAAGCTCTCCGTGATCTGTACCTGTCTTAGTGTTCATGCCCCACCGTCCTCTAAATGAGGACTCTGCCCTCGTGGCTCTCAGACAGAGCCTGCTTGCACTCTCCAGCCAGCCTGGTTCATGTGGCTTCCCTCCATGGCTTACTTGCTCTTCTCCTTGTTACCTGTGTGATATGCACTCATCTTCAAAGGCTGTCATCAGTTCCAAGGGAGCATTTCTGAAAACTTCAGTACTAACGTTCACTCCTCCCTTGTGACGTTTATATCACTTGGTTTCGCTTCGTGTTATATCTTGTCCTACAGTGTCCTTAGTTATTCACATGTGCTTGTCTTCTTTCCTTACCTGTAGTGAAAGGTACTTGTAAGCAGAACCTGTGACTTATTGAAGGTTCACATACTGCTAACCATACTGCATGTACTTAGTGTTTATTGTGTGGGCAATTTTGCAAGATAGCCTATTTCTTTAAAATTTTCATTGTAATGATATGTACAAATACAGTAACTATGGAACAAGAAGTACTTGAAAAGGTTAATTACTGCCAGTCATCTTAATACTCGGTGTACATGGGAAGGGCATATTTGAAAAACTATAAGAACACAAAGCCATGAATTGGCCCTCTTTAGTAGTAGTTCTCAACTGAGGACAGTTTTGCTCCTAGGGGACATTTGGCAACATCTCCAGATATTTTTGGTTGTCACAAATGGAGGGATATGACTAGTATTTAGTGAGTAGAGGTGAAGGAAGCTGCTAAACATTCTGCAGTGCATAAGACCTACCGCACAACAGTGTTATCCAGCCTCAGATGTCAATTGTTCCAAGGTTGAGAAACTCTAATTTATAGCATTGAGTAGGCACCATCATTAACATACTTTACCACCTAAAGGAATGAAAGCATGCAAAGAGTAGTACACTTTTATATAGAGGAAATGATCATACATTATAAACTTCCAAACCGTGGGAACTGCAGCTGTGTACATAAAGCAGAACAGTCTGATAGTTAAAAAGGCATGTGATAGCTGCTCGTACCATAAATGAGCACTTTATGTCTTTGGCCTGGACTTCAAGAGGAGAGGATGATTGATAACTAGACAGAATTCTCTCAGTGCTGAATGCACATAGCCCATGATTTTGGAAAATGATAGACATTTGCTAACCCAGAAGGATGAGTTATTGGAATTTTAGGTCAAATTTTTAATAAAATGGAATTCCTTTGCAAGAATTGATAGTTACATTAGAATATTGAATGAAACATACATCCTTCCATTTTTCCAAATATTTTGAAAGCTTCCTTGAAGAATGCTTGACAGTTTTTAAGCTGTAAGAATAATATTATTTTCCTAAATAATGTGTACACATGGAAGCAGAGTGTGGAATGATGGACAGTGGAGACTCAGAGGTGGAGACTGGCAGGTGTCTAGATGGAGGGTGGATGACTGGAGGTTGTTTGATGGGTACAATATAATTTGTAACATTGAGGGATGCACTGAAGACCCTGACTTCACCATAATGCAGTGTAGCAAAATTTCACTTGTTCCCCATAACTATATACAAATAAGAGAGGGAGGGAGGAAGGAAGAGGCTGAAGGTAGGAGGGAGGGAGAGAAGGTAGGATGGGAAGGAAGGGGAGAAGAAGAAAAGAGAGGAGAGGAGGCAAAGTGGCTCATGCCTGTAATCTTAGCACTTTTGGGAGGCTGAGGCAGGTAGATCTCTTGAGGTCAGGCGTTCGAGACCAGACTGGGCAACATGGCAAAACCCCGTCTCTACCAAATAAACAAAAATTAGCCAGGCATGATGGTGCGTACCTGTGGTCCCAGCTACTCAGGAGGCTGAGGTAGGAGGATTGCTGGAGCCTGGGAGGCAGTGGTGACAGTGAGCCAACATAGCACCAATGCACTCCAAAAGAAAGAGAGAGAGAGATTATGTAGGGAAAGTTATTTAAGAAAGAAACTTTGAAGGCAACAATTTTTCCAGTTTGTTTCTTAGAATTTCAGAAATATCTCTTTTCTCTAAAAGCTTAATTCCAGTGTTTAAAGAAAAGAATTCCTAATATAAATAAAAGTTGTTCTCTGATCCCAAACAAAAAGAGTGAAATGAAATATATAATTGATTCAAAAGTGTCATTATTAGCTAATTTTGAAATTTTTATCTATTTTGTTTAAATATAAAGAAAATGTTTTAATAATACTGACTTTTCTCACACAATTCATGTTAGAATTTCTTAGATGCATCCACATCTAAGAAATTTCTTGCTTGTAAAGGTAAAACACATTTGGAAGCCATTTGGAAGCTTTATAAAGGTTTTTAATCCATTGTTTCAGAAGTTATGGGTACTGGACAAAATGATAAAGTGTTATTTACTGGATGGAAAATTAAGTAGAGCCTTGAAAATTTTATCTGTTTTCTATTCCCAGAAGTGACAATTCAGATATTCACCAGGCTGAGGATATATCCCAAGAAATGAAGCTTGCTTCTATGATGTCTGTGTTCTTAAGGGCATATACATTTCCCCAGAGGCCATTCTAGAACTTGGATGATGAGATTGTATAAATTGAAGAGGTTTTTAGGATGGGCCCAGAGATGCAAAGGATATCCAGCTACATTTTACATCTTACTACCAGAATTAATGTTGCTACAGGGAATAGCAGTATGTGCATAGAACACATTCATAAATAGTGCCTTAGATGACTTTTTGTTTAACAGAGGTTAATTGAATCCTGCCCCCCCACCCCCGAATGCAAGGCACCTAATATAGGGACTGCACAGTGGGTCAGATTGTGTATTGCTTAGTCTCTGCTTTTAGTGAGTTTATAACCTAGTTGGGGGAGAGAGTATGTGTGTATCTATGCCAACGACTGTAATACAAAGAATAAAGCCATCAGGACCATTCAGAGATACAGATATAATTCTAGGCCAGTTCAGAAGACAAAATTTAGTTTAATTTGCAAGAGCAGGAAAATTAGGCTCCAAAGAAGAGATAGACGCTGTAAAAAGAAACAGACACATCATACACATGGAGATGAATGACATGACATATGGCAGATCAACCTAAGGTGTTGAGTTAACCACAGTGTGTGGAGAAGAGAAGGAATGGTGATAATGCCCAATCGGTAGGGTCAGAATCATTGCGGAGGTTAAACAAGCTTGAAATGGAATCTAGAGACAGGTGAACTAGTTACAAGATTGACCATTCCCTGGAGAGAGAACAAATAATAGCAGCCTAAATTAGGGTAGTACCCTTGAAATTAGAGGAAAGGTTGCATATGAGAGAGAGTTGAGTCCTAGAATTGGCCAATGTGGGTAGCCAGTTAGATGTGTGGGTGAACAGAGCGGTAGGGTCAACAAGATGAATTGTAGCTTTATGCTTGAGTGAAGGGATAGTATGGGGATGTTACTGTTAGAAATAGCATTCACAGGAGAAAGAGCAGGTTTGAAGAAACAATGATGAATTCAGTTTTGAACATGCTGACTTATACATGCTTTCAGAAAGTAGCCAAGGCAGAGTTTTAGTCAAAGTTCGGGAAATTGAGAGCTCCATCCAGAGAGGAATCCAGCAAACCTGTGACATTCTTAAAAGGAGATGTATAGAGATCTTTTTGAGCCTCACATTTGGAATAACACTTTTGCACATAATTTGTCCCACAATAAGGAGAAAATCACACATACCCCAATGTGGATACTGAGCACATGACTAGGCTTAGTCACCAGCTAAGTGACTTGTTCACCCATGCCAACCTTCACAGCACAGGTGGTTAAAAAATTGCCTCAGACACAGTTGCTGTCTGTAGTAGATCTTCAGAGTTGCTGGCATATAGGACCCTGTATGTTAAATAGATGAATGAGCAAAAAATCCTATATTTTAAGTGAGAAAAAAAGAACTGAATGTGGAAACTTGAGACTCTGCATGTAGGATTAAAGGAGAAAAAAGGGAGCAGAGAGAAAGGCTGAGACAAGAGAAGCAGAGGGAGAAGTAGCAGAAAACTCTCAGGGAAGTCATGGGAGGGGAGAGTTTCAGGGAGGGGGAGGCATCTCATTCTCGTATCTCAGATGTACCCAAGAGGTGGAAGAGCCTGAAGACTTCATCCAGTAGTGGAGAATTACTGGTGTCCATTTGAGAGAAAGATTTCGCTGGAAGAGAAAGAGGGGAAACATGGTAATAGGTAACTAAAGGGTGAGAAATGCAGCACAAAGTGTGGACTGTCATTCAGTAAATTGGGGGACATAGAATGTAGTTGGCAGAATGACAATCTGATAGAGATGATCACAGTCAAACTTTGTTGTTATGAGGAAATAGGGAAATGGGAAGTGTATTAGAAGGAGCCAGGAGGGGAGCACTTAAAGGGGAATGAAATGATAGGGAATAAAAGCTGATGAAATGCGAGTTTAGCACATGGTGGAGGGGTACAGTTCAGGAGGAACAGGGTTGGTCTTGAAGAGGAAGACCCTTTCCTAAGAATCATGAGGGACAGAAAATCTGTATAGAAGAGGACAAATAGCTTTGAGCTTCTATTACAAGAAAAGGACATTTGCATGAAGCAGGAAGGAAGTGTCTGGAGTTAGGGAGAGAGTGCAGGAGAAGGAGGAGCCAGATGTTGAAGAGGAGGAAGCAGAGGGATTGGCTTTCCTAAGAGGGACCCAAGCCTGCGGAAGACTTTAAAGTGGTCAGCACCCTTGCATTCCCTTAACCACAGAGAGACTCTCCATCCATCAATAAAAGTGGATTTACTCACTGATAAGTAGACATTTAAAAGTTGTTAGGGTGACATTTTATAAATAGTAAGAACTCTTTTATGCAGCAAATATATAAAAATTAATGTGCTTAACTGGGCTTAGCAAAAGTTGGGCAAACCCTTCCTAAAACAGTTAATATTTGTTGAATTCCTTTTGCATCAAAATGTTAACTTAGAGTTGAAATGCAAAAGAAGAGATTTGATACAGCATTTTGACATTTGGCATTTTAAAGTAATTTCTTTAGATCATCAAGCTATGAATTATTAAACACTGTTCTGCTGTAAACAGTTTTTTTTCCATTATCTTTCTTCGAATTAGAAACAACTTGCATGCCTTTTGCCTAGAAGAAGATAAATGTATTATGCACTAAAATATACAAAGATTTTGGCACTGTGTTTTTTCCGCTTCTTATTAATGAATGCCTTTGTTTAGTCTTACATCAGATGAATTGAACAAATTTGGGCTTTGTATGGCTAAAGCCAGGAACAAAATTCTCTGTAACAGTGTTGACAAAATTCACTTGAAAAGTCAAGTCATCATTCAGAACAAGTCATTTTCAATTTAACTTCCACCCCAGCATAGTTGAGGAAGAACATAGAATCATCTATTATAGTGGCTCCCATGATAGTGATTCTAGTAACTTCCAGAGGGGACAGTTTGGCTCACTGGAGTATCTCCAGTGTTAGCACATCGAAGGTGTCCAAGATCCCATTGCTGCCTGGCTGATTCTCAGTGGAGGGTGAGGAGGTGTTTGACAAGGCCCTGCAGGGGATTTCCCATCCCATGAGGCAATTCATAACCAAAACCATTCAGTATAAAAGAATCTAAGAATTAGCCTTTTCAAAAGTGCTCATCTGTACTGCCCAAAAGATAATTTTTTTAGAAATTCTTCTAACAAACCAGGGTAGTTCAGATCTTTATTCTTGTAATTTAAAAGTAAGAGGAGTTAAAGTCAAAATGCAGAAACATGCTAGTGTGAAGAAAAGCTATGTCTGAGGGTCAGGGCCTTTTTAAGAGGCAGTCAGAACGATGGTTGGCTGCCCAAACATAGGGAGCCAATTCTGTGATGTGGTTGCCGTGTTCCAGTATCTGCCTGGCATGAAATGCCCAGAAGCCCAATTTCATTAGTATATAGAGGTTTGGGAGTCCAGGGTTGGCAGACTCTTCCCAACCTTGCAAGAAAACTGAGGTTTGAACAAAAATGTTAATACATTCTTTTCCAGTAAAAGCTGTACGTCTCAAATATACTTGCCTCTGCCAACCAAAGCGTTGTCTCCCTTGCATGCTTATTGGTGGGAAGGCCAGGCTATAGTGGATTAGTTGCATTGTGAACATGGAACCTGGAGAGGGGGGTTAGCTGATGATCTTAATGTCTGATAGCCTCCAGCTCTGGTGCCAGATGCATCCATTTTGAGAGTAGGAGAGGAAGTTTTTATTCACACAAACCCTCTCAACTATGACAGGGCTGAGCCATGCTGCCAGTTGTGTCTTTCCAGAGTTTGCTTTTCTATAGATAACATACCTACTTTTTGTAAAAGTACCGTTTAGTTGCCATCACAGCCTAGCCTGTTAGATTTGGAGTAGTCATAGTCTTTGGTCCTTTTCTACTGGTTGCTCATCCTCATCCCCGCATTTTTGCTTTCCCTATTTCCATCTTAGAGTTTGTCCATCAGTTCGGTTCAGGGGCTACCATGTTACCTGTCTCATGTCCTGCTCGTGGTTACATTTGTTCATTGATATAACTTCTCTGACTAAAAACTAACCTCCTAGAGATAAATTTTTGGCACATCACTTGATAGTGGTATTTGAAAAAAGAGTTTTAACTGGTGTAAGTGGAATATTTTAAAGTGCCCTACTATTTTATTTCCGTGTATGGCTAAACAGGTACTAAAATATACATTGTACACTTTGACAGGTCTTTTTGAATTTTTTTTTTTTTGAATTTTGATACAGAGATCATTTTCTTTTGAATAAAAAATAATACGTTTACAATTCAGGGGAAAATATCTTACTCTTACCAACTTTCCCTTTCAATTGTGAAAGAGAAATAGACTGTATATCTGTAAAATGTAGAAAAGAGATGTGGAAAATCCAAGACTACAGAAGCAATGTTTATGATAAATAAACAATATTTGTGTACATAGCAACTTGGAAAATACTATTTTCTCTCAAATTATTCTATGAGAATGATTTAAAAGAGTCTGTGTAAACTATCTGGTTTGTTATCATTTTTGTATCTTGAAACAAGTCAGTAAAAACTATGATCTCATAGATCTACTTGTTGTCTGCTAATTCGTCAATTTTGCTTTTTGCTTTTACTTCAAACAAAGAAATGCAAGCCCAGAGGGTAGTGATTAAATATCCTTATGTCTGTAACTTTTTAAAATTGTATAAATATATTTATTCCTAGGGTTATATTTTTCAAAAAAAATCTGTTGCTTATTACAGAAAAAAATCTGATGTGCGCTAAGTGAATTTTTTTTTTTGATGAGATTTCTTTTTCAAGTTGGTTTCAGCTGCTGGTGGTGTTACCTTTTTTCTCCATTTAGATAGCATTGCTCTGTGTTTATAACTTTCCATATTAGTTACAGTGAATATTCTTAGAGAGTAGCCTTATACTCAAATATAACACTTAAATGTAAAACAAGAGGGTGGCTTTAGTAGAATGACCTCCTAATAACAGCTAAGAAACACTAGTAAATGACATTAACAGAGATGTACTCAACAGGCTAATGCTTAGATCAAACCTTTGTATAAACTGATTCAAAAATGGATAATGTAAAAATCTGTAAATTCAGACACAAGAAAAACTGGTTAAACTATCTGGATATTAAAATCTTTGAAGGACATTGAAACAGGGCTTGTTGATTTAGACTTGGAAGATTTAGACTTGGAAGACATAGCATGACTGAATGTGTGCTGTGGCACTGGTTAGTTCTCTTCTATCGTTTTGATGGTGTCCTTAACCCATATTGGGGCAGGGCTTGTTTAGGGTGATTTAAGGCATGAAGTTATTTCGTTCAGGAAGCTTTCTTTTTTGTAATTCCTTGGAAATTTCTCAAAATGTTGGAAGAGTGAAACACATTGTCATTGTAAAACATTTTGTGACCTAGTTTTGGTCTGAGTATACTTTTGTACTGGCAAGATACACAGAGGATTTAGACTTTACTTGACAGCTAAATGAACTCAAATGTATACTGAATGTAAATTGCTTTGAAGGCTGTGGATCACAAGTTAATAGATTCTGGACCTTATTTTCCCTTTCATGAGCCAAACATTCCTTGGATTTAAGGGTAAGTTTAAATTAAAGGGTAGCAAATTGCTTCCCTCTTTGGAAATAAGCAAAATCACCCTTCTGATAATAAAATATTCCTTGAACATGTGAAGACAGTTACTGAGGAAAGAAAGCATGAGGGGAAAAATGACAGTAACTTTTCAGAGACTTGCTCTTTAGGAAATGGAATATGTTTAATAAAAGAATAATTGCCTTATCCCATGTAACTTCAAAATAATGAGACAAAGAGAAAATGAAAAAGTCCATGTAAGAACTTATATGACCAAATAAATCAGGTCCCATGAGAGGCAATCCAGTTTTTCTAGCCCTACTCTAATTGAGCAAAACATTTTCAGACTCTTGGAATTGTCTTCAGAATTGCTTCACAGGCCAAACCAAAAATCAGCATCTTTACTTTATTATCACACCTCTTTTTGGATCCAAAAGAATATTACTCAGCCTGGTCCACCAATTAATTTATCAGACTTGGTTCAGCCTTCTTCCAAAAATACAGTGTACTCTCTTACAGGACAATTGAATATTCTTATTAATTTCTATATCATATTCAACGACGGCTGAGCCCCTGCAGTGAGTCAAGTGTGTTGTGATAGCACAGAGGAGTCCTCGCTGTGTAAGAGGGAGGGTAGAAGGGGAGACAGTAAGGATTATGTGTGAGCAGAATCTTTGAAGATGAATAGGGAGGTCACCAGATGGACAGAGAAAAAGACAGTTTTCTAGGCAGCAGTAACAGCTGTGTTCAGGCACAGCACAAAAACCACGCACATTCTAGGAACTGTAAGTATTTTTAGGATCCTGTAAAAGATGAGGATGGAGTGGTGAGTGGGGCAAGATCACGAGTGACCTAATAAGCCATGGGATGGGGGTATGCAGTGGCTGAGAGTGAGGGTTCTCTTGGTTATCTGAGTACAAATCCTGGCTCTTTCATTTACAGTCTTTAGGATGCCAAGCAATTTACTAAACTTCTATACCTTAATTCTTTTCATCTGTGAAAGAGACAATGGTACCTATATTGTAGGGTTAAGAGATTTAAATACATGAAACAAAGTTATTAGCATTATGTCTGGCACACAGTAAGCACTGAATAAATGTTAGCTATTTCTACTGCTACTTTGTCTTGTGGGTAAATGACAACAATAGAAGGATTTTAAAGAGCAGAACACACTTCTTTATCTTATATACACCATCGACCACTTTTTTCTTCTTGAAACTGACTCTTCCCTTGATTTCTTTTAAACAGCTTTATTGAGACATACTTGACATGCAAAGCAATTCACCCATTTAAAGTGCCTGATTCACTGTTTTTATTATATTCTTAGGGTTTTGCAACCATTGTTACAGTCTAATTTTAGAACCTTTTTATTCCCCCTCAAAGTAGTGTAAGTCTAAATTGGTACAATAATCTTTCAGGTGGTTTGGATCAAGAACTTTCAAATAACTGTATATATTTTGATTCAGAAAAAGTATATATGTTTTTATTTTTATAGTGCCACTTCTAGGAATTTGTCATAAGGTAATAATGAGCCAATGTTACAAGAACAGGGAAATGATCTAATAAATTACGTGTAGAATATAATTTAGTGCAACCTGAAAATGGAGATAGATTTGTGAAAGCGGTTGGTACACTTAAACATTTTAAATTGCAAAACATGATTCAACTTTGTTTAACGACAGTAGAAAAGAAGCTCTAAGAGAGCAGGGATCTTGCCTGATGATCTTGATAGACAGCTCAAGAATGTAAGGTGCTCAGTAAATATTTGTTGGTTGTACTGGTCTCTCTCTGCTGCTACTATTTCTCTCACCAGTCTGTCTCTATATTTTACCTGGGCTTTTGCAGGTATTTCCTACCTCCATTTTTATTCTCATGTAATCCAACTTCCATTCTGCAACCAGAGTAGTATTTGCAAGTGACACATCCTGCCATAGCATAGCTCACTGTGAAAGTCCTTTGCTTTTTTCTCAGTGCCCATAAGATAATTTCCAGACTTCTTAGCTTGGATTACCAAACCTTTCATAATTTCACTTCTGTGTACTTTCCATCTCTTCTCTTGCCATTTTCCAAGGTAATCACTAAATCATGCCAGACTATCCGCAATTCCCCAAATATGAATTTTCCTGTGTACCTACATACCTTTGAACATACTGTTCCTTCTGCCAGGACCATGCCAAACTTCTTTTGTTTATCTGACAAATTCCAGACTGTCCTTTGAGACTCAGCTCTCTAGCCACTTCCTCTCGAGGTACATTGAATGCCTCTTCTTCAGGGCCTCAACACCACTTGAACTTTCTTACAACTCTTAATATATATATATATTCCTGTAGGGCTGGAGAGTTAGCCAGGGCAGGCCTACCTATTCCTCTGACTTCAACTCATCGTCTTACTGCCTCACTGTCTTCTCCTATATTCTATCTCAGGGCTTCCTTCCCAGTGTTGGTCTGAGGCCTGGTACCAATTTTCCATCATCTGTGATGCAATTAGAAAAATAGAGCCCTGTGGTAAATTTTTCAGAAAGCTGTATCTATTCAGATTTGGGATGTTAAAATATGCTTTCTTTATGAAATGATGTTGATAGTAGATGGTAGCGTATATTAATGTCTTTAGTTCACAACTTCCTGTCAGAGCTGTAAAGTTGTTGGAAAGTTTCCAGGTCTCTGAAAACCAAAGATCTGGGAACACTGCTGTGTCTCATGGGGGTGGCACCAAGTCCCCAAAGTCAAAAGCATGTGAGTCATCCTTGGCTTCTCCTCCTTCCCCATCTCTCCACCCCTGCCACATTTAGACACTTAGCAAGTACTGCCAATTCAACCTCCTAAATATTTCTGGAATCTGTACTCTCCTCTCCATCCTTTCTGCCAATTTCTTCGGACAGGCCTTCTTTACTTTCCCTGTGCTACTGCAGCAACAGTCTTCTTACAGGTGGTCTTACCACACTTGCCCTTATCCATGCCATCAGATTGGGCTATGTGAAAACCATAAAAAATAGATACCCACTTTTCAGAGGAACAAAGTTCTTTATGGCATACAAAATTTCTCTCCAATGGGACTTCTTACTGTCCTCCTGCTCACACTTTCTCTTGGTTTCAAGTGCCCTTTCTTTGCTGCTTACTTGGGTAACTCCTAATACTCTGACAGTTAAATTGTCATTTCATCCACAAAAATCTTCCTCCACATTTGAATTGGGGGCTTCTTTTGATAACACTTAAATTACCATAGGTATATACATGAGAGACAGAAAGATGTGTGTGTTTGTGTGTGTGTGTGTGTGTGCGCGTGCACGCGTGCGCACATGCACGCGTGCGCACATGCGTGAATTTGAATACATATATATGTATACACATATGTGTATATGTGTATGCCATGCACATACATACCTCAGCATTTACATACCTCACACACATATATACCTCAGCATTTACAGAATAGCCGATGCTTTGTGTACTTTTCCCACTGAACAATTTCAGAAATTTTATTTTACCCTTTGATTTTTCTATCCCTAGCACCTAATGCAATGCTTATAAAATAACAAATATTTAATACACCTTTGCTGGTTAAAAGCATTTCTTCAATGCCATGATCAGATTGTTACTGTGAAAGGCCCTCTGGCCAGAGTAAGGGATGAGAATAAGGAGTCCCAGAGGATTTGGGAAAACTAACCAAGAGTGTTGAGTACCTGAGCTCAGGGTAGTGGTGGCGGATGGTAAAATATTTAGGTGGTAGAATTGGTGGCTGATTGAACATATGGGCAAATGAAACAATCTAGGATTATTTGAAGGTTTCTGGGTTTAGAAAATTATTTGGATGGGGGTGTGATTCACCAAGGAATGGGCTGTGTTCTAGACATTTTGAAATTGAGATGTTCAGAGTATGAAGTTGTCCAAGAGATAATTGGGTATGGAGTTTAGAGAAAGTACTATTTTGGAGAGACAAGTTGGAGATTTACCAACCTCTAGGTACTCTTTAAAGCTGTGACCGTAAAGGAGATAATTATCATCTGTTGCTGATTAGGTTGTCATAGTGGTGATAGTACATTCAGTAAGAAGAGAATAGGTCCAGGAGATCTTGATATTGAAGGTCCAGATCAAGAAAGAGAGAGGCCCTGTGAAGGTTTCTAACTTAAATCCTGGTTCTACCTCTTATCTCTGTTCTATCATGCTTGAACAAATTATTATATGAATCTTAGCTTCTTTAGCTATAAAATGAGAAAAGATTCAATAAGTTTGCATATATTAAGTCCCTGCCACAGCCCCAGGCTCACTGTAGGTACTCTTAAAGTGGTAAATTCAAGAGGAAATTCAAGAAAATGTTCTTGAAGATATGAGCAGTGTCAAAACAAAGATGTTTTAGTCATTACCCCAGAGATTACAATTAACATCTTAAATTTATAACAATCCAGTTTGAATTAATACTGTTTTAGATTTAATAGTATATAAAGTATATAAAACTTTTTTCATTAACATAGATTTATAGTTACTGTCATATGCGTTTGTTATTTAAATCATATTTTAAAAGTTACAAACCACTTACCTATGTAGTTAGTTACCTTTGCCAGTGCTCTTTGTTTCTTCATATGGCTCCATGTTACTGTCTAGTGTCCTTTTATTTTGGCCTGAAGGACTCCCTTTAGCATTTCTTGTAGGGCAGATCTGTTGGCAACAAACTCTCTCAGCTTTTGTTTATCTGAGAATGTCATAATTTTGCTTTCATCTTTGAAGAATAGTTCTGCCAGATATAGAATTGTTGGTTAACAGGTTTTTTTCCCCCCCAGCACTTCCTTCTTTATTTATTTAGAAACAGAGTGTCACTCTTACATCCAGGCTAGAGTGCAGTGGCACAGTCATAGTTCACTGTAGCCTGACTCTCCTGGGCTCAAATGATCTTTCTGCCTCAGACTCCTGAGTAGCTACGACTATAGGCATGTGCCACCAAGACCAGCTAATTTTTTAAAAATATTTTGTAGAGATGAGGGGGAGTCTTTGTGTTACCTAGGTGGGTCTCAAAATCCTGGACTCAGGTATTCCTCTTGCCTAGGCCTCCCAAAGTGTTGAGATTACAGGCATGAGCCACCATGCCTGGCTTCTTCCAGCTCTTTGAAATTGCCATCCCACTGCCTTCTGCTGTCCATAGTTTCTGCTGAGGAGTTAGCTGTTAATCTTACTGCAGATCCCTTGGGTGTGATGAGTTGCTTCTGTCTTGCTGTTTTCAAGACTCTCTTTGCCTTTGGTTTTCATAGTTTAATTACAATGTGCCTCATTGTGGATCTTTTGGTCTCATCTGTATGTACCTAGTATGTACTCAAATAAGTGATCATAATAATGGTGCTGAATTAAATGATTATAATGTAATGGTAACAATAATGGCCATGAATCATCTACCAGTGGAATATAATATTGTGCTTAAAAAGTCAAGAAGATGTCCAATGCATATTACCAAGAATTCCACTGAAACTTTAAGTTTAAAAAAATAGTTTAGGGGATTAACATGGGTAAGAATCAGTTATCTAAAATATTCATTTACATGGGACAACCAGATGCCTAATAGATTACCAGTATATGAGGTGTTCCTGTGGTTCTTTGCAAAAGAAAAAGTCTGCCTTGAAATAGATAAACTTGCAACTACATTTACAAATTCTTATCTCCCTTAGTTTTTCATGACTGTTAACACCATGACTTCTAGAACAAAGATCAAACTCTAAAATAAAATTGACTTACAGAAATATAGCAAATCATAATTTAATTTTTGTAAATATTTACACCTGAACAAAACAACCCAATATTAGATCTTTAAGTTTAGAAGTTGGTAGAAATACCAGTTCTTTTAACTTCTCCAACTGCGGTCTGTTTTCTAATCTTTTAATGTAGTTTGTCATTGGTGATCTTAAAATATATTTCTCGAATTTTTCTCAGTTCTTAACACAGTAATTCCTGGAAATTTTATTGGAATAGATCTAACTTAAAAATAGAAGATGTTACATTTTAATTTTTATAAGGATCTTTATTTTTTATCAACATATAATTATTTTGGTTGCTTGAACCTTGTTATGTTACAAAGGGCACTGAATTCCACCATGCAGAATTTTTCTTTGGCTTATTTAAGAAACATTAGAGTAATCTGAAGACTTTGTGAGCCATCATTGTTTCTCTTTTGTTTCATGGCAGTTCTGTTACTTTGACCTTTTTAGCCAAGTATCAGAAAAATAATGTTTTCTCATATTCTTTTTTATAGAGTCATTCCCTATTGGGAGGGGATTGAAAAGCACGTACTTTAATGAGGCAGTAAGCCATACATATTATTTTTTTCTCTTAGAACAATATTTTAAGATTCATAGAGATTTCAAGATTCTAAGAGAACAAAACAAAAAATGTATGTTTTGTTCTAAGAGGACAAACAATTCTAAATTTAAAAAAATTTTTTTTACGTATTTTATTTTCAACACTGCGTTTCAGGATTGATTATTAGGATTTCCTTATTAATTCAGAGGAACAGATTGAAGACAAGTACATGAGTGGTAGGAGAAAAAAAACTTAAATTGAAAAAAATAGGCTTTTATGATTCTTATTTTTTAAACAATGTTTTTCTCATTAAAAATTAATAGGTTCTCACAGTAGAAAGTTTAAATAAGCAAATAAAACAAGCATTCCAAAATCTTATTGCCCAGAAATAACCACTGGCCACATCTTTTTTTTTTTTTTTTTAAGATGGAATCTCACTTACTCTGTTGCCCAGGCTGGAGTGCAGTGGCACAACATCTGCTCACTGCAACCTCCACCTCCCAGATTCAAGTGATTCTCCTGCCTCAGCCTCCTGAGTACCTGAGATTACAGGCATGTGCCAGCAAGCCCAGCTAATTTTTGTATTGTTTGTGAAGACAGGGTTTCCCCTTGCTGGCCAGGCTTGTCTCAAACTCCTGACCTCAAGTGATCTGCCCGTCTCAGCCTCTCAGAGTGCTGCGATTACAGGCATAAGCCACTGCACCTGGCCATGTCTTGATTTATCTTTCTACCGTTACATTTACATATGTGCAATCATACTGTACATACTCTTTTGAAGCTTGCATTTTTCAAAATATATTGTGAATCTTTCCATTTTTAATAAGTATGTATCAGTACCATCATTTTAAGAGCCATATTATATAATACATATATATCATATATATAATGTGTGTGTATACATAATATATATACACATATATAATATATATATACACATATATTATATATACACATATATGATATATATGTGTATATATAATATGGCTCTTAAAATGATGGTATAATATATAATTTATATAAATACATTATATGTGTATATATACATTATATATTAATACACACATATATATGATACATATATATATCATAATATACACACACACACACACACATACACATACACAACCAGATTATTCTCCAGAAAGGTTTTTACCAGTTTGTATTTCCACAGTGATGTTTGGCCCATTTCATAAACCTTCACAAGTGTTGTGCAGTTTTATCATTAAACAAGTTTTTTTTAACCCAGTTTGAAAGGTCTAGTGTTTCACTGAGGTTTTCATTTGTGTTTCTTTAAGTTACTAAGGTTTAACATTTTCTCCTAAGTTTATGATCAAAAGTTTCCTTAAAAGGAGCTAACTTCAGTGGTTGTTTTATTAGATCAGTACCTAATCAGAAGTACCTGAATGAATTAGTGCTGGGATAAATTTACTCACCTATTAATGATGTGATTATGAAAGGTTTTTGGCTTACAGTGTAGGTAAAGCTTGGTTGGCTTTCTTCTAAGACACAGCAGACAGTCTTCATCACAGGCGACTGCCTAGTTTTGGCTGCTTAGTCATTTTTCCTCAAGAGAGGCCCAATGCTAGAGAACAGGGCTTTCACAGGTCAGAAATGGACAGAGAACTAAATGTTGAAAGTTGTCCAGAATGTTACACACTCTATCTGACTTAAGCCAGAGCTGTTCTCTTTGCTTTTAAAAATATCACTTAACTCACTTATTTCTGAGATCAGAATCTCTTTTTCAAGCTCTGTTGGGTAAATCGAAGTATGCCATTTTTCTAATTAGTCAAGGGGAAAATGTAAGAGGGTTTGGGATATCAACCGTCTTTGCTTTTAAATTTTTTTTTCTGTGAATTTTCTGAACTTTTTTTTCAGCCCAGCATATAAAGTATGTATTGGGATCTCTAAATTTACCAAAAACATTTTGGCATTGGCATTCCCATAATGCCTGTCAACAGAGTGTCTCATTTGTCACAGAGTCTCCTCATCATTGACCCCTGCTTTACTGCAGCTCCAAATGCTGCACTGCATTCAGAGGCAGAATAACAGAGTGGTTAGAAAATCAGATTCTGGAGCCAGACAGCCTGATTTCAAAGCTCATCTCTACCCTTACTGTCTTTGTACTTTAGGCAAAGTATTAAACCTTTCTACCACTGTTGCTTTCCTTTTCTTGTATTTAAACAGCTTTATTGAGATATCATTTACATGCCATAAAATACACCTGTGTAAGACTTCAGGTCAGTATACTTACTCAGTTGCACAGTTATCACCAGGATCTAAATTTAGGACATTTTCATCACTAAAAAGAAACCCAGTATGCATTATCAGTCCCCATTCCTCCACACTCCCCCACTGCCCATTGTCCCAGGCACCCACAAATCCACTTTCAATTTCTATAGATCTGCCTGTTGAGTATTTCATATAAATGAAATAATGCAATACATAGCCTTTTGTGACTGGCTTCTTTCTCTTAGCACAGTCTCTTCAAGGTCTATCCATGTTGTTGCATGTATTTGTTCTTCATTTATTTCTATTACTAAGTAATATTCCATTGTATGGATATACCACACTTTGTTTATACATTTGGGTTATTTCCAGTTTTGGGCTATCATGAATGATGCCACAGTGAATATTTGTTTACCTTCACTGCGTCATCATTCAGTGAGTATTTATGTCTATTTCTTTGTCTCTAAAATGAATACCATCTCATACAGTTGTTAGGATTTTTTAATTAACTAGTAAATACAATATTTTAGTGTTTAAGTCTTCATTTAACATCAGTTACAAAATCTGGGTTACTCAGAATGGCACGCTTTCCTAATGAAATCTCAAAGTATCCTTATTTGTACTTTATTTTACATTGACTTTTCCTTAAGTTATAATTTAGAAAAATGTCATTTATTCAATAAATATTTATTGAACACTTGCTGTGTATCAGACACAGCAGTGGGTGCCACTGAGAATTAAAAGAAAAGAATAAGCAAAACACAAAGAGGGACCACCAGTTTAAGGCTATCTTTAGTTTGCTAATCTGCCATCTCTGACCTGCCAGTAGGGCTTGGGACTTGGAGTTCCCCTCACCCCATTCTCTCATCAATTTATGTTTGTGAAGTGGCTGGTCGAGGTCAACTTTTAAGGAAAGACTAAATGTTCATCATGTTCAGGTAGAGACCTCAGGAGGTAAACAGTGCCCCATTCCTGACCTATAGCTGGGGTTGATGAATTGTTCTTTATTCAAACCTAGACCTATTAGCCCCTAATTTTCTCAGTTGGCAGATTTCTTCTTTTTGTAGAGTTGGCTGTGTTCTCTTTGAACTTCCAAAAGTATTTTGTATTGGAATTGGGCTCTTCAGAAGTATCAACTGATTATTGTTTAGCTGCCTTTTGAAAATAGCTATTGCTTAGCTGTTTTCATTCTCTTGTCTTTGGGGTGATAATGATCCACTCAGTTAGTGACTCAGAGTTCACTTACCATGGATTTTGCCCGTGTTACCATTGTCTTCCCTGCAAGACAACAAATTGGGTTTTATGATATGCCTTCTCTGTTGCAGCTCTAAAGTAATATTTTTCTTTTTCCCACAATGGCATGTAGTTAGCATAACAGAGTGATGCTACAGCTGTACTCTTCGCTGTGCCTTTCATTCAGATGAAATGCATTAGCAGTTTGAAGAATTGTGTTTGATGACATAGAAGTACCTGTAGTGCTTGCTGTAGGACTATAGGAGAAGTTCAAATTCTATTATTTAATGTCCAGTTCAGGAATTAATATTGAATGAGCAGAGCTGTACATAGGCATCCCATATACCCATTAAGCTAGTAGTACATCAGTTCTGTTGCTGATCATGTGTAGGAATGTGTTTCCATATACATAGTTTTACTGTTTGCCCTATTTTCAAAATTTACTGTAGTGCAAGGGTCACATCTCTTGTAAACTTTTACCCAGTTTAGGGGATTCCTGTTCCACATATAAAACATTTTTTGTTAACAGATTCGGAAGATATTAACTCATGGAGCCGCAGTGCCAGGTCTATAGAGATGGAAGCTGAAACTAAATTAATGGCAATTCTGACGATGGAAAGAAGATAAACAATGAAACTTTCTTATGAATACTCTGTTTTAAGGCTATAGGAGTAAAATGATTTAGTAAATAAGCGATGTTGACTTTGCCCTCCCTTGGCAGATAATAGCAGCCATAAACTTACCAGTTTAAATACAAAAGATTTCTCTGCTTTAGAGTTGGTTTGACGTTCCTGTTCTTTTCCACTTTTCAGCAACAGCTAGTAGAAAAGGGTTAATTGAAGGCTTCAGGAGAGCACACCTCTACACATTGGATTCAACCTTTAAATTAATTGAACCCTGTATCTTTGTATTATTTTTAAGTTCTTTTTTCTCCTTGCTTCCTCTTACCATTGAGTTATTTTCTATTCTAGCTTCTATATTCCTATTTGTGATAAGCTTGTCTTCTTCCTTCTATGCTTTTTCTCCATGCAATGTCTCCATACTCTGACCAGGAACCCCAAGTAGGGTCTGAGAGGAAGCTGCCTGGCTCCTTGGGAGGGATGAATTCATCTGGTTCTCTGCTGTCAGCTACTTTTGCCCAGTGGACATGCGAATGGAGGAGCCATTTAAGGTGAATGGACTCCCAGCCAAATCAGAGAACTGGGACAGTCACTTTGAGGACGCTGCTACTTCTTTTGTGCTTAAGCTTCATTCATTGTGTCTACTGTAAGACATACTTGAGGCTAGGTATTGATGTTTTTAAGTCATTTAATCATTTCAAAATATTTATAGATGTCTTAGGACAATTTTTGTTGCAAGTAATAAAAACCCAACTCAAGCTGGATAAGCAAAACACTGACTTTAGTGACTCACATAATTAATAAATCCAGGGATAGATCAAACACAGTGGGTCCAGGTGCATAAATAATGTCTTCCGGAATCTCTTGCCCATTCTCCCTTGCTCTGACCCTCTTCTGCATCCCGTGACAGGTTGACTAAAATGGTGGCAAAGACAGCCATCGGTAGCTGCAGATTGAGACTTTGCCAGTTTGATAATCCCAGTATAAAGAGAGGTTTACTTTCCCAGAAGTCCTAGCCAAATTTCTGGGACTGATTCTCATAGTACTGTCCACCTCTGATTCATTCATCATCACTCACTCCAGGGTTGTTCACATGCCATTCCTGGGCCCCCGCCCTTAAAACCAGATTGCCAGGACAGGAGTAGTTCCTGAACATAAAATAAGGTTATGGCTTCCAGGAGAGGTAAATGGATAGGAAGGCAGAGATCACCTGTGGTTTACTTAATAGGTTGTAGATTGAATTTACTTTGATGCGATACATAAAGTTGTACACAGTGTTTATAGAATTTATTTGGTACTAATACATAGCCGTACATCATTACCTGCATTTTTACATGTAAGTCTTCTTTCCCACAACTAGATAGTAAAGCTACTTTAAAGACAACCTGTCATATCTATTAGAAACTCTAAAACTGAGTATAGCACCTACACATGGTAGGTGCTGGTAAATGTTTATGGGTCCTGCTGAAATCGCAATTTGCTTCTAGCAGCTTGTACATTATTCTTGATGGCAAGTACTCCTGGCACTATGCCATTCAGTGCTGGTTGGGAATAAGTGCACACACAGTCCATGCTTAAGGAGAAAAAAAGAGAATATGGTGGCCCATATCCAGTAGTGTAAGGGCTAGTGAGATGTGTGAACATAAATTTGGTGCATACAAGCCATAGCTACAGAATATGCTTCATGAACTTAAGAGGAGGAGATTAGGTGAGATGTGTGAACATAAATCTGGTGCATACAAGCCATAGCTACAGAATATGCTTCATGAACTTAAGAGGAGGAGATTAGATATTTTTTAAAATTCTTCTCGATTCCAAATACTGGCTCTAGTTCAAATAAAATTTTGTTGTGGCCCTTAGGTAGCTGTGCCAGACATCTCTCAGCTTTTGAACTACTTGATGTCCAAACATTCAAGCGAATGGGGAAAAAAAGTGACCGGAAAAAAATCCTCATAGAACTTCCTGTGACAGGTCAAAGTTTAATCACAGTAAATAATACAGATTTCCCTTTTATTGTAACCACAATAGAAAGGCAAGGCTTGTGTTTACAAAGCATGTTGTTTGGGAGACCTTTGTAAATTGTAATCTTTGGAAATCCCAAACCTATTGGATGTAATCCCATCCATTAGATGAAGGCAGCTTGTCTATGCAATAGTTCCAGAAGAGCAAGTTAAATTAAGAACATGAACAGGAAGGTAGTCATTAAGAATTACAATGGGTAGGATGCAGAGCTAACTCACAGAGATATTTTGTTATTAGATAATTACATCACTAGGACAGCTGGAAAGCTGAGTGCTGTGCTGGACTGCAAGCCTTGTTCTCTGCCCTGCAGCTGGCGGGTCAGGACAATAGAGACAGCAAGAGAACTTACTTTGTGGGAGAGTTAGGGGCTTGGCCAACTTAATTGTGAAATGATAACGACCTATCTGCCTTTTTTGGATTGCATTTTGCACAGCTAAACAGAATGTATCGCCTTAGTAAATGCTGATAACCAGTTTGCACTTTGACTTTTTGAACATTCACTTGGATTACATTATGCTAAGCTCTAATGGATAAATATTTAATTTATTTATCCTTTCCTTTAAAAGTCATCTGAGATGTTTTATTCATATTCAACACATTGTGATTACATTTTTCTTATGGAACTGCTATCATATAATTATTGAAATGGTATTTTTGTCAGGTTACAGGTTATCTAGCAAAAAAAAAAGATATTAGAATGTCTTAAAATGTTGGTCAATATAAGGAATCACACAGTTGAAGTTATTTTCCAGTTTTTACATTCAAATGTTCAGACCTGTCTAGCTCTTTTGTTTTGCAAGTATAGGGTTTCTAGGTAGCCTAGCCACATTCCTTATTGATTTATATAAATATATTACAGATTGTTTACCTCCAGCCAAATACCAGGGATTTTAATTCACGTTTAGCTCACTTACTTTATGTGAAACTCATTTGTTATATTAAAGTTTCTAGCTGGGCACAGTGGCTCACACATGTAATCCCAGCACTTTGTGAGGCCAAGACAAGTCGATCACTTGAGGTCAGGAATTGGAGACCAGCCTGGCCAACATGGTGAAATCCATTCCCTACTAAAAATACAAAAAGTAGCTGGCCAGGGTGGCACGCACCTGTAGTCCCAGCTACTCAGGAGGCTGAGGCAGGAGGTTGCAGTGAGCTGAGATTGCACTACTGCGTTCCAGCCTGGGTGAGAGAGTGAGACTCCATCTCAATAAAAATAAAGTTTCTATTTTCTCTTTATTGCCCACCAAAGTGACTACTATTTAATTTGGAGCAATTCCAAAGGGAATTGTTGTAGACAAAAAAGCATCATAAATATTATATTCTAACATTTATAAGGTTAATGTTTACAATTACTGATTCAAAATGCATTTCCTACCCATTGTGACTAATGTAACTGTAAGTTTTTACTACAGTAATGTTTACTAACCATTAGTCAGACATAATTTAAGTCAGACAAAATTTCATAGTTTAGTGAAGGGCAATATTTCCCCAGATGTCTTCCACTGAGTACTGGGTCTTTAGGATGTGGATGGCTAGCCAGCCCTGGAGCCAAAAAGGAGAGTATCCTACAGGCACTCTTAGGACTTTGATGTCCCTTGATGCCATTTATGAATGTCTGAGGAGTCTCTTCATACACTCCATTTCCCAAATGAAGTTAATAATAATGGCACCTTAAAAATCAAAAAGGATTATTTTCTTGAACCTGGAAGAGTCAATTCTACCTAATATCATTTTTTAAGAATATGCAAGTATACACAGTAAAGTTTACATGAAAATGTTCTGCTCTATGGACTATTACACATCTCTTTAAAATTTCATGTTTTAAAAAACTACTGATTGAAATGAGTGCTTTTTCTCTAAGGTTTTTATCATTTAGGACAATCAGTAGTGGCGGCTTCAGTGAGCTCATCTTTCCTATCTTGAGTATCCTTTGTAACTGAGACTTGGAGTCCAGTTGCTGCAGGTGACATCAGTGAGTCTTAATATGTCGAAGAGAGCAGCAGAACTCTGAGGAAAGCAACTTGGGTGGGTTAGATGTTATTTTTAAATTGTGTCATGCAAAGAGTGCTTGAAAACGGTTTCAGTGAGATGAAGCAACAGAGCGTACTGCCAGGGTTGTTAGGTAACTTCTAAGACAACGGTCTAGGGGACAGATGACTTTTTGGTTCAGCAGTGTTTTAGGACCATTTTATTCTCCAGTTATGTCCCTGAGAAAAGAAAATATTTTCTTTTGGAAATTACTATAATATCTTTTATATATATGATAAACTATAACTACAGTAAGAACTGGAGTTAAATTATTATTGATTCCAGGCAGTGGTAAGCAATGTAATTTTTTTGCTAAATGTATTAATTATATTGGGAAATATTTTTAAAGTAGTGTTTAAAAAACGTGACTGAAATGGTTGTAGTATGAAACAGGTCTGTGTTTGTACTTTAGGACGTGCCATTTTTGGTTCACTGCTGTTTTATTTTATTAGAAAAATACAAGCAACAGATATAAAGAAAGTTGGATTGTGGAACTCCTTTTTCTTCTTCAATAGGAAGAAAAGAGTGAAGTTGTCCAATTATGTGGATTTAATAGAAATAAGATGGCTTAAAGAAGCCTATGAATAATGGTAGTCACCTCGAATTACCAAGCTGAAAGAACGGTTTTGATAAATTTCACACGTACTAAATCCATGCATGATAGCAATCATATTTTTAGAGGGTAGGACTTAATATGATTTATGGTACTATCTTTAATAAATCTATTAGGAGTTTTTACTTTATCAGAATAATTTTCCAGAATAAGTCACATCAGGGGAAAATATTAAGATTAGAAGTAGATATTAAAACTTAGAAATCAGAATGCTTAGAAGTAGGTAAATGTAAGGGAAAAAATGTCAGTTGATTCTGGTTAATTTTAATGGAGTTGTATAACTCACCTCAAACTGCCCACAATTAAAAAGAAGTTTGGATTTAGCTGTGAAGTCTGTGACGTTGTTGGTGTAGTTGTTGATTTTGACCCACCAGATTTAACTTAATGACAGTGGTGGTTTTTTTGGTGTTTTTTTGGTTTGTTTCTTTTACTTTTTTTTTTAACTTTCTTTCAAAATTTAGTTTAGATTCATAGAGAAGTAGCAAATATAGGATTCATAAAGCCCAAAAATGTGGTAGAATGACATGGTGAACCAGCAAGACATTAAAAATTTAACAGAGGTCCTAGGAATACAACTTACAAGGGATGTGAAGGACCTCTTTAAGGAGAACTACAAACCACTCCTCAAGGAAATGAGAGAGGATGCAAACAAACAGAAAACATTCCATGCTCATAGATAGGAAGAATCAGTATCATGAAAATGGCTACTCTGCCCAAAGTAATTTATAGATTCAGTGCTTCCTCCCATCAAGCTTCCATTGACTTTCTTTACAGAATTAGAAAAAACTACTTTAAATTTCATATGGAACCAAAAAAGAGTCCGTGTAGGCAAGACAATCCTAAGCAAAAAGAACAAAGCTGGAGGCATCATGCTACCTGACTTCAAACTATACTACAAGGCTACAGTAACCAAAACAGCATGGTCCTGGTACCAAAACAGATGTATAGACCAATGAAACAGAACAGAGGCCTCAGAAGTAATGCCACACATCTATGACCATCTGATCTTTGACAAACCTGACGAAAACAAGCAATGTGGAAAGGATTCTCTATTTAATAAATGTTGCTGGGAAAACTGGCTAGCCATATGCAGAAAACTGAAACAAGACCACTTCCTTACACCTTATACAAAAGTTAATTCAAGATTTAAACATAAGACTTAAGCCGTAAACACCCTAGAAGAAAACCTAGGCAATGCCATTCATGACATAGGCATGGGCAAAGGCTTCATGACTAAACACCTAAAACAATGGCAACAAAAGCCAAAATTGATAAATGGGATCTAATTAAACTTAAGAGCTTCTGCACAGCAAAATAAACTATCATCAGAGTGAATAGGCAACCTACAGAATGGGAGAAAATTTTTGCAATCTATCCATCTGACAAAGGGCTAATATTCATAATCTACAAGGAACTTAAGCAAATTTACAAGAAAAACACAACTCCATCAAAAAGTAAGCAAAGGATATGAACAGACACTTCTCAAAAGAAGCATTTATGCGGCCAACAAACATATGAAAAAAAAGCTCATTATCACTGGTTATTAGAGAAATGCAAATCAAACCTACAATGAGATACCATCTTACACCAGTTAGAATGGTGTTCATCGAAGTCAGGAAACAACAGATGCTGAAGAGGATGTGGAGAAAAAGGAATGCTTTTACACTATTGGTAGGAGTGTAAATTAGTTCAACCATTATGGAAGACAGTGTGGCAATTCATCAAGAATGTAGAACTAGAAACACCATTTGACCCAGCAATCCTATTACTGGGTATATACCTAAAGGATTAGAAATCATTTTACTCTAAAGACACATGCACATGTATGTTTATTGTGGCACTGTTCACAATAGCAAAGACTTGGAACCAACCCTAATGCCTATAATTGATAGACTGGATAAAGAAAATATGGCATATATTCACTGTGGAATACTATGCAGCCATAAAAAAGGATGAGTTCATGTCCTTTGCAGGGACATGGATAAAGCTGAAAACCATCATTCTTAGCAAAGTAACAGAAGAACAGAAAACCAAACACCGCATGTTCTTACTCATAAGTGAAAGTTGAACAATGAGAACACAAGGACACAGGAAGGGGAATGTCACACACTGGGACCTGTCAGTGGGTGGGGAGCTAGGAGAGGGATAGCATTAGGAGAAATACCTAATGTGGATGACAGGTTGATGGGTGCAGCAAACCACCATGGCATGTGTGTATCTGTGTAACAAACCTGCACGTTCTGTATATGTATCTTAGAACTTAAAGTATAATAAAAAAAAAATTAACAGAGATAATATATAAGCTGGATAACTGATAGTCAACCCTGTGTATCAGTTATTGGATTCTATGCACATTCATAGTTTCCCTGAAGAAGGCATTTATTCATTTTTTTAAAGTAATATGAATAGCATTTTATTAGCTTTTTCTTAGTATTTATATTACATTCTTGTTAAGAAATTTACTTGTTTATGGGTAGTTTAATTCTTTAAACATTTGGTGAGAATCTGTTGTGCTAAATAGTATACTGTGGTTTAAACTAAAGGAAATTTTGTCCTTTAGCTTGAAAATTCTTTTGACTCCTCAAGGCTTTGTTTTTAAAACTTAAATTTTGACTTATACTAAGATTTTTATGGAAGAAACTGGATTCATCCATTCAAAACATTTGTTAATCTGTTGCTTTATCATTTAAGGGCAATATAGTTCACCAATGCAAGTTCCCCTGCCCCCCCCCCCCCTAAAAAAAATGTTTAAATTTCACCATGTTGATAAATGTGGTATTGGAATTTTAAAAGCTAAAAATTCATGCCCTTTCCAGGGAATGATTTGACTCAGCAGGATGAGGGTTGTCTTAGAAATAAACTAAATTTCTCTATATTCCATCATATTTGTTTTCACAGACGTGGCTGTCACATCTTAAATTCCAGAAAAATCTTGATTACAGCATTCAGCATCTCCAAAGAATGTTCAGTCTGTCTCTGATAATTCTCAAATTGTGAGCTAAGAAGAAACATATTTTGCCTAGCCTACAAGTTTTTGAAATTATCCCTGTTAGCAAGTTCTACCTAAGGTCCTAACTAACAAAACTCTCCAGGCATTCTTGTGCTCCAATTGCATTGCTTTCTCATTGTTACTATAAATGTTGTCACACTTAACCACACACTCTGATTGTCCCTCTCCTGAACTTCATATTGTTATCTGATATCAGATTTCATTTGGTATCTTCACATATGATCACAAGAAATGATCAACACTGGCCTTTTTTTTCTATTATGAGACCAAATTGAGGGATATGTATAAAACATACAGGTTACGTCTTTGCTTATTGCCATCTACTTAATCTCTTTCTTTTTTCTTCTAGGTTGTTTGATGTGTGCACAGTGTCACGAACTGACAGAGAAACCAAACTAACTTTAGTGTTTGAACATGTTGATCAAGACTTGACCACTTACCTGGATAAAGTTCCAGAGCCTGGAGTGCCCACTGAAACCATAAAGGTATCAAAAATCATCTTCATGTCTTATCCGGCAGTCAACTATTATAGTCTGTTAAGCAATGGCATTCTTTCCTTATGAAAACTGTCAAAATTACAACTTTTAGAACTCAATATATAGTTAAAAATCAGCTAAATAAAATGTTCAAATATTGGGTATATTCCAGTTCATCAACTGAGATGTTCAAAGTATGGACTATGTATTCTAGTTTGTTAATTTTAGAACTAAGTGGAAAAAAACTGTTTAGTTCTAATGCATATTAGAATTATTTAAAAAATCAATTTGTGCCTTGTCTTAGACCTTAGAAAATATAGCTTAATAAGTATAGCTCCGTCTTTTTCTGATGGCTCATTGTCTATGAAAGACATAATTTGAACATTATTCATGAGCACATTTTATATTATCATTGTATAATAACTCCAGGACAACCTATGCTGTGTGGATTGAAATACTAGTTATTAGGCCCTCCTTTCTTTTTCTTATCATGAAACGTTTATAGGAAGCCTAAGTAACTGGATACTATACTAAACTCCTGGGATTCAAAGATGGTTGAGACATGCTTTCTACCCTTAAAGGTCCGTAAACTAGATGCGGTATATTGACTGGAAGTTCTTCCTACCTTTGGGTAGCAATACTGCTGATAAAGTTTTGTTGCTCTTATTTGCATTCTGCTTAACTGATCTTGCCGGTAGATCTTTTACATGTATGCACATCATGTGCAGGTCTTCATGAAAACCTTTTTGTCTATGTGAATTAGGTAGCTTAAACAGACTTCCTGCCTTATCATTCATTGTTTAGAAATGAGTTATGGAATTCAGCATCATTCTAGATGGAAGTTAATAGCTAAAAATAGTTTATCTTCTTAACATAGTAAGAAATGTCTTTAGTGATAGCTAAATGATGTTCTCAGATACTGATACATTTAGAATTTGACCTATTGAATGATTTTGTTGTTGTTGTTATAGACTAATAATTATGTTTTTTCTTATCTGGCTCTCACTAAAGAATCTGGTGCTTAACAATAGTCCCATTTCTTCCTGCGCCATCTCAAGAACATTAAGGCCCTCTAAATATAGGTACGCCTGAGAGTTACCTGTTGTTGGCTGTCTTCTGTGTCTGCACGCCTTTCCTCTGGCATTCTATTCTACTCCTGAAGCTTTAGTTCTCTCCTTTATGAGTTTGTAAAAAACCCCGTGTTCAGCATGCAGAGCAGGGCATAGTCCTTTTTCCTACACAGTTTTCTAGCCAAATTGGACTGCTCACCATTCTCTTAGCATGATCTGTGATTTTCCACCTTTGTGGCCTTCCTTCTCATGCCATTTCTTTTGCTCTTCTTACCAGTAGCTGTCTGCCTAAATTTTTCAAGTGTCGTCTCAAAGGCCATTTGATCAACTCTTATAGCTGGGTATAATCTCACGTGCCTTGCAACACTTGTTCTACATACCTCTATCTCTTTATCATGTTTTCTACCTTTAATTAGGATTTTTTTAATGTACATATCTTATGTATTCAATCTTGTGTCCTGACATTGTCTTACACAGTGATTTCTACACATAGGCACTAAATAAATAAGACACATTGTCAAGCATTTTTTAGATATAATTACTTTTCAGAATTATTTTTAGAATGATTTTCAAAGGCTTTAAACATAGACTATTAAAATAATCATTGACTTTTACTGATACATTTCTAAGTTCAAAATTATTTGGAGAGTGTCTTTTTTTTTTTTAAGCAGACAGATGAGGCAACCATATATTTTATATCTTTTTTTGGGGGTGGGAGACAGAGTCTCACACTGTCGCCCAGGCTGTAATGCAGTGGCGCTATCTCGACTTACTGCAATCTCCACCTCCTGGGTTCAAGTAATTCTCCTGCCTCAGCCTCCCGAGTAGCTGGGACTACAGGCATGCACCACCATGCCCAGCTATTTTTTTTTGTATTATCTTAATCTCCTGACCTCGTGATCCACCTGCCTCAGCCTCCCAAAGTGCTGGGATTACAGGTGTAAGCCACCACGACTGGCCTATTTTATATCTTGCCTTACCACCTACATAGATGTTTTGAGCGTTACATTAAATTCTCGTAGGACATAGGAGGCTACTGAGTGGAATCATTTGCAAAGGCATCTGTGCAGTTAAAATGTTGATAAGCCAGAGTGGTTCACTAGACTCAGGCTTGATCAGGCAGGAATAGAAATGAAGTGGGATGTGGGGGAATCTCAAGGGTGAGGGTGGAGGGGCAAGCAGGATAGGAAAAGGAATAGGCAGAAGGGTGGTCACCAAAGTAAGAAAGGGGAGGAGAGGACGGGGGGCAGTGGCTGAGCCAGGATGGAGCTGGAGGTTTGCTAGAAGGGGTTGCTTGTTGCCAGAAGCTCTTGAACAAGGTGACATTAAAAGTTAAATGTTTTTTTCTGAGCTTTTTGTCTGTCTCCAGGAAAGGGAATGTCACTTCATTCTGTGTTGAACAGGAGATTGTCCTGGAAGCTGTTAAATTTCTTTAGCCATCAGCATCAGCACACCTAGTTCCAAATTGGCAGATAGAGGGGGAGTTGGGGGCAAGGGGCTCTGGTTATTGAAGGTTTTTGGCTAATGGTGTATTGATGTTTTCATAGTAAAATAAACCATAGTCAAATGAAATATTTCACGCAGTTAACTTACGTGTTAGCGGTTAATTGAACTTTTTTTTTTTTTTTTTTTTTTTAAATGAAAAGCTAGTCAGAAGACTCTTTTATCTTTATTCTTAATTTAAAAAATTTTTTCCAGACTATACTAACCTATTTTCCTTCTTTATTAAATATAAGATTTAAAACAAAGTTTTGAGTGTTTGTGATGCTTTAAGATCATTGTTGAAAACTTGAATAATCATTTAAAAGTATAATAAAACCATCAAATGGATAGTTTTAGGTGGAATATATAACTGATACAAATTTATTTTTAATCAACTTTGTGACTTCTGCTTCTGTGATTGCTTTGTTTTTAAGAATTGGAATGCAGAATAAACAGCTGCTAAGTGAGAGGTTCTGAATTCTGGTTAATTGAAGTTTTAAAGCACATAACCAGAGAACAGAAATATTTTGTTGTTATATGGGCTAATTTATGGGAAGTCTTACTAACTAGATCAAGCAAATATTGTTAGTATGTATGAACAACCTACTGGGAACACAGAAATAAATTCTTTATATAGAATGCTCTGTTGTAATAAGAGCTTTTCTGACTATTGCTTGTACAGATATTTATTGAATATTCACTCTGTCTTATTTTTCCAGCTTACTTACATAACAATTTTTGAAGTGCATTTAAATGCCATTTGTTTTTAAAAAACAAAAAAGACATTAAACCAAACCATAAGACATAAATATTCATAAAGGTTCATAGTTGGAAGAACTCATCAGGGAAACTCTAATTATTGCACAGTGCTCATATAGGACTTGAATAAAGTACTTTAAGTGTATAGGCTGAACTGAAAATTGTCATTCAGAAGTTCATGAGAATAAAATAAAATCATAGGTGATTCTTTCCAACATCGCTAAATATACCTTATTCTAAAAAAATAAGGATACGTAGGAATCACATTCATACTTCATCTCGGGGTTTTCATCACATTATTTAACCTCTTTTCTTGATGTCCTTAAGGTGCACCCATTCTTGGCTGACGATATTTGCATAAAGCAGCATGTTGGCTGCTTTCCTGTGAAGTCAACAGATATTCTAATTTTTCCTCATAGGCTTATTGTTGACATATCTGACTTTCCTCTTTCCAATTCAGAATATTATCTTTGGGTCTGTTTAATTGTGGAGGAGTTCAGTGTCATCTTTATTAAATTTTTATTGGCTCATTTGAGATTTAATATTGCCTTTCTGGGTTTCCATGCTCAGATTTATGAGGCAATAATTGACACCTTAATGATTATGTTATTTTTTCTTTTAGGGTACATGATAAGTTCAGAGTATCTGTGCTTATATAGCACCTTCCATTTATGGAGCTTTATGAGAAAAAAAAACAGCTCTCAGATTTTTATTTTTCTCTTTGATGCTCTCATCTGCCATCCTATGAGAGAGGGTTGGAAAGAACTACAAATAATTTCCTCACCATTTTTCTTAGTCATTTGTAACTGCCGCCCAGAAAAAGAACTGTGGATAGCAAGAGATAGATGGGGAGAGACTCTTATGTAAAGTATTCTTCTGTACAGGCTTTTCCAAACCTAATGCCCTCTTTTACTGAATCATTCATTTGGTATTTAAACTTGTCTGCATAATACATTAATCTTTCCTAGGATATGACCTGACTTCTCAACTATCTTATAAACTCTGAAAACCTAGAATTTTTCTGTGGACATTCTGTGCATGAAACTGCATGTAACCTGTTTGATGGAAAAAAGTATTTGATGCAATTGGTGATATAGTTTCACAAGTTTGAGGCACTGAAAAGTCACACAAAAAAACAGCAGCCTCTAAAATAGGACAGACTTCTTTGAGCTCAAGACCATATGGCCTCTTTTGATGATTCAATCTTGGAATAAAAATTTTATTTGATTTATGTATCTTTATGATAAATGAATTATATAGAGCTTGAGAGGGTCAGAAAAGCTCCAGGTTTATGTCTGTGTGGGTCGTTTTCTCTGTGAATTAGATTTCATTTTATCTTCAATTGAATGTTTCTTAGAGTTTTCTATTGGTTGTAATATTTTCAGTAAGAGATAAAACACATTATTAGGTTTATTTTTACAAAACCCAGACTTCAGAGACTGACACACACTGTTAATAGTACCTGTTTTCTGCCTCTGGGAAATATCTGTTTTCATGAATAATATCTGCTTGCAGTAAACAGTGGCTCTGATGTCAGTATGGGATGCCCAGAGCTGATTCATCTTTCTCAATTGACATAATGCAGAGTGACTGACTGGTTCCTGTACTGCAGATAAGGAAAGTCTCTCAGATCTTCTCTTCTCACTCCTAAAGGAATCAAGCCATGGCCCCTCTCAGCTCCTGGTGGTCTCCATTTTGCCTGAATTAAGAGCAGGTGATTTGTCTCATCTTTGCAGGACACAGAGCAAATTAACATGAAAATATCGCTTCCCAGAAAACAAGGCAGGCTTGAATGCCCTGTCGCTGCTGGTCATTAGCCATCTGCCACCGACACTCATACTCTGTTTATCACATTTGAAATTCAGAGCAGATGTTGCATAATAAGGTGATCCCAAAAACAAGGCAAGAAATTCAGAGAACAAATACTCTACCATAATGATAAAGATCTTGGAAGGAAATTTTTTTTCAATCTAATATCATAGCTGGACTAATTAGATAGACCATGTTTTTAAAAACACACACACACACACACAGACACACACACACCCTTCCTGGTATTTGATGCAGACTACTTTTCATAGTAACAGGAAATAATTTTTAAAAGAAAGTACCTATGTGAAAGATACCTGAGAGGACTGTTCAATAAGATCTCTTTAAGGAAGCAAAGTCGAATGGTGGAATAACACTAGCTCTGGTGTAAAAGAGCTCATAGATCAGCGATGCCATCTTTTACTCTAAGATGGGCCTTAACCTACAGCAATTTGACTTAAAGTAGTTCACTCCTCACAGTGTAGTGGATCTTTCAAGGCTTTTAACTTACCAGTGTGGTTTCCCAGACAGTTTATTTTGTTCTTAGCACTCAAGACCCTATGTTTTCTATATCCTTTCTCTTCACTGTCTACCTGCCTACAAACTCCCACCACCCCTACCAACCTCCCACCTTTAGCATCCCTTGGCTCTCCAGAGCTCTGCCCCAGCTTCCCCTGGCTTTAGGCTCTCTCCACCCTGAGTACCAAGATTCTTTCATTTTTAGTTCTTTTGCCCTTCTCCATTAATGTAGCTTTTTACAGGATTGGTTATTATAATGTTTTACCTAGTTGATTTATGCACAGTGTAGACCCTTATGCCTTATTCAAAGTATATCATTTATAGTATATTAACTATTGTGTTTAGAGGCATTCTGTTTTTTAAAAAACAGGCATCCAAACTTCTACCAGAAATGAGACCTATATTTTGTGGAAGATCAGCTTTTAATATAACCTTTTGACTCAAAAGAAATATTTTCTCGGGGCTGGGCGTGGTGACTCACGCCTGTAATCCCAGCACTTTGGGAGGCCAAGGTGGGCGGATCACCTGAGGTCGGGAGTTCAAGATTAGCCTGACTAACATGGAGAAACCCCATCTCTACTAAAAATACAAAATCAGCCGGGCATGGTGGTGCATGCCTGTAATCCCAGCTACTCAGGAGGCTGAGGCAGGAGAATTGCTTGAAGCTGGAAGGTGGAGGTTGCGGTGAGCTGAGATCATGCCATTGCATTCCAGCCTAGGCAACAAGAGGGAAACTCCGTCTCAAAAAAAAAAAAAAAAAAAAAAAAAGAAATATTTTCTCCATAGAAACCACAACTTTACTGCCCCTTCCCCAACACACACTGAGAATTTTGAGATTTGGTTTTTTTTAAAAGACTATACTGCTAAGCAAAAATTAAGCAGCTAGTGTGAGAATAGACAGGGGGATAAATCAAAGCAGCGCCAGCAGCTAACCATGGAGTGGAATAAGAGAGATGATTTGAAGGATAGAAGAATAGTGAGTCAATACTCAGTATATTCTAAATTCAGGGGGAAATGCAGAATGGGTGAACTCTAAAAACTGCGGTAGATTATACTAGTAAACTCAGAAGCCCAGATTTAAAGTGCAGAGAGAAATGAAATCTTCAGTGTAATCTTTCTAATTAGTAAGATTTCTGTGTAATCTTACTAATAATTTCCATTTGTTTCCCCCTGCTCCAATCAGAAACATACATGTTGTGCTTTCAAGTATCTTTCATTCCAAGGGAAAACTCAGTAACTCAAGCAACTTCTTAAAGGAGAACATTTTTATGCAATCTAGATTCTGAAGACTCTCAGAAACAAATACTTTTGCAAATTCCCAACCCTTGTAGTCACTGAAAATATCAGAAGAGAAAGAAGACAGAATTATGCATGTATTTGATATTCTAATAACAAACATAACAGAGTTATTTAGTAGTTTTTTTAAAATCTCCAATCCTATATAAAGCTACGTTAATTTTAAAAAGTAGCAGAACTAAAAATGAAAGAATCTTGGGACTTAGGTTAGAGAGAGCCTAAAGCCAAGGTCTAAAAGGAAACTGAGGCCGAGCTATGCAGAGCCAAGGGAACCTTTGGTGGGGTACAGAGGGTTGATAGTGGTGGTAGGGGGTTAGGAAATAGGGGTTTAAGAAAAGCTAGTTTCTTTCTAAAGGTACTATAAGACTGACTCACTAAATAAATAAATGACTCACTAAATAGGCAAATGACACTTAGATTCAGCTAATAACAGATAAGTTGGAATCTCTTTAGAAAATGCTTCCTCACCCTAGGCATTGGATCTGTTTACAAAGTCCATTAAAACTTGCAGGTAGTATATACCCACTTATATCACCATGGCAACAGATAGCAGAGTGCTCTCCTGCTTAGAAGGAGGGATATTTCTCATCTAAATTTAGCCTATGCCAAACTCCTTGGTTACAGTCTCTTTTTTGGCTCTTCTTCCTCTAAACATTGGAACGTCCAAGGCTTCACTGTCAGCCTTCTTCTTTTCCTTGGCTACATTTCCAATCAAGTGATGTCATTTAGTCCGGAATCTTCAAATACCTATTCTCCAGCCTGACCTCTCCCACATGCTCTTGGTGCAGATAGCCAATCATATAAAACATTGACCGAGAATCCTCTGCCCAATTCAAGCCTTGCCTATCTGCCCGGTTGTTTGAGCCCCTAGCTTAGGCATAATTCTTGATTTTTTGCTTTCCTTCACAGTCTTCATCCAATCTAACAGTAAGTGCTTTTGGTGTTATCTCAGAAGATATCCCTAATCTGACTACTTCTCAATATCTTCATTGCTATAGCTCCAGTTTAAACCATCAACCAGCTTCCTAACTCAACACACCACTTCTGCTCCTGCCTTTTTATGGACCATCCTTTGTATAACAACCAGAGGGACCTTATTAAAGCAGAAATAAAATCCTCTAACTCCTCTACAAAAAACTTAGCTCCAGTGGTTTCTCATGACTATAGAATAAAATCAGAAGTCCTACATGATCTAGTGCTCCCCACCTCCTGCCTTTCTGATCTGCCTTCACCTGTCCTTGGGCCCACTGTTCCCAGCCACAGTAGCCTTCGCTCTGTTCTCCAGCTCGCTTCTAGCTCAGCATGCTTCTGTGCTGAGGGTTCATCTGTTTGGAATGCTCCACGCCCTTTAGTTCATGTCATGTCTTCATCATTCCTTCTCTGACTCTCTCAGCTACAACTCCACAACTAGTTATAGTTTATCACATTATACCACATTATTCTATTTTATCTTCTTCATAGCACTTAGCTGAAATTATATCATTTATTTTTTATGTTTGTTTTTTATCTTTCCCAGCTAGGTGACTACAGTCCATTGCCAGCATACTGCCTGGAACATAGAGGATCTTTAGTAAACATGTTTGTAACTGTACTACGTGCTTACCTTCTAATTAGCTCAGAAATGGTAGGCTTCAACACCACCATTGTACAAGTGAGGAAATGGTACCTTTTCAAGGATAAAATTTTTAAATATGTATATTATAGAAAAATCAGCTGAGGGCGTGTCATATTGCAGCACATTCGCTTTGCACTTGTGCATTCAATTCTCTGTGGTGGGCAGGGACACTGGGATTATCTATGTTGTAGCTAAGAATTTGGCTTGGTTTAGGCATAGTCTAAAACCGGTAACTGATCCCACCAAAACTGTAAGGCATTTTCTCCTTAAAATAGTACTGACTAGTTCCAAAAATACTGAATTCCAGAAATTGTTCTTTCCCAAGGTGGGACCCTTAAATACCTTTTACACCAAGGATGGGGAATCAAGTTTAGTGAAGATTGATGTCATGAATCTTAGATTGATGTCATGAGTCTTAGACCCTATTCTCGTAACTCAGGAGCATATATCTAAAAATACTATTCTATATTTATGCATTTGGATTCTATCATTCTTACCCAAACATTTCAGATGCCCATATATATTGTGGCATTTATAGGTTTTAAAAAAGCACCATTCTACTAGAGTAATTGCCAACAATTTGCAATATTATCATTGCGAAATTTTAAATTAGTGAAAGACATACAAAGTAGGTATCCATCAGTTATCTGAGATAGTATCTTATTCCTCATTCCTAAGCAAGGTGGAAAAAATTTAAAAATCCTTTCATTGCAGTTAAGAAAGTAATTACTGGTTCTAGTAAATATTTGTTGAATGAATATGTTCTTTCATAAAAAGTTATTTAATGAAGCCTTGCAAACCTCATGGTGCCAGTTATGAGAATCCAGTGTCTTCAGCATGTAGAATAACGTGGTAGTTACTGTCTTCTGTTCTTCCTCTTCCTCATCATCACCCTCTAAGAGCAAAATTGTCCTGAAAGATTGACTCTGATGGTAAATCAAATGAGGGGCAGAGGTTGGCCTGAATATGGATTCATGTATTAATCAAGGGTTTGGCATCTGGACACTGTGACACTTGGAGTTTTAGGAATTAAAAGAGAATTGCTTGAATGTCAGTAATAACAAAGTGGTCTGGGTGCAGTGGCTCACACCTGTTAACCTAACACTCCAGGGGGCCAAGGCAGACACATCACTTGAGCCCAGGAGTTCGACAATATGGCAAACCATACTTAGCAAAACCCTGTCTTGACGAAAAAAATGCAAAAATTAGTCGGGCGTTGTGATACGTACCTGTAGTCCCGGCTGCTCAGGAGACTGAGGTGGCAGGATTGCTTGAGCCCAGGAAATTGAGGGTGCAGTGAACAGTGATCACACCCCTGCACACCAACCAGGGTGACAGACCACAAGAGCTTGCCTCAAAAAAAAAAATGTAGTTCTAATCTTTAAAAACTTGGCTACTACCATGTAATGGCTAGCTTAATTAGGATGCCTGGGAAATGGACTAAACCAAACAGATTTTTTTTTTTTTTTTTTTTTACTCGACAGATTTTGCAGAAGTGAGTTATCACCTAATAAAGGGTTGATAAAGCCTGAGTAAACACTATGCTCTGTTTCTCCAAGTATGGCCAGTGAATGACCTGCATCACCACCACCTGAGGTGCTCACCTAAAATGACAGTCCTGCCCTAACTGATTCCCCCTTGTCAAACATAGTCTCAGGAGAGAGTTTCTAATAAGTACCCTCTGGTAACACTTATTAGACACTGCGGCTTAAGACATTTTCCCCCTGCAGTATGACATATGACACAGGTGGGAAATGTGTCATTTCTTACATTCTGAGTCGACCCAAACCTCTGGAATATTTGCTTGCCTGTGCATTGGTAACGCCAGCCATTCAGTAGGATTAGGCAATCTAAGCCCAGGTGAAGTCAGGTGTGGTACTTTCACTAACGTCATCCATACGTGCGAAACTTACTTAAAAGCACTAAAGTTTTGCTCCTTAAAATGTTCTATTTGAAAAATACTTACTCGTTAACAGGAGATATGTGTTAAAGAGATGCTTAGGAATAGGAGAATTCCAACTAAAAATTCTTAAACCACATGGAAATCTTTCCTTTAAAAAAAGTGTTCATCACTCATCCATGATTTGATCTTTGAAAGATGCTTTTTGTTTCATATACACTAATGATTTCGCAGTTGTCTAGGGTCTTAAATTAGTAAACCATTACCAGATTTGCAAATATCATGGGTCAGAATTCCTAGTCCTGTTTTACTGGTAAGGAACCAAAACGATATGAAATTTAAATAGATCATAGTCATAGGTTTTTAGTGCTGACACCAATGTGGCTAAACATAGTACTCTGAGCCTCATATATTGAAAGCCGTGAGTAGTCAGAATCTCATTTTCTTCTAATTGTCATTCTAAGCCTTTAACAAATTTAAGCTAGCAGTTTTTCTGATTTTTATATTACCATTGTTCACTGTTGTCACTGGTCATACTTGCTAATTTTTTCTTTCTTGACCAAAGCCAAAGAAAATACTGATCATTCTACTGTAGTATAGTCACAGCACTTTTAGATTAGAATGCTAAGCCGAATGTAGCAGAGTTGGGGACTGCAAGGCATAAAAATTATGTTTAGGAACTCCAACATTAAAATTTAAGTTTACTAAGTCAGATTTAGATCAATCTGGAAATAGCTATCCTCAATTTAAGATGTTCTATGAATATGGTTAGTATGGAATGAACACTAGTTGAAATTTTAATTTCACTAATATATCACATGTTAATATTTAAGGCTGTAACTGAGAAATTCACCATTACTCATAGCTGAAGACTTGAAATATTTGTCGAGACTAAGATGGTATAAAAGCTGTGAGTGAGGGCCCTGCTTCCCTCTACTTCCTTCCTCTACCAAAATATATTCTAGGTCAGGAAGATGGGGTTTGAGAAGAGGGAAGAAATAGTTTGGTGATCACAGGAGAATTGGTTGAATGGGTCACAGAAAAGGAGAGATGTATTTACCATAAATAAACACACAAAAAAGTGACTTTTTAAAAAGCATGTGATTATGCTGAGTGTGGCTGAAACATTACATTGCTAATTCTTGTCCCCCCATTATGATTATTACTCCGATTATAGCAACTGATCTTGTAAACCTCAAGTCCTTTAATATTTCTACCAGAAACTAAGATGAGTTGATTTATATCTTTAGTACAGAACTATATAAATCGAAATAAACACCATAAAAGGACACAAATATCAGTTACGTTTGTCTTTGACATCATCTTTTCTTAATGCTGCCACTGTACTAACAGCCCATGGTAGGCATCTTATCTTTGCTGTAAGATCCTAATAAAAACACTTGGGAACTTGGAAGGAAGTAAAACACAAATTACATTAGAGTGAATTAGGAAAAAGAGTTGCATTTTGGTATCCTCCCAAGTAGAGAGATTTATGATAGCATCATACATCAAGAGAAAGGACTTCTCTCCTTTTCTGTTTCAACTCCACCATCACTTTCTCCACAGTTTCTCCGGACTTCTTACTTTATTTATCACCAAGTTCTATAATTAACATATGGTTCATGTTATTGATTTCTCAGGTTTCAAAGTAAAATAAATTGAGCTTTCTTCCACATTCAGAATGTACAGTTTTTTTAAGGAACGCTAAACAAAGACACACATTATTTGTAGGTTGGAGAGCAGCTGCCAGAAAACAGAAAATTAGGAATGGAGTCATGGGTGAAATAATGGAGATACTGTTCAGAGGTAACCCTTTGTACAGCAGGAAATTTTCCTTAGAAAAGAAGACAGCTGAGTTTGCTTGTAAATTTTGCTAGAAACAGGCCTGATTTAGTAACATTTAGTGCTGGTTAGGAGGCTGAAGACAGCACTTTCAGCTTTGGATACCATGCAAGTGGCCTGTTTCATACTTTGTACACAGTCTAAATACTTTATAGTTTCAAAAGATATGTGTGTAGGAGACAGCTATTATTAATTTTTTAATGATAGAATAATATATTAGCAAATATTTATCAGATCCAGGAGTAGAGTTTTCTAAGTGCAAAACAGTAGGAAGTATCACAAAGGAAATGAACTATAAAAATTTTAAACTTAAAATATTATAAATAAAACTAAAAAGTAAATGATAAAATATTTGCAAAAAGCATGGCAAAGGTTTAATATCCTTAATATATAAAAAGCTCTTATAAACTACTAAGAAAAAGAGTATTACCCAATTTAGATATGGATAGGAACATGAACAAATTTGCAGAGATGTACATGTATACAGAATGCTGTTAGACATGGGAAATGTTCAACCTCCCAAATAATAAAGAAATGAACATTAAAAATCAGAATGTACCATAGGGTATGATTAAATACATTATGAAAATTCATCTAACAAATTGAATACATCTCACAGGATGATTTTTCAAAAAATCTTATATTTTTGAAGAAAAATTGATTAAAGAAATACAAAATCCAAATTATATATACAATATGATCCCAATTTGGGAATATATTTCAAATACATGTATTAAATTACTAGCATGAAATATACTAAAATACTAATTATAAGTTCCTTATAACTTATTGTTTACAATGAGCTTGTGCTATACAACATTAAACCCTATGACATTCCCAATAATTGGCTGGTTTTGCCCTACAAAAATGACAGTTTCATATAATCCAACCCAATATTTTTAGAATCCAACAAAAGGGTGTTTTAACTTACATCTTAATGTGGAATGCCCTCTATTACAGAAAAGTTGAAGTTCTCACATCTGAATCTTTTCTTTATAGCCAACATAAGAATTAACAAATGGTAGCACTTCCTTTGCTCTTAGGCAACACAACAGGACAGATTTTGAAAAATAATCAATGTGTATACATTAAAAACATTCAGTACATGTTTATTGACGATGATGATATTGATAAAATAGCAAACATTGAAGGACTAGGAAAAATGATATAAGTTTTCTAGTAAGATTTACTGACGTTGTTATCTCCTTTAATCTTACAGACATTTTACCATTAAATAGTGTAATTGAGCTAGGGAGAAATTTCACTTGATTGTAAATTGAAGCAATTGCTTCTGAGTAGTAAATTTTTAGATTAATGTCTGTGTATAGAATACAGTAAAGTTGCAAGCCTATTTTTACTCCAATGGCAGGCACTGGTACAGGGATTTCTTTAACAATCTCTAGGCTTTCTGTACTTTTAAAATCCTGGATTGGCAGGTACAGGGAGATTGCCCATGAATAAATAAGATATTATGAATGCAGAATTGGTTTAATGAAGCAGTGTCAGATGTCTTTCCAGTTTTTCTTGAAGCAAAATATTTAATTTGAGACTTGAAATGCTAACACTAGTCTTCATTGTATGTACATATATACATACATGCATATAACTCCACTGTCCATTCAAGGACAATATACATTTCTTTTAAATTAAGTGGGATAAAAGAGGAAAGTGATGCCAAACAAAGGGAATTTGTGTATGTTTATTTTTTAAGCTTTTTTTTTCTTTTTTTTTTTTGCCTTTAAAATCTGTCGTCCATCCTATTGTGGCCTTTTGAAAGTTTGAAGGTGAAAATAGACCAGTGTGAATGAAGGTAAATGAAAACTGCTAAGGACACATCACTTGCAGAAAGATAAAAACCCACAGTTTTGGTAATGCCCCTGTTAGATTTCGAAAACTGGCACCACCAAACACATTTTTAAAAAATGGCTTTTATCTCAGACCAAATCGTTTCTACAGTAGCTAAAATTGCTGTGTTCCAGACTGTGTCCTGTGAACCTATAAACCATCAAAGCAGATACTCTTAAGGTGGAGGCAGCAAGCCCTGATGCTAATCTAAAACACAGGTTAAGGGAGGGTCCCGTTTCACTAGGACAGAAACCATTGAGCTTTTTTTCCTCTGGCCAAAGTAACAAAGTCCTAGCCTTTGGTGATTGATGAGCATGTTCTCCAGGGGAAATGGACTGGAAAATCATTGCCTTGTCTTTTGCTTGCTACAGGAAAGCCATAACAGAGATCTCTATTCTTCTTGTTCTGATAAGAGACCTAAGGAAGCATGAAGAAGGGCTAAGAGGCCTGGGCGTGTGTTATATCCAGCTGCTTGCTGGATTGCCTTTTAAAACACAATTTGTAGTTCCCTAACTCACAAATAGAACATGTGGATAGTTTACTGGCCTTTGACAAGCTATGCAGCTTTTTAACCACAACTTCAGCAAAGTTTCAGGATATAAAATTAGTGTACTAAAATCATTAGCATTCCTATACACTACCAATAGCCAAGCCAAGAGCCAAATCAGGAAGGCCAGATCCCATTCACTGTTCCCACAAAAAGAATAAAATACCTAGGAATACAGCTAACGAGGGAGGTGAAAGATTTCTACAATGAAAATTACAAAACACTGCTCAAAGAAATCAGAGATGATACAAATGGAAAACATCCCATCCTCATGGATAGGAAGAATCAATGTCTTTAAAATGACCATACTGCCCAAAGAAATTTACAGATTCAGTGCTATTCCTATTAAACTACCAATGACATTCTTCACAGAACTAGAAAAAAAACTATTTTAAAATTCATATGGACTCAAAAAAGAGCCCAAATAGCCAAGGCAATCCTAAGCAGAAACAAAAAGCTGGGGCATCATGCTACCCAACTTCAAATGATACTATAGGACTACAGTAACCAAGTACTAGTACAAAAACAGACACATAGACCAATGAAACAGAATAGAGAGCCCAGAAATGAGGCCACACATATATGACCATCTGCCCTTCCACAAACCTGACAAAAACAAGCAATGGGGAAAAGATTCTCTATTCAGTAAAGGATGCTGGGATAACTGACTACTCATCTGGAGAAGATTGAAACTAGACCCCTTCCTTACATCATATACAAAAATCAACTCAAGATGGATTAAAGACTTACATGTAAAACCCAAAACTATAAAAACCCTGGAAGATAACCTAGGCAATACCATCTGGGACATAGAAATGGTTAAAGATGTCATGACAAAGATACCAAAAGCAAAAATTGACAAGTGAGATCTAATTAAGTTTGAGTTCTGTACAGCAAAAGAAGAAAATTATCAACAGAGTAAACAGACAACAACCTATAGAATGGGAGAAAATATTTGCAAACTGTGCATCTGACAAGGTCTAGTATCCAGCATCCATATGGAAATTAAACAAATTTAAAAGATTTAAATAAAAAAAAAACATTAAAAAGTGAGCAAACGATATGAACAGACACGTTTCAAAAGATGACATACATGTGGTCAACAAGCATATTTTAAAAAGGCTCAATATCACTGATCATTAGAGAAATGTAGATCAAAGCCAGAATGAGATACCATCTCACACCAGTCACAATGGCTGTTATTAAAAAGTCAAAAAATAGTAGATGCTGGCAAGGTTGTGAGAAAAGGGAACACTATACATTGCTGGTGGGAGTGTAAGTTAGTTCAACCATTGTAGAAATCAGTGTGGCAATTCCTCAAAGAGCTAAAAGCAGAACTACCATTCGACCCAGCAGTCCCATTACTGGGTATATACTCAGAGGAATAATCATTCTACCATAAAGACACATGCATGTGAATGTTCACTGCAGCACTATTCATGATAACAAAGACATGGAATCAACCTAAATGCCCATCAGTGACAGATTGGATAAAGAAAATGTTATACATATACAGCATGGAATACTATGCAGCCATAAAAAGGAATGAGATCATATCTTTTGCAGGAACATGGTTAGAGCTGGAGGCTATTATCCTTACTAAACCAATGCAGGAACAGAAAACCAAATACTGCGTGTCCTCACTTATAAGTTGGAGCTAAATGATGAGAACTTAAGAACACAAAAAAGGGAAAAACATACATGGGGGCCTACTTGAGGGTGGAATGTGGGAGAAAGGAGAGGAGCAGAAAAGATAAATGTTCAGTACTGGGCTTAATACCTGGGTGATGAAATAAGCTGTACAACAAAATTCTGTGACACAAGTTTACCTATATAACAAATCTCACCTGTACCCCAAAACCTAAAAGTTAAAAATCAATATTATAGTACGTTATTATCAGAAAGCACAGATCCTTAAAGACTATATTGACAGTGAACATTTTTTAAAGGCTCAGGTTGCATTATATAGTATATTTTGGAAATGTACTTGTTTAACATTTCCAATTCCGTGACTTCTTCCTTTGTGTTTTTTTCCAAGCCTGTGTTTCAGTTCTGGGTTAGAAACATTTTAAGCCTTTCCTAAATTCAGTAGCTATCTCACAAATTATATTTATAGAAATAACAGCCCATCCACCAAAATTATTCCCAGAGCCTTTATCCAGTGGAGGTGGGTATGCACACTCCGTTTCTTCCCCCTCTGGTCTTGTGCTTCTTGCCCAATTGAATTGGAGAATTTTGTTAGTCCTATTTGTGACTGGAAAGATAGACTGCCTGTCCCTTTAACAGGATGTCCAAAGAATGACCATCCTGAACTCACCGCTCTAATGCTGCATTGGAAGAATTCCCCTGAAGTAGAAGCATATATCCTCCTTCAATTAATATCAACAGTGTACCTGATACAACACTTTTAAGTTATTGCATTCTCTTTTATTCTCCAACAAATGAGAGCCCTGTCTAACGTAGATCGAAACCTACATTGTCTGTTCACTGAATTCTCTGGTTTCTGTGAAGGTTCCTTATTTTCTCAGAAACTGGCTACAGCCAATTCACATCAACTGGTACACTTTAAAACTTTGAATGGAAGGAAAAGTGAATTAAATAGATTCTTGTTTTTGTGAGCATCTCCACTACTTCAGAGCAGCAATATTTCACTACATGCCATGCCCAGCCACAAAATTGAGGAGACTCTTTGTTGTGCCTTTTTGAAATGGCCTTAGCGCTTCCCAAATTTGTTATAAAACTCTTACCAATGTAATTTTCCCATTACACCTTTCCATCTTTTCTCCTTAAACTTGACTTTTGAGTTGTACACAAGATCATAGTTAGGTGAGTTTTTTCATGTGTCTTTTTTTTACAATTTTATATGCCTGTATTCACTCATCTGTGCCAAAATCAGCAGGGCCTAACCTATAACAGAGCCACCATTTTAAGTGACCGCCAGCTGAGTTTGATTTCTGATTATATTAAAGGGAGAAAGTGGACTTTGCCAAGGTTGGAGCAGATTCTCCAACCTTACAAAACGTTGTGGGCAATTAATGGGCTTTAACATGAGGTTCTTTTGTGCGTATGTTTGTATGTGCACTTGTATGTGCGAGAAAGAGTGAAAGAGATACCCATGCATAGAATTTTTAAACCAGGCAGCTCTGTGGTAGTTAGCTAGAGGCAAGAGATACCCTGTTGGCTCCCAGACCTTCCTGGAAGCTGACTGTTGGAAGAGACTCCTTGGAGATAAATCTCATGTGGTTCCCTTTTGCCTGAATGGTATCTGTAGCGTAACTTATACCTTAGGAGACTTTGGGAAAGGAATACTTTTTATATCTAAAGCACTTTGGAGATTGGAGTCCTGCAATTTGCCACTCAGGAAAATAAACTAGCATATTAACTCCCAGCAAATGCCACCTCCTTGGTTTGAAACGGTTTGTAAAGCATTTTCTTCCTGGTTTGTGCGCACCACATTGTTTCAGCTCCTCTCATCACTGACCAGCTGGCTTGTTGGTGAATAGAGCTGTGGGCCCCTCGCCATGTTTCATGTGAGGTCTTGGCTGGGTGGCAAACAGGCAGCCTGTAGCCAGTGTCAGCAATTCAGGAGGAATTGGCACAGCAGTGTCCCCATTAATTTCTGCTTGTCACATACTGTCATGCAAGTTACACCAGAGAGGAAATGACCGTTAAAAAAAAAAGGTACCCTTGTGGCACTGGGTCCCCTCCAGACGTTCCCCGAGGTTAAACAAGTGGATACAATTAGCCCTACACAGACAGCTGCGGGGAAAGGAAAGCCTAGAAGTGGGCCCCACAGCAATGTGTCTTTCCTGTTAGCAAGGGGTGTCGGCTATCAACATCTGCCATATTTTAACCCTTCAAAGGGACCGGTAAATTAAGGGGAGTTATTATCCCACGCTCTGCTGATCATTATCAATCATAATGCCTTGGGAAATTACCACAGTGCTGCTGCCTTGGTGGCAGGTTTTGTCCTTTGGGGGATCGTTTTTATGTTTTTCCTGGGAGCAGAGAAGAGTGGTAGGGCCAAGAGGGTGAAAGGAAACGGACTCTTTTAATTGTTGGTAATTTATTGCCAGAGGGAAGGGGGCTAGAGCAGCAATAAACTCCTCTTCAGTTCAAACTGAAGTAGTTAAAATTGGTGGGCTCCAGACGGCTTCTATTTCCAGAAAGATCCATCTTGCTGACTGACTGTCAACCCTTCTTCACCACACACTATGGCGACTTTTAGGGAGCACAAACAGGAGGCTTTGGGATATGAGAATGAGTTATAGAGGAGAAAGGCAATCCAAGATGAGAAAAGAAACTCTAAATAAAATACAGGCTTCTAAAAACTGTTGTTTTATTTTTTAAAGATTGAAATTGTTGAGCTGCTATTACCCAAATAGAGTCCTGACTAACCTTTGTAAGCACAACTGTGCTTTGGAGTGGATTTGTCTGGTGAAAGTCTGATTGCCAGCACAGAGGAATGGGTGACTGAGTTGGTCCTGTGTGAAATTATGTTTGCTCCAACTTACTCAATTGAACTATTTAGAGAAAGAATGGTTTCTTACCATGTTTTAACTCCAACAGGTTTCGGGTTCATATTTGTGGACCTGGAACTTTACTGAAAAAAGACCATTTTGCTTGGGGACATAAAAATGACAGGAGTTCTGAAAATGATCAGTACTGATGAGTACAGGAAACATGAGCTGATGTTGATCTGAATGATTGAACCAAAGACAATGCAGTGCAGGGAATAATCATTTTTAGATTTTACTGAGATGCTTCCTGAATGTTACTGAGGAAGATGCTGGCACCATTTAAAATATTTAAGTGAGGGGTAGAAGCAACCATTAGGATAATTGAGTAGAAGTAATACTGTTACTGTGTTTATTGAGACTTCATCTCTTCCACTGTGGAAGAAGAAGTGTCAGGATCCCCAAGAAGAGCCTGGAGAGATTATCAGTGATGAATGTTATGGCTGTTCCCATCCTGTGACATTATCTAGTCTGAGACCCTCATTTTATACATCAGAAAACAGAAATCAGAGGTTAGAGACTTGTCTGTGATCTCACAGTAAAGCAGAGGTGGAATGCAAGGCGCCCATTTCCAGGTAAACTGTTTATATCATTCCATGAGCTAACTCCGCAGAGGAGTAGTTATGACCAATACCAGCAGCAACAAAGGGGTCCCCCTGCCTCATTGACAGTAGGAAGTAGGAGGGAACTACAAATATGGGGTAGGGGCAGTTTTCTTCCATACTTCTGCCATGATGTCAGGCAGGAAACTTGAAGCACCAGTTTTAGTTGGCCCTCTTAGAGCAAGTGATGCCAATTTCAAAAGATAGTCTTCTTATGCAATTTTAAGAAATATTTTTATTTCTCAATTTTAATGTCAAAATAATACGGAGATTTGGAGAAATTTGCCTCATTCCATATTTATAATTTTTCAAATGTTAGATCACAAAGGAAAATCAGTAAGGTACACATAAGTGTGAGCTGTCATGAGTATGGGCTCAATCACTAATTACCGGATCTTTTCTTGTCTTATAGATGGGTAGACTATAAATGATTTTTCATCTACTCTTGTTGCTGATCTCTAAGTTTAGGGGATCATCAGTAATTGAATTCTAGTTGAGATTAAATCCACTTTTGAACATCAAATTGTGACATTAAGTTATTAATTTACATACTTCAGTATTCACAGGTGAAGCATATGATTTAATAACGGTCATAATTTGATGTTCAGAAGTAGATTTAATCACTATAATGTAGGTTGTTACTTTGGTTAAATATGAAAATATATAGAAAGTAAATAAATTAGGCTTACTTCATGTTAAAAAGCATTGCTATTTCAGAATTGTTTCTTCAGCCTATTTTCAGGATCTGTCGTATAATGTCAGGCTTCAGTTGAAGCAATTACCTGAAGATTGTGTAGATTCTAGAGGAATACCAGAGGATTGGAAATAGGAATAGCAGAGAAAATACCAATTTAGTGAACAATGATGAGCCAATTAGACAAAAAAACATTGGCCTTAACTTCATGAGAAGGCACCGAATCATTACTAACTCCTATGGCATTCAGAATAATAACATCAATCATGTTGAACTGCTTTGGTAGTCATGTGTCTGTATGTAATTCCATAAAAATTCTCTTAGTTTTGGCATTAATTAATAGTGACTGTATTTTATAAAATGGCATATTTCATTGAAAACACTCATGTTTAAACATGTCATCTAAGAACTTGAAAATCTTTCCTAACATGCATTAAAATGATAATTATTGAGTTCTCATGGGAAAAAGTAGTTTCTCATTTTAAGTCCTAAAGTTTCAACAGCATTTGGTATAGCATTTCATTTCACTTCTGGTCCTAATGACTCACTGCATTCTTTTTACCAAAACTTATCTCCTGTTTACCCTCAGAGTTCTTTCTCATGTAGACACAAGCCTAGTAGTGAATCAATAACATGACTATTTCGTGGAAGAGTTCAACCTCTGCAATGCCATTGGAAGACATTGCCTAGTCTGCAAGTTTAAGGAAGCTTAGCATTTCCTATACCTTTATATCTTAATTGGATTTGGCTTTTCTTAAAGATTAAACTTTGAGGGATACTTCTCAAAACTGAGCCTAGGACATTCTCATGCAATCTGTAAAAAAAAGCACTGTCCTTTTTTTACAGATGGAGGCAGCTGACATAAATAGCTACTTAATGGCTTGCCCAAGTTCATACAAGTGAAGAGCCAGGAGCTAGATTTGTGACTCTTGCACAACCCATTCGACTGTTTTTATTTTATCTAAGTCACTGTAGTAGAATTAAATATAATTTTATATCTTTGTCCGTGCTCTTTAATGAGTTAACTCCTACTTACATAAATGTTTTAGCATTTCCATGCCCTCTGGGCCATTAAGGTAATTTATTTTTATAATTTTAATCATTATAATGCTCTTAATGTATAAAATAAATTCAGAAATGAAATGAAGACATATATTTTATTTTTAAACCATGTGGTATCAATGATAGGATTCAGAAATAAAAGTTTTTCATGAAGTATTGGCCATTCGTTAAATATATTGTTTTTTGCTTAACATCTCTAAAATTATATTCAGAGTTAAGGAGAATATACTCTTAACCTCTGCATATTTACAACCAATGAAGAATACATACCATGTGCTTTGTAAAGATACAGCCTAATTTCATTGCAAAAAGCTAACAAAACTGCCTGTGTGATAACAATTTTTATGCTGTTTCCTCACAGATCTCTGTAAATTGTTACCTGTTCATGGTTACTGTTGCTGTATTGTTATCATTGAATTAGGATAGTCTCCAGTTAAATTATCTTCTCTCCAATGAAAAAATCCTGCTTAAAAAAGATCTGAACATATGTATGATGCACAACATTAACACATGGTACACAAACTTTAGCACAGCTGTGAATTAGAGCCCAACTTAATTCAAGACAAAAATGTACCTCAAACACTTTTCTCCTTAAAATATCAGCAACAATCTAGCATAAGATTTCTTAGCAGTTTTTCTTTTGTGACAAAGTATTTTATACCTTTATTAGAAAACAAATGAAGATTATGGCCGGGCGTGGTGGCTCAAGCCTGTAATCCCAGCACTTTGGGAGGCCGAGGCGGGTGGATCACGAGGTCAAGAGATCGAGACCATCCTGGTCAACATGGTGAAACCCTGTCTCTACTAAAAATACAAAAAATTAGCTGGGCATGGTGGCGCGTGCCTGTAATCCCAGCTACTCAGGAGGCTGGGGCAGGAGAATTGCCTGAACCCAGGAGGCGGAGGTTGCGGTGAGCCGAGATCGCGCCATTGCACTCCAGCCTGGGTAACAAGAGCGAAACTCTGTCTCAAAAAAAAAAAAAAAAAAAAAAGAAAACAAATGAAGATTATGAGAGACCACTAGAAACAGAGTTTTAACATTTCGAAGGAATTTTTATATGGCATTGTTTCTCTCAGCAGTTCAGAAAGCACCCCAGGAATTTGTCTAGTTAGTGTTTTGTATATATTAGAATGTGTGTCTGTTTCCTTTGTAAAAAAAATAGGAGACTTCCCAAGCCATAATTTTTATTATCAATTCTTGTAATGATCAAATATGACGTATGTACAGGAAATAAATCTTGTAGTAGTTTAGCTGATAATCCATGTTCTACCTCAAAACCTAGGAATGAATGTAATAAGCCTTTGAAAACCCTGTCATTAAGTATCATTAAATCCTTTTTTTCAAACTTCATTTATGCCAGGTAAATTTTTTTTATTGTGAAAACTGGATTAAACCAAAGAAGGGCTTGCAAAAACCAATTCAAATTCACACTGTGAATGTAGCAAGGCATTTTCAAAGCCAGCATTTCAGTTGTCCATCAGATCCTAAAAGATGACTGGGATGCTTAAAAAGGTTTGCTTTCCACATTGTGACATAAATCCATTTCTTTGTGTTGTTTTTGTTTAGAAATGGATCGTTACGATTTTATCACTGTGACTCAATATTCTTTATAGATCCTGTAAATTCAGCCCATTCCCATTTTACTCTTTCTTGTAATTTTCAAAATATGGCATAGTGGCAACCCAAATTGAAATCTTGAGAAGCTGATCTACAAATTAGGAATGTAAACAAAACTGGAAGAATCATTTTTTAACCTGCTCAGGAGGCCATTTTAGAGCCCTGAAGCCATCGCTTATACACAAATCAATGAAATTATAAAATTTTTAAAATCAGAAAATACCCTGGAATTTATGTAGCCCAGCCTCCCCACTTTATGTTTAAGGAAGTGAGTCTCAAAGAGGGTGATGAGTTGCTAGGACTGTAACCAAGTTCCTATTATTCTAGTTCGGCGAACTTTCTAAAAGCCATACAAATGTGTTTTTCTCACTTACGTAGAATTAATTCCTAGAATAAAGAGCTATACTTAAAACATCTTCTTACTGGTTTGAATGAGTTACTATATTTGCTTGCACATTGCTCTAAAAACAATGTTAGTTTGAACTTTGCCCTCATTTTGACTGACCTACCCCAGAATCAGCAATACTCTCTTCACTAGAACTTTCATTCTTAACATTTTATTCTCTTCAACTAGAGCCTCATTCCAAGTACAGTATATATTTTTTCTCCATGAAGAATTGTTATAATTTATGTCTCTGCATTTCATTGCGATAGTGCTCATTATGTACTATCAAAGTTATTATCCTATTTCCTTGGTAATCACTTGCATATTTTTCAAATATGTATATATGTTGAATAAACACATGGCTTTTATTCAATTCAGTAATCATTTATTGTGCACCCTCACAGGAGTAAAGAAGGCTACAAATCAGTACAGCAGAGTGCCTTCAAAAACTTACAGGACGCACACACCAAGTGCTGCAGAGCAGTCAGAAGTTCCGTATTAGATATGAGTGGGAAGGAGGCTCAAAGGATTAAAAATGTACATGTGATTATATGAGAATTTGGTATGAAAGCCCTGAAGAATTTCAGGTCTGGTTTTGGACATTGGCATCTGTTTTTTTCTCAGTTGATCTTTTGTTTGTTTGGTTTTGGTTTTTGGTTTGTTTTTGTTTTTGTGAGACGGAGACACGTCTGTTACCCAGGCTAGAATGCAATGGTGAAATCATAGCTCACTTCAGCCTTGAACTCCTGGGCTCAAGCAATCTTCCCACCATAGCCTCCCGAATGGCTGAAACTACAGGTGTGCACTACCACACCTAGCTAATTTTTAAATTTTTTTTGTGGAGACAGTGTCTCACTATGTTGCCCTGGGTAATCTCAAACTCCTAGGCCTAAGCAATTCTCCAGCCTCAGCCTCCCAAAGTGCTGGGATTTCAGGCATGTGCCACCATTCCTGGCTCTCTTGATCTTAAGTTGCAAAATCACATTCATTAATTGCATAGTTGTGGATGGGTAATGGGGACGGGATATGAGTAGTCATATATTTGCCTTCCATGGAGCCTCAGGAAGCAGGGCCTCGACTAGATTTAGGGAAGTACTCTAGTATTGAGAGGTCTTAAGGCCAAGACACACCAGCTGCTTATTTCATTTTATTTATTCAATGTTGTGAAAGAGAGTCCCTGGCAACCAGACACCTGGTTACTAGCCATGTGACTTGAGTAAGTCACTTAACTTCTCTGATCCCCAGTTTTCTTATCTGTAAAACAAGGATTAAAATATGCAAGTCAAATGAGTTAAAATATAGAAAGTATTTTGTAGACAGTTCAGCATCCTATGATATAAGGGATGGAGATTGTTCTCTTGTGTATTTTCTAGTTACCTTCATGTACTTTGCAGCTGGTCACAGAACTATACCAAGGGTCTGACCAGTAATAATATTGCATTTCAAAATTGCCTAAAGTGACATCAACTAGATTTTCTGTGGACCCCTTAAAGGCCCACCAATATCACTTGATCTACTCGATGTCCCTAAAGGCCTTTCTTCCTTCTGGTTTGGACCTTTCTTGACTATAGAATGCCTTTTTTGCATTTCCTTCTCTTCTTGCTGATAATATAATAGTTGCTTCTTGAAATACTGTTAAAAATCCTCAGATTCTCTGGAAAGCCAAATTCTATAACTGGTTATCTGTAAAAGTTCTGAATATAAAACAGGCAGTATGCCATTAGAACACACAATAAGTTTAGAGTTAATTTTAAGAGTTTTTCATTGTGTACTGAAACACTTAAAAAGTAAAAGCCCTGGGAATAATATAGTATATTTACTCTCTGTGCATTTTCTCTCAGTTCTTAGCCATCATGCTTTCCTGATGGCAGCTGATGCAATTGAAATGCTAATTTTAAAAATGTTCTACATCATACACCGGGGCCTGGGGGGTGGGGGCCTAGGGGAGGAATAGCAGGGGGTTGGGGGATTGGGGAGGGACAGCATTATGAGAAATACCTAATGTAGATGACGGGGCGACAGATGCAGCAAACCACCACCATGGCACGTGTATACCTATGTAACCTGCATGATCTGCACATGTACCCCAGAACTTAAAGTATAATAATAAAAAAAAATATTTCAGTGCAGAAGAATTGCCTTCTAATCCTTCTTAGCCCTAGTGTCTGTCTCCTTAGAAACTAAATCAGTCTCTCCCTCTTTCCATCAAAGTTATCAAAACCCAGTCTCTTCATCCTGTATATCCATAAAGTAATTAAAATCCTGTAATTATGAAAAAATTCTAATAGTTGATGTATTTAAAATATATCAGCTTTTATTGTCCTGCTTTAAATGGAAACAAGAAAGCCTATCTAGCAAAGAAATATAACCTATTTTTATATCTTATTTATTCTGTAAATCCTGTGCAGCAGAAGTTAATGTGGACACGCAGCTTGTAGAAAATTTCAAATCTAGAAAGGGAAAATGCAATATATAGAGAATAGCCACCATATTTAAAGCAGTATATGACAAAAGCAGTGTACAAATGCCAGTGTACATGTACAAATGCCATTGTAAATGACAAAGTCACAGGAATTAGGAGGGAAAAATAAGGATTGGCTTCCTAAAGTGGCAGATTTTTTTAGAATCTTGAAGATGTTACTCTGAGGCATGAGTGACACAAGCCAGCAGAAGCCAGGGATTTGAAGTCTTGCTCAAGATTTGCCAATTTCCACTTGGGGAAAGACACCATTAGGCTGGGCACATCTGGAGAGATGAGTACAAGAAGCCAGTTAAGCAGGAGAGAAGTGGACTTGATTGTGGAGGCACTAGGAAATAGTGGTGGCTCTTGGGTGGGTGGCTGATACTATCATTGTTGTGTTTTCAGCTGATTAATCTTGTAGCAGTGTGCTTGTTTAGGAGAAATTGCAACAGGAGATCAGTCAAAGAGAATGGTCCTGTGGTTTGGGAATTAAATAATCAGGTCTATACCTGGAGTGGGGCAATGATGATTAATTGGAAGGAAATGAGAAATTGAGAAGACTTGACAGAACTTGGTTACTCATTGTCTGGAGTAAAGGAAAAGCAGAAATAGGTAAGTTAATTGTCAGTTTGGGGAAGGTGATTATATAGTTGAGTCTTGTTGAATTTGGCCTGGAATAGGAAATTATATCTCAGGGCACTGCAATAACTTGTGGCTGCAACTTCTGAGCCCCACATAACTTTTGAGGAGTCATGGAATCTAGGAGAGATGCCAAAATACTAGAAGTGGGAAATGTTCTGTATTTTTTTAAAAACAGGTAAAAGACGGATTCTACAAAATACAATCCAGCAAAATTGATACTAATTTTAGGTTATTAAGATAATAAGTGGTGAGCATATAGAAAAATAACTGGTTAAGAAATATGAAAAGATGCCCAAATCTCACCCATAATAAGAGAAATGAAAAATAAAACGATAGTGAAATATTTCCCCCATAAATTGAGGCAAGCAAAAAAAAAAAAAAACGTTTTATAATATCAGGTGTTGGTGAGACTGTTAAAAGAAATGGATAGTCTCATACACCACTGTTGGGAATATAAATTGGAACAGATTGAGTATCTCTTATCTGAAATACTTAGGATCAGAACTGTGTTTTGGATTTTGTATTTTTTCAGATTTTGGAATATTTGCATATATATAATGAGACATCTTTGGGATAGGTCTACACAAAATTATGTTTCATTTATGCCTTATACACATAGCCTGAAGGTAATTTTATATAATATTTATAATTCTGTGCATGAAACAGAGTTTGTGTTAAGTACTTATACGTGGAATTTTCCATTTGTGACATCACATTGACATTCAAGAGGTTTCAGATTTTGGAGCATTTTGGATTTTGGATTTTCAGATTAGGGATGCTCTGCCTGTAAGGCGTTTCGGAGGTCATCTGGAAGTAAAATGCACATGTTCAGTGACTGAGCCTTTTCACTTCTCAGAGAAATCCTGATACAAGGGCAAAAGGAGGTGTGAATAAGAAAATTTGCTGTAGCATTAATTATAATAGAAAAAATGGAAATAATCTAAGTTCATTAGTAGAGGGATATCTGAATAGACTGCTATGTATGGAATACTACGTGACAATTAAAAAGAGTCACATAGATCTATAAGAAATTATGTTTGACGCCCAGTGTTGAGTGGGAGAAAAGCCATTTTTAGGACTGTAGATACAGTCTGGTTGGTTCCATTTGTCTGAAGTACATGTATATCTCATGTAATTCACAGAACCAAAACTGGAAGAATATACAACAAACTGATAATAGGGATTCTCTCTTTGGAAGAGAGTGAGAATAGAATAGGTGGTAAGTTTACCAGATTTAGCAAATAAAAATAGATAGTGCCTAAATTTTCAATAATTTAATAATTTCAAACAATGAAAAATGTTTTATTATAAGTATATTCCAGGCAATATTTGGGACATGCTTATAATAAAAAATTACTTTTTGTTTATCTGGAATTCAAATGTAACTGAAAGTCTTGTATTTTATCTGACAACTCTAGTGGTTGGTAAAGTAGAAATTTAACTCCACGTTTAAGTTTTATACTTTTTCAAAATGTATTCACATATTCTTTGTGTGATAAAAAAATCTAAGTGTGTACAGTGAAAAATGTAATAAGCATGAAGAGTTAGCTTCTTTCATTAATCAATTGTCTTAAGATCTAGTCTCATAGTCTCATTTTCATGTCATTGCTAAGCTGGTAGATCAAAGAATATTATAGCAATACAAGATTTTTATTGAAAAATACTTTTTAATTTAGAGTCCCCAGCACTTAGTATAGTGCCCAGCATATTATTTTGCTGTATATTCAGTGTTTATTGGATGGCTGGATGGATAAATACAGTATGAAGCAGATTTGGGGCCCAAAGTGAAAAAGCAGCAGACTTACTAGCAATACAGGTTCTTGCAAATAGTGACTACATTTTAAATTTTTTCATGGAAAGTTATTTTCAAACTCAAATACTCTACCTTCAACCTTATCTAATTTAATCTTTATCATCTCCTGTGAAGATAAATATTATTTTGTTAAAGAGGTTCAAAGAGTAAAGTACCATATTTGATCTAAGTTGCCCATTTTTTCACAAATGGGTCTTTGAAAACAAAACGCATTTTGAAGTCACTGTTCACAGGCATCAGTCCTGTTCCAGTGGTGATTGCCTGCACACGTGCCTGAAACTTGCAGAATTACTCAATGGCATGCATGAAAATCCTAGAGGTCACAGTAGAATTCTACTGCTCTATCATCAGTGCCCTTCATGGGACAGAAGACAAAATTGTGTGGAAAACACAGACATCCAATAACTCTGAGTAGAAAAGGATGTGAAAGAGCAGGACTCTGAATGTGATCAAATTCTTGGAATACCTTCATCAAATTACTTCACTTAAAATTTAATTTTTAATGTATGTTCAAGAATGACACAGACAACAATCCAAATATGAAGAAATCTGCAAGAAAACCCTTTTAATGGGTGTAATTAAAACTTCTAAATGATAAACTACGTCATGTCATAGTTTAATTGACAACCATTTGTTTTTCTTAGTATTACATTAAGGTAATAGTGAATCTTAATATAGCACTTTAGAGTCAATAAAATTGACATGTTAATTAGCTTGATTTAATCATCTCACAATTTATACATTTATCAAACATTACATTGCACCCCATAAATATATTTATAGTTATTACTTGTCAATTAAAAATAAAATATACAAAGTTACCCAAGGTTGCTGGCAAGAAAGGTAAGAATTAGAACCATAAAGCCTGTACCTTGAGTCTCTAGCAGTGTACTATAGAGTGAAAGAAAGAAGACCATACACTTTTTATCTTACTTATAAACTTTCTACTTTTTGTGTTTCAAGAAATTGAGAACTGTCCAGGAAGTTAGCAGTGATAAAAATGTTATATCTTTAACATTACTTGGAGAAATTTGGATTCTTCCAAGTGCTGTAAAATGATAATATGTATATTCATATAATAGTTTTAACTTTTCAAAGCAATTACAGACTTGCATATAGAAACGTCATATCCTTGCATTTACCAATGAGAAAACTGATACAGGAGGAAATTAGGTAAAGTACTACTTAGAAGAAGAAGCAGATCCCAGAGGAAAACTGAGGTCTCTGATATGGTTTGGGTGTGTCCCCACCCAAATCTCATCTTGAATTATAGCTCCTATAATTCCCATGTGTTGTGGGAATTAGTTAATTGAATCATGGAGACAGTTTCCCTCATACTCTCCTCGTGGTAATGAATAAGTCTCATGAGATCAGGTGGTTTTATAAGGGAAAACCCCTTTCGTCTGGCTCTCATTCTCTCTTCCCTGCTGCCATGTAAGATGTAACTCTGCTCTTCCTTTGCCTTCTGCCATGATTGTGAGGCCTCCCCAGCCATGGGGAACTGTGAGTCCATTAAACCTCCTGTTCTTTATAAGTTACCCAGTCTCTGGTATGTCTTTATTAGCAGTGTGAGAACAGACTAATACAGTCTCTCTCCCAGTCCATGAAACCTCTAATGATGAGCCTGCCAGGGAGGTCCTGAATAGCATAACTGTACGGAAATAACTTCCCAGATTTGGATGAGTATTGGAAAGACAGGGGTTTTTTTGTTTTTTTTTTTAGTTGCAAAATAAGAGATGTAGAATAAAGTGAGTACACCAATCTCAAACATACAGCTTGATGATATTTTACTAGTGTAACCATCCAGATCAAGATACAGAACATTCCAGTCTTCTTCATGCCTTCCCCAGTCTGTAACTCACTCCCCCAGAGGTAATCACTACACTGACTTACTTCATCTAAAAAGTATGTGCTTTTTGTGTACAACTTATTTTACTGAGGAGCTTATCTGTGAGATCAATTTTTGTTCCTCTGTCTGCCAAAATGTTTCCCAAGTGGATAGACCATTTGTGTTTTACCCTCAGTGTATGTGACTGCTCTACATCTTTGTCACCTCTTGATATACTCAGCTTAAGCCATTGTAATGGTATCTTGTTGTGCTTTTAATTTTCAATTCACTGATGAGTAATGAGGTTAACCTTTTCATAAGCTGCTGGACTTTGGATTTCCTCTTTTGTGAAGTGCCTGTTCACATCTTTAACCCATTTTTAAATATTGGATTGTGTGTCTTTTTTTAATTGAGTTGCAGGAATTTTTTATGTATTGTGAGTATAAGTCTTTTGTCAGATATATCCAGTCCAAAAATCTCCCAGGATATAGAGATTTGAATGGGATCCTTCCCCTCTCTCTTCACCTAGATAAAGCAGCAAGCTAACGGTCTTAGTACTGAAACACAGAGACAAAATGTTTCCCTACTCCCATTTAGCCTATTTTAGCAAAGCATAATATGGAACTCAAACATCCCCTACTTGCACATTTTAAGTCTCCAGTAAAATATTTTTAATTGCAGACTAAATATATGTGACAGGTAATGAAGCCTCATAGCTAGGCTTTTAAATGTTAAACACGTTAAATTTCCAGTATGCATTTTATCTCCCAAAAAAGTACAAAAGGAATATATATATAATACATATAAAATTTTAATTGGCAAATTCAGATAAAAAGAGTTTACAAACTTTAAAGAAGAAAAACAATTTGTTTAGCTTACCCATTGTGCTACTTTGTGAATGAAGAGTCTAACTTGAGTGTGTGGTGTGTATGTATGTATGTGTATTTTTAGATGAGTGTAAACACTGTATTTCTCTTAAATATACCATTAAAGTACAAAATTAAAGAAAACTACATTCAAATACAGGTGTTAAAGAAATATTAGATAGCATTGGAGAGCCTGATACTTCTTGGCAAACCAGCAAGTGTCATATCTGACACTCTGAGATGACCCCAAAATCTGTGCTAAAAAGTTGCCTGCTTACAGCCTTAGAGAGCAGTTTAAAACCTTCAGAAAACATTTTTTTTTTTTTTTGAAACGGGGTCTTACTCTGTCACCCAGGCTGGAGTGCAGTGGCGCCATCTTGGCTCACTGCAACCTCCGCCTCCCGCGCTCAAATGATTCTCCTGCCTCAGCCTCCTGAGTAGCTGGGACTACAGGCGTGTGCCACCGTGCCCAGCTAATTTTTTGTATTTTTAGTAGAGACAGGGTTTCACCGTGTTAGTCGGGATGGTCTCGATCTCCTGACCCCGAGATCCACCTGCCTCAGCCTCCCAAAGTGCTGGGATTACAGTCATGAGCCGCTATGCCCGGCCAGAAAACATTTTTGAAAGGCTCTGTATGCTGATTCTGACAAACATAACAGAAGAACAGAAGCAGAGATTGGAAATATTCAAGGAATGAAAGTACAATATTTGTGTCAAAAGAAACTTCTTATTTAGGGTATTTTCCTTGGTTATTTTGCTATAAACTTTTGATTAAACTTTTCACTCCCAACCTAAACAAAGTTCAAGGTTGTTCTGAGAGACCATTATTGATTTATTTTCATTCTAAAATATTTTAAACAAACTGAATAAATCTTAAAAAACAACCCAGTACTTATTTATATCGTTTGTCTCTGAAATGGTTTATTTTATTGTCTGTCAGCAACAATTCTAGCTTTTACTTTTCCAATAAGTTTATTCTTTAAATATTAAAAGCATAAAACTTACTGAGCACGTATTCTTCCCTAGGATCTGTCAGGAAATGGCAGGTAAGAAAATCAAAACAAAAAAAAACTAAATAACTTGTATTTGCTGTCTTCAAGTAGCTGTAGTCTGTTGAGGACATAAAACAGTATTGTTTATCTACAATTTGGAAAATTATGTACAATTACTTATACAACTCTGAAGTGCTATGTTATCTGTTTCTGTGGAGTATTTTTTAAATGGTCCTTAGAGGATTTATTTCACAAACTTTATCAGAGACTTATTACAGTTTTTATTGTCGGAAGACTGCTGGCTACTAACTTGAAAAGTTTGGTTGACTAAGAAACATTAAAATATATGTATAATTTTAACTGATCAATTCAGAAGAATCCAAAAATTAAAAATCATCCGTAATGCTACCATTTTCAACACCTGACAGAGGTAACGATCTTTAACTGTAGCTGTATCTTTTTCCAAACATTTTTATATGTATTCAGAGCAAAGTTGCCAGATTTAACAAATAAAATCAGGACATTCAGTTAAATTTGAATTTCAAAGAAACAACAAATGATTTTTTTAATTTAAATATGTTCCACATATTGTATGGGACACACTTAAACTAAAAAGTATTTGTTGTTTATTAGAAGAGCAAATTTACCTGAGTGTCCTATGTTTTATCTGGCCATCCTAATGCAAAACAGCCACACCTACATAAACATGTACATTTATCTCTTGTTTTGTCAAAATAAAATCAAGTTGTATACATCACTCTAAGGCTAACTCCTTTCTCTGTCGATTTATCTAGTTTATATATTAGAATTATCCATGTTCTTTCTAATTGCTGCTGGATATTACATATAGAGACACATTGTCATTTATTTAACTATTCCTCTATTGGTGGATATTTTAGCTGTCTTCATTTTTTTACTCTTTCAAACAAAATAGCACTGAACGTGTGTTGACTCACTGTAAAATTGTTGGTTGTGTAGAATGAATTCCTAGAAGTGGAATTACTAGGTTGTAGCATATTTTTAAAGTAGCATTTGGTCATTCCTTTCATACTTAGTGTCTGAGGCCAGAGACTTGAGGAGATGCGGAGGGACCATGTGTACCTGGGCACAGGTCAGGAGGAGCTTAGGCTTCTGATGGAATCGACCTTATGTGTATTGGGCACCTTTCTGACTTCGCAAAGTCAGCTTTCCGCTGCCACTGTTCGCTCTGTGGAACCAATTATCATTGTTCTCCAGCCTGCCACAGGAGTTGGCCCATGATACAAATGTAGAATGAGTGAGTGAATATTAATTTATTCAAGGGGTTGCTGAGAAAAAATAAATGAAATAATACACGCAAAGTACCTGGGAAAAAATAATGTATATGAAATGCCTATGATGCTTCTTTATTTTTCTCATCCCACCCCCATTTCCAGTTAGTCACTTTCTTAGCATCAAGAGGCTGTAATCTAGAGAGGGTGACATTACAGTTAGAGTAAAGTGGAATAAGTTCTGTGCCAGAACTATGATCAGAGTGTTGTGGGATTATATGAGTTGGGCCTGTGCATGTAAGGAGAATTGCCCAGGATATAGCCAAGAATTACTTAAAGCAAGCCTTGAAAGACAGGTTGAAAAGAGCCAGACAGAGAAGATGTGTATGTGTATGATGGAAGATGTGTATATTTCAGGGGATAGGACAATGGAGCAAGCATTCCAGGAAAAGGGAATAGCATTGCAACAGGACAAAGATATAATGGAGCATGTCACCCTCCGAGCATAGTAACAGGGATATAGGAACGGCTCGCAATTAATCCAGAGGTAGTTAGGAGGCAGACATTAAAATGCTTTAGATAACAATCAAAAGTTTTACCTTTGTCTTATGGTGAACAGTGGGGAACTTCTATATGATTCAGATTTACCTTTTAGGAATATCACTTAGGGCCAGGCATGATGGCTCACGCCTGTAATCCCAGTGCTTTAGGAGGCTGAGGCAGGAGGATTACTTGTGCCCAGGAGTTTGAGACCAGCCTGGGCAACATAACAAGATCCTATCTCTACAAAAATAAAAACAAAACATTATCTGAGCATAGTGGCATGTGCCTGTAGTCCCAGCTACTCAGGAGGCTGAGGAAGGAGCATTGCTTGAGCCCAGGAGTTTGAAGCTGCAGTGAGTTTCACCACCACACTCCATCCAGCCTGGGCAACAGACTGAGTTCCTGTCTCAAAAAAACAAAACAAAATGAAAGAAATGTCACTTAGTGCTGTGGAGAAAAGATTAGAGATGCATAAATCTAAAAATAGGATTTCTTTGTGTTGGAACACCATTGTAGTAATCCAGGCAAGAGATACTGACTACTTGACCAGGGCCAAGGAGATGGGAGAGAAGGGCTTATTTGAAAGGTAACGTAGAAATTGTGATTACCAGGACTTGGTGACTCATTAGATATGTATTTGGGAGGAGAGAAAGAATCTAAATTGTCTGTCAGATTTCTGGATTGATCATTTGGGTAGATGGTGGTACCATTATACCAGATAAGAAATACAGGTAGAAGGACAGGTTTTGAGGGAAGTGAAGAAACTGTATTGTTATTTTGGAACAGATGGAGATAACAGTTACCATGGAATATTCTAAAAAACATAGCAGGAAGCATTTGTACATTTGCACCTGCAGAAGTTTGCACGTCTGGAGCTTGGGAGAGCAGTCCCAGCTGCCTTATGACTTGGGATGCCTCAGAATGTGACTAATGTTGAAGCCACGAAAGAATGTGGGGTGAGGGGTGAAGGCAGACTTTAAGATACTCTTAAGAAACATAATTGCAAAGGTGAATATGGAAACACAAACAAATGGTGAATGTTTGTGGTAGCCATCATAGACAACAGCAAAGGGAGCTCACCAGAGACCCAGAGAAGGCCATACCGAAAGCCCAGATGAATTTGGAGACCGTGATGTGTAACCACTTCAGATTTGTTATGAAGATTTTCTCTCAGCAATCTTAGTTGTAGAGATGGGCATGTCGTTCTGAGATGAGGCCTTAGAGGACCAGGATAAGGAGCAGCGGAAGCCAACTTTTGGTTCCTGGAAAAAGAATAATACCAAAAGCTGACTGGGGGTTTTAGGTGGGCCAGGAAAAGTTTGAAGGCAAAAGGGGCATGTTTAAGAAAACTAGTTCAAGAAGTTACAAGACCCTATCTTTTAGACAGGGTTATCCCTAAACCAGAGTAGCACTGAATGCATAAATGTACCTGTACTTGGATACCTGTTCTCTGTTATGCTAAAGAGTTTCCTATCCATAGGGATGCCCATGTTTCCCTGAGCAATTCCTATATACAGTTTTTTGGGGTTTTTTTTTTGGTTTTTTTTGAGATGGAGTTTCACTCTTGTTGCCCAGGCTGGCGTGCAATGGCGTACTTTCAGCTCACTGTAACCTCCTTTCGGGTTCAAGCAATTCTCTTGCCCCAGCCTCCCGTGTAGCTGGAATTACAGGCATGTGCCACCACACCCAGCTAATTTTGTATTGTTAGTAGAGATGAGGTTTCACCATGTTGGTCAGGCTGGTCTCAAACTCCTGACCTCAGATGATCTGCCTGCCTCAGCCTCCCGAAATGCTGGGATTACAGGCATGAGCCACTACACCTGGCCTATGATACCAATTTTAACATTAGCTGAATTCCTCTTTGTAAGAGTCTTGAGATTGTTAACCCAGTTCTCAGTTTTGCCTTGGTGGGTAGCACTTCAGTTCAATTTGGCCTGAAGGTCCCCCTTCCTCTGGGCCTCCACGCTTTTCCTGACTAGTTGTGACCACCCAGAACCCCTTCCTCCTGCAGATTAAAGAAGGTGTTAGTGAGGCATACATGACCCTCCTTCCCTGGAAATACATTGGCTACCTCTGTCATAACTGACTTCAGATTAAAAAGTCAGTCCTTGCAATAACACAAGATAAGAGATGTTGATGTCCTGCCTCTGTGGAGTCCCCATAAACAGCCGTGCATGCAGCTCTACCCAAAGCAGATAATATGCACAGATGTGTTTATGGGAAGGAGGCACCAGGACTCTCAATGTGTTGTTTTCAGTTTCTCACCACTGCAAGGGTTTCTTTTCTTTTTCAAGGAGGTACATTGTGGTAAGCAGTGTTTTATGACCCATAATAAAAACCCTTGTAAAGACCATTTTTGACCAAACGAAGCTAAGTGTTCTTTTCAGAGTCCTTGTTTGCTCCTCTCCCCCTCTCTGTATTGGAATGTGGTTCAGCATTAATGGATAACATAAGGAAATAATGCCACAAATTCTAGTTCTTATTTGTTAAGCTGAGAAAGCAACCAGAGTTAACTATGTAAGAAAGTTCATTTGTAATGTTTTTCCCTGTTCAGTAGTAGCTTCAGAATATATATGTTGATTAAGTAAAACGGTATATTTCATGCTTATAGTCTGTGGTTACTATCTTGTAAAAGCACCCAAGGACAGTTTCAGGAAATCTCAGTAGTCAGAGGGACCTACAGAAAAATCTGTCCAGGTATAGGTAAAGGCAACTTAAACCCATCTTAGCAAGTTGGGTCATTTACAAAAAAAAAAAAAAAAAGCAACTTAAACCCATCTTAGCAAGTTGGGTCATGTAATACATTCAGTGAATAATAACAGACAATTTCTAAGGACCTAGACCTTCAAAATTAAGAAAAGACCATTTAATATTTGATTTAATTAAAACAATGGATATTTTAAGGGTTATATTATAAGTTGTGTTTGTTGATCTTAATAAAGAATGTTAGGGAAGATGGAAGGCTGTCCACATACTAACGGGAAAACTCAGTGGATCTGAACTTACAGTGTTACCAGACACCATCACCAGAGCCGCATCTTCATTTAGTGGCACCAGTGCTGAACCCATTACCCAACCTGGGAGGTTTACACATTTTGTTTTCAGTCCCTGCAGCCACCCTGCAAGAAAGTGTTGTCCCTGTTTCATAGATGAGGAAACCAAGGCTAGATGCTAGCGGAGGGCAGTTTAAACAGCAGGCCCAAGATCACACAGTGTGCAGCCTGGAAATGTAGCAGAGCCCTCCAAAGATGGGCCATTAAAATCAAACTGTGAAAACAAATATTCAAGTATTTGTCTCTTGAATTGCCTTTCCCCTTGCTTTTTGTTTCTAATATTCTAGTTTAGACCTTCTCTATCTTATGTTCAGAATAGTATCATAGCCCCCTTACACCAACTCCCATCCATTATGTATGCTAAAATGTCAATAATAACATGCCATTGTTTTACGCATTTTCACTAGTTACCCACTGACTGTAAGATCAAGCACTATAAACTCCCTGTGTCCACCCAGGAATAAATCCCTTGCCGTGTGGTCCCATTTAGCAGTGTGGTCCCATTTAGCAGTGTGCCCTTTTTAGGACCCTGCCTGCTGGGGCTATAGCTAGTCTACAAACACATAAGCACTTCCTCCTCTACTCCTCTGCGAGTGTCTTCCATGACAGATGCTTCCCCACACCAAACCTAATACCAGCCTTCCTCCCAGATTGGCTTAGATGCTGCTCCTTCCTTGGTGCTTACTCAGTGACTAGAGCTCTTGTGCCATTTGTGGTCCTTGGCACATACTGACATGAAGTATGTAGATACATATTCTTCTCTCTCTGCTAAAATATGAGCTCCTTGGGATATTTCTATGCTTCTATGTAACATCTCCTATTCAGGTGCTTCCATGTAACGTCTCCGAACACAATGCTTTACACATAGTAGGGGCTTCATAGTTCTTTTGAATAAATGGTAGCAATTTATTATGTGTATGAACTTTATAATAAATAAAGTGCTTAATCATATAATATCCTATGTCATATATATATCCATAACGCACATAATTATCTATAAATATATAGTGTATAATCTATAATATGGTATCTTGTTTAAATCTTTTTTTTGAGGTCATTTCCTCAAAAACAGATGTAAAAACCAAGGCCTGCAAAAGTTGTAAGTGACTTGTCTTAGATTATGTAACTTGCAAGTACAAATTTTTATCCAAAGCTTTTAGTCCAAAACCCAGTGCTTTCTTTTAAATCATACTGCCTTCAAAAATGTCAAAAATGGAAAGTTACGTTTCGTGTAACTGACTCACTTAGGTTTATACATACCCAAAAGAAACTTTTTTTATACTTTCATCCCTCCACTTGGCAAGCAGTCAGTAAATTCTTAGTGAGTAACCAGTAAGCCACAATGCAAGATTATGGCCTTTTTGCTAAAGAAAGACTCAGGAATCAGTTTCATCAGTGAGTATGTTCTGTAACTCCTTTACACAAAGCCAAGAGCAAAGGTCACTATAATTCATCTTAATGCATATCTATAGACTATTGGGTGACTCATTTAATCAAATAAAACCAAAAGATTTCTGTGTATAAGGTGTCTTTTTGGATTCTGTGGAGAATATAAAGATGCATTGCATTCCTGTTCCTCAAGGAATTTGTAGTCTAACTGTCCAGCACTTGGCAGTTTATAAAACAAATCAAATATGTAATATAAAATAATCAAATGTCTAGTTCTCTCCGTAGTTCTATGATAGAGGCAGGGCAGGATTTTTCCTGGTTTTTATAAATGAAAAACTGAGGCTTCAAAGGTTGGGACTCAGTAGACACTGGTGACTACTAGAGGAGGGGGTAAGAGCTGAAAAACTACCTTTTGGATTGTATGCTCACTACCTGGGTGATGGGATCATTCACACCCCCAAACCTCCGCGTCATGTAGTTAACCTTTGTAACAAACCTACACGTATACCCTCTGCTCCTAAAATAAAAGTTGACAAAAGTAAAAAATGAAATAAAAAATCTGTACTATTACAAAAAAAGAAACGAAAGAAAGGAGGTAGAACTTGCTTAATCAATTGACTAGTGGCTAAGATGAATGGAACTTGGTAACACTGGATTAAGAGACCATACTTTGAGACACTCCGATATGATGATATGAAATTAAAGCATTATTAGGGGATTTGGCCAATAGTCCAATTCTGCATCCAATGAAGACTCAGGCAAAGTGATATGATCTTTGAAATTCTTCATAGAGGATAAGGTACTTGCTTATAGTCCTACCCCAAGCTGTGGAACTATGTCCTGAAATCCACATCTCTTGACTCCCTGGGCAAGTTGCTTCTGAAAGAAATGGTAAGATAGAAAGGAAACATCCTTCATTGTTTTTGTTCCATGCTTCAGTGTTCATTATAGGCATGGGACTTTTATATTTCTAGAATAATAAGCCCAAAGTCTCAACACATATATGAACATGGTTTAATGGCTAAGAGGTATGAATACTAATTGATATGCCATGCCTCTTCAGTCCCTATCCCCTAATCCAAACCTGCTCTTTGTGATTCCCCTGGAGTTTTATCACCTTCCTCCTCAGAGGAGTCAGTGAGTTCTTTTTAAGCTAATGGCCTTTATAGATTTCATGGTCATTTTTAGTTTTGTTTGGGCCCTCACTTCTTTATGAAAAGTCATTGAGCATTTATTGACACCCATTAACACAATGTGGTGGGAGGTCAATAAATCTAGAGGAAGAGCGATTTAAGCAGAACCCTCTCAGGAGATGGAGCTATGGGACAGTAAATGAGTAAAGATGGCAGAAATCCACAGAGTACCAGGAGGCAGGGCCAGAGAGCTAGTGGGACTTTGGCAGAGGGGCCTGAAGTAGGAGAATAATCTCATAGGATCAGGTTTACACTTTTAAGGGTTTAGTCTAGACGGAGAGTACAAGATGGATTTGCGGACTGAGCTCAGTGGGGAAAGGCTAGGTAATAGTGCATGTGAGGAAGGAGAAGGCAGACCAGGCCTGCTGTAGTGTGAGCCTTAAAGGTGTAGGAATTGTATTTTAAAAGACACGACTTGATTGAGGAACCCACAACAAGAATAAGTGAAGAAAAGGAAAGATGCAATATTGTAAAGGTATCTGTTATCCCCAAATCAATTTACCAATTTTTAAATATCATTGAAAATACTAAAATAATTTTTGGAAGGTGTGGGCATTCAATAAAATGATTCTAAAATCAGTCTGTAATCATAACATACAAGAATATCCAGGAATTCCAGGCACGATGGTGCACATCTGTAGTCTCAGCTACTTGCCGGGCTGAGGTGGGAAAATAACTTGAGACCAGCCTCTAAAAATAAATAAATACATATTTTTATTTTAAGAAAATATTCAGGATGTTTTATAAAGAGTGGAAAGAGAAACCACCCTGGCCAACATAGTGAAACTCTATCTCTACTAAAAATACAAAAATTAGCTGGGTGTAGTGGTGGGAGTCTGTAATCCCAGCTACTCGGGAGGCTGAGGCAGGAGAATCATTTGAACCCAGAAGGCGGAGGTTGCAGTGAGCCAAGATTGCGCCATTGCATTCCAGCCTGAACAACAGGGTGAGACTCCGTCAAAAAAAAAAAAAAAAAAAAAAAAAAAGAATGGAAAGAGAAAACTTTCCTTGAAGATATTAAAATTTACTCCAAATATTTCATAATTAAAGGAGAGAGGTACTATAAACAGAGCCAGAGACAGAAAAGTCCAGAAAATAACTTCAAGTAATTTAGAACATGAGAGATAGTGGTATTTAAAATTCGTGGTTAATTTAATGACTGCTTAAACCCTTTTGCTAATCATGGTATATAAATAAAAATAGAATAATATAGAACCATTAAAAATTAAGCTATAGATATATTGCCAATAGGTCTACATGCAAATGAGTTCAGTATACAGTGTGATGTGAAAAAGATAGTTACAAAATTGTATGCATTTTCATTCCACTTATAAAACAGAGACTAACCATCTGCATGAGTATTATGTAGATGGCAAAATTGAATGAGATTAAAGAAGTCAAAGTTCTGAAGCTAATATTAGCTTGGTCATCCCAGGGATGTTGGCGTCCTGCTGGAAGATGTTGAGTGTGGGGTAGACAGGGTGAGCCAGAGTCCCTGAGTAATATAGAGAGTTGACAGGAAATGATAGTGATGGTGAAGGCGATATTATAAACATTAATGGAAGGAAGTGCACACCTCAAAAAGAAAAGGATATCCACGTGGAAAGGGTAATTGGAAACAAGAAAAGAATGTTGGTATAGGCCCCATTGGGTCTGTACCTTACCCTGGGGTGAACCATGGTGGCTGTAAATGAAAGATAATGTTCATAACAGGTTTAAGTTAATATAATTTTAATTAAGTTAGATTTGTTAGAATAATTTTCAACTGCAGATTACAGAACACTCAATGAAAAACCAGCTTCAGAAGAAAGCATTATTATTTACATAACTACAAGTAAATGATTATTTACATAATAATATGTAAATTATTATGTAAATAATATTATTACTGGAGGCAGGCAGCCCGAAAGTTGATGCAGCTATTCACTGATGTCATCAAAGAACGAGACTCTTTCCCTGTTTACACTCTGGCCTTTTATATGTACAGATGATGTCTCATTATGTTTCAAGATGGTTGCTACAGCTGTAAGTTTATGCTATAAAGCAGTAGCATTCAGTATAAGACGTGGGTGAGGAATGGGAGATGAGGAAGTGCAACAGAGAGCATTCTATTGTGCACCTCTTACCAAGGAGGAAAATGCTTCATGAAACTCTAGCCAATTTGCCCATACAGGACTGGGCGTCATGTTCATCCATGGATCAATTCTTAGCAAAAGGAAATGTGGATTGCCTTCATTGGCCTGGGCCAACTCTTCATGGGTGACAACCAGCAGTGTCTTCTACATCACGCAAATCATAATCTGCTCCACTCTTGTGGAAAACCAGCTTCTCTAAGCATTACCTCATTTGAAGAGGAAGGAAATACAAAGTGAGGGGAAAATTATCAAAAGAGGGAATTGAGAGGAAGAATGTTTAAATAAGAAGGCATTTTGTCCAATTGCAGCTATTAGAAAGCTTATTAAAATTTCTTCTTTTTTTGAGAGCTGTCGCCCAGGCTGGGGTGCAGTTGTGCAATCACGGCTCACTGCAGCCTCGACCTCCCAGGCTCAAGTGATCTTCCCACCTACGCCTCCCAAGTAGCTGGGGCCACAGGCTTGAGCCAACATACCCAACTAATTTTTTGTTTTTTGTAGAGACGGGGTCTCCCTATGTTGCCCAGGCTGGTCTCAAACTCCTGGGCTAAAGTGATCCTCCCACCTCAGCCACCCAGAGTGTTAGGATCACAGGTGTGGGCCACCACACCTGGCCTAAAATATCATTATAGAAAAATGTGTGTTGAAATGTGGAAATATTCACAGCACATTGCAAAATGTTTTTAAAAGCCTCACAATACAACTTGTATAGAATGATAACCACTTGGGTCATTACACAACAACCTAGGCACTTAGGCTTCATGTTTTCTTACATTTTTACCCCATGCTGATTTTTATCTCCTGCTCTGAAGAAATTATATTTAGCATTGCATATTTGTAGTTTCAGTTCCTGATGATTTTCCACAGTGGGTTAATAATAGCCATTATGATGAGGTAATGATTTAGTCTTTCATACTGTTGTTTTAAGTCATTACATTGTTCCTCAAACACCAACATTTTTAGGCTTGGTGGAAATAATTCATTATCTTTTTTTTTTAATTTCTAGTTAGTTGAGACTGATGATAACCTTCTCAGCATTATCATCACTTCCAGGAATGAATAAAAAATGGGTTCTGTTCTCATTTCAGAATGCATATTTCATTATTAAAATTTACATGCAACACCACTTTACTACACTTCTATCCAATTGCCTAGAAGCAGTAAAAATAAGAAGTCAGCGTTTCCATTTAGGGTCCATGCGTTTGTTTCTCCTGAGGGTCCCTGAGGCAATGTGTGCCTAGCTCGGCACGCACAGTGGCAAAGAGACAGGCACTATGACACAGCTTGACCATGCTCTGCTGTGGAACAAAATTCATGTGTGACTCTTTTAGGTTGCCAGTTAATGGCTTGCTTTGAATTCATCTATTACAACTTTCCAGGTGATCTGGAAATTTTAAGGAATCTTCTTGAACCCTCCTCTTGCTTTCTCAGAATTTGTTTTGTCTTTTGTTTTCTGGATGAAGCATTCTTTGGGTCCTCCTGAGGACCAAAGTGAGAAGTAGGGGAGACCTGCTTATAAGCAGACTTTGAAGCTCATTATTGTCATTGCGAATTGATCAGTGAAAGCACACAGGAACGCTGTCAGGTTTTGAAACAGAGTGTAAGATGTGTACATACAGCAAGCTCGACGTGGGGACTTGTGGCATAGATTCTCCCAGAATGCAGACAGGAATGCATGGAATCTCCAAGGAGTGAATGAAGCCACTTGGCTAACCCTCTAGGACCTTAACATGACTCTGTTAATCACTATTTCATTGCTTAGGTAGCAATATTATACCACATTTTATGGGAGAACTAAATTTCTGGGAACAGATCCAGCAATTTCACTTCTGAGTATATATCAAAAAAAAGTTGAAAGCAGAGTCACAAAGAGATCATTGTACACCCGTGTTCATAGCAGCAATATTCACAGTAGCCAAGAAGTGGAAACTACTGAGGTGCCCATCCGTGGATGATCAGATAAACAAAATGTCATATATACATACAATGGAATATTATTTAGCCTTAAAGAGGAAGGAAATTATGACACACACCACAACATGAATGAACCTTGAGGGCACTATGTTAACTGAAGTAAGCCACTCACAAAAAGACAACTACAGTGTGATTCCACATATATGAGATACGTAGAGTAGGCAGATTCATAGAAACAGAAAGTAGAATGGTGGTTGTCACGGGCTGAGGGGAGAGGAACATGGGGAGACATGCAAGAGAAGTTTTCTGCAGGCTCAGGTGACCTTTCCCTCTGTTGCTGTAATCGTAACCCTCACCTTAATTCAAGGTGTTTTTACTGGTTTAGTGCAAAAACAAGCCTTTGTTATATGTGGTGTATTTTAGGCTGGGGGCTCCTCTAACACCCTTCATAGGAAACAGACAAACCATTATGGAGACATTTCTGTGAAAACTTGAAGAACAAAAGACTATGGTTTACTAAGTATAAGGAGAAAAAAAGATTATCTTTGCCTACAAGCTGGATATGTCCTGTTTTTAATATTTAAATAAATAAATTGTCAATGTACATTTTTGGTGCTAAAACTTTGAGGATGTGAGTATCGCACTAGATATGTCTCTACATCCAGAATTGTCTATTTAAAATTGTCATTCTGTGACTTATTATATGATATGACTTAGGTGTTTTTAGTGTCTTTTGGAACTAATCATACTTTTTTGTAATAAGTTAATAAGGCCCAGGCCAGATGCAGTGGCTCACACCTGTAATCACAGCACTTTGGGAGGCCAAGGCAGAAAGATTGATGGCTTCAGGCTAGGAATTCAAGACTAGCCTGGGCAACTTAGCAAAAGCCCTGTCTCTACAAAAATTTAAAAGTAGCCAGGCAGGGTAACACATACTTGTGGTTCCAGCTACTCAGGAGTATTGTTTGAACAAAGGAATTTGAGGTTGCTGTGAGCTATGATGATACCACTGCACTCCAGCCTGGGTGGCAGAGCAAGACCCTGTCTCTAAAAAGAAAAGAAAAAGAAAATAAGGCCCCATGATAAATCTTTTCCCTTTAGAAAAGCCTGAGTAGTTTTTTAGTTTGCTTATTTGTCTTAATTTTAATTAAGAGGATTAGAGCTCTAGAACACGTAAGAGAAATAATTACAAGACTGCGGGGATTTCTTGTGTTCAGAAAGGTCCAGAGTCTTTTTAGGGGCATTGCCAATGTAAAGCCCCACCTAAGATCTCTCGGAGCAGACTTCATTCCACATTGGTGTCCTGTTGAAACATGTTTGCAAGTCACATGTTTTAAAAAGATAGAGTGAGGGTCCCAAGTGACTGTTTATCGTAGGTATGACTACATGTCCAAACCTTTTATACCAGAACTGTGCTGTATAATATAAAAAGGGGAACTTTTAAGCCTGCGTTTAACTGAAAGAGCCTTAACTGGTGGTGTCTGTAATTTCATTGCATTGCATCACTAGGATTACTATGAAATATTTGAGTCGTATATGGGACAGAATAATTTAGATTAAAATCTTCAGGAGCTAATTTAAGAGTATGTCTCACAATACTATAAATTGAGATCGAACAGATAATAAGCTTAAGTAGAGAATCCTTTGAAATGTCTTTGATCAAAACACTTCTTGTGATTCTGTGGGAAAGGGGTTTTTTCTTACCTCATTTAATGTTGTAATTTGTTTATTTATATCATCCTCTGGAATTGGGACCATATCTTATGATTATTTGGGACCAGAGTTCCTGGCATAGCTGAATGTATTTCACCTTTGAAATTAGGTATTGCAATAAAGGATGGCTGAAGACTGAGAGGGGTTCGCCAGTTGTGCTAACAGGCTCATAACACCCAACAACCTAACTCGTGGTTGAATTGCTGAAGGTCATGAGATGCTTGGCAAGATTTTGTTTTTTAAGTCATTAACTCAGTGTTCATTGGTTTAGAATTCCAATTGCACCTAGGTATTGGAGATTTAAAAGAACTCATTTGCTAACCAAATAAAAATTTTAAGTAGCCTAATAAAATCTAAAGAATGGTAATTCTTATATAGAATCAACCTACATCTATAGGCATTATGCACATGGAATCAATGTTAGTGCAGTCATGTGGATTCATACTGCCTAACCCATGCTTTGGTATGATATTAACAAGCCCTTTTAATCTACTCTACCTTTAAACAAAGGAGAACTAGGCCTGTAGTATAAGTGCCACAGTGAAACAACTAAAACTGAATAATAATAATTATGGCATATCCCAGGGAGAAAAACTATGCAGCCATTAAAAATCTCATTGTATAAAAAAGTCATATTGCAGAATTTTATTAAAGTGGCAAAATGTTGATGACGAATTGTTACATGTTTTTAAAAGAGCCACAAAATAATGTGTACAGAATTATAACCATTTTTACTTAAATATACTTATACATACAAATATAATGAAATATGTAATTTTTAAAAGACTAGAAAGACACACAGAAAAGTGTTATTAACAGTGAAGTTTTCTCCGTTCTCCAAGTGGTGGAATTTTTGAGTGATTTTTCTTCTTCTCTGGATTTTTTAAACATTATTCTCTGCATTAAACATGCATCTATACATCTTATCAATTTTTTAATTAAGAACACACAGTATGTGCTATATAACACAAATAAAAGCAATAGACATGTTTTTAAATTTTTATTCTGCTAATTGGCTGCTAAAATTGTCTGAACACTGCAGCATGGCCCAGATTTATTCTTTGTACTGTTTTAAATGAGTGACACTTAACTGTATAAAAGCTAAAGATGACGAGCCAGCATGATATTACTTTAGGTTAGTCATGCTTTTTAAAATTCAGTGCTTACAAGTTGTGTGCATGTGTTTCCAATAAAGACTTATTTGCCACAGCAGAAGAGGACTTCTTGAACATTTTGTGCTACATTTTCACACTCCTGTTTATTCATTGCAACTTATTGGACCTGCAGTGTTTCTCAAGTCTTGAAGGGCTTTCCCTCCCCAATGCAGTCTTCTCCAGAGTTTTGGGAAGCTTAGAAGGTAACCTCTGCCAGTTCAGAATATTCACTTAGGGGGATGTCAAAAATGATTCTAGGTCACTGCGTGCCCCCTCAAGTGCTTTGTTCACATCGATCTTCTAGCATGGTCATGTTTTCCTTTAGTTGTTTGTGAATCTGTCTCCCCCAGAAATCAGGATACTTATCTTGGCAATAATCATCGTAATAATTACTGTTTGTCAAATGCTTACCATATGCCAGGAACTGCACCAGCACTTGGCATACGTTACTTCATTTACCCCCCTAATAGTAGGAAAAGTAATTGCTACTTTCTCCACCTAATAAAAGGAAAAATTAAGGCTTTAGTTTTAAACAAGCTAGGATATAAAGACAGAACTCCCAACTCTAAAGGAAGAACCAAAACCATAAACCAGTAACCGAAACCATAAACCAGTAACCAAAACCATAAACCAGTAACCAGATATACTGTTCTCAGAGGATTCAGTGATCCAGCCAATGATAAGTGTATCCTCATAGCCCCTTTCAGCTCTGAAATCCACGAGGGTGCCCAGTCATTTTTCTAACCCTTGTATTAATAAAATGGCTCCATCCTCCCTTATATACACCATTCTCATAATATTTGGGTGGGGGGAGTAGGTCACTCTTAATTATCACAAATTTCAGAGGATCATGAAATCATGCCCAATGTCTTAGCTCCTACTGTCCAATACTGTTCCTGAGTGTTAAATCTTGTACATATTTATATTGATCCTAAAATTAGAAAAAGATCTGATCCTGGTCTATATTCTGAATGCACCCCTCCTCCATGCTGGTTAATAATAACAGTAATAAGAGCCGCCATTTACTGAATATTAACTATGGTGCTAAGTGCTTTACAATGATCCTATGATAAAGTGGGTTTTGTTACTTTCCCATTTTACAGAGAGGGAAACTAAGGCTTAGAGAGGTTAAATGGCTTGCCTTATTTTGCATACTCGTTTTTTCATTGATTTGATAAAGGAATACATTGGAGATTTGAATTGAGGTTTTCCAGACTCTAGTTTAAATCAAGACTGTTAATACTCTAAAAGAGTTGATTACGACTGGGCATGGTGGCTCACATCTGTAATCCCAGCACTTTGGGAGGCTGAGGCAGGAGAATACCTCGGGCCTAGGAGTCTGAGACTACCCTAGTCAACATAGTGAGACCCTGTTTCTACGAAAACTAAACCAGTCTAGCATGGTTGTGCACACCTCTGGTCCCACCTACTTGGGAGGCCGAGGCAGGAGGGTCTCTTGAGCCCAGGAAATCAAGGCTGCAGTGAACCATGATCACACCCCTGCATTATAGCCTGGGTAACAGAGCAAGAGCCTGCCTAAAAGTGGGCAATGCTTAGAATAGTGCTTGACATACAGTGAGTGTTTAGTATTAGGTGCTATAAAATAATAATCACCATTAATAACAATATTGTTATACACTGGATTTTAATTGTTGAAATGACACATTAAACAATATAGAAGCAAAAAATGTCCCATCACAACCTCTTCTTTCCTCTCCCTGGCATGAGCCACTGAGACCAGTTTGACAGATAACCTTCTAGAACGTTTCCTCTCCCATCAAAAATATTTTAAAATTGTCCTTTCCTTAATAAAATACAGGTTCAGAGTGAAATTTTTTGCAGTGTTGTTGAAAGTGTGGGAGTGGAAAGGCAAGAAGGGAGACAGATTCACTCAATCAGCCATCCTTATCAAATGCCTGCTGCATGCCAAGCGGCCACAAAATGCTGAGGCTGAACTTCTGTTTTGAGCGTTTATTGATTTTCTCTTTTTTTTATTTTATTAGGATATGATGTTTCAGCTTCTCCGAGGTCTGGACTTTCTTCATTCACACCGAGTAGTGCATCGCGATCTAAAACCACAAAACATTCTGGTGACCAGCAACGGACAAATAAAACTCGCTGACTTCGGCCTTGCCCGCATCTACAGTTTCCAGATGGCTCTAACTTCAGTGGTGAGTGGGAGAGTGCTGTCCTTTATTAAACTTACTTTTCCTCTTTTGAATGACAGTCTGTCCCCCTTCCATGTCCCTAACGTTACTACTGCCCATGGCTAGTTGGTGGATAGAATGTCTGCCCTTTTTTATATGCCAGTGGGCAGGCAAAAAGCATTCTGCCTACAGCTACAGTCATATCCAGGCTGGGCTTATTGTGAACAGGACCCATTGCAGAAATAGCCTGTTGCATCTTAGCCACTGGACAGGAATCAGTTACAAGTTTCCAAATGCTTTCTGCCATAACCACTGTTTTCAGAGCTGTATGCACAATGCCTAGGGAACACACAGCTCAAGGTCAGGGAAGAAAGAGTATGAGCAATGTTGACCTGTCTGCAGCATCCTGGTTTGTGAAACAGAGTGCCTACACAGGTGTATTAAATCACTCCTCTGAAGCTGTGGTGCCAGCTCTAAAGAAGAAATCAAATTCCCAGTGAACTTGGAGAATGCATGAATGTTTAATACCGCCATGCCAGGCGAAGGCTCATATAAGCCTCAATAGAAACAGCAAACCCAACAGCCCTTTTTGGCAAAAAATGACAATTAGGATATCCTGTTTCTTTGTGCCATTCAGGTGCAAAACCATAATCTCTATTGACATTGCTTAGCTTCTGTTTCTCCATATAGTTTATTATTTCTCAGATGGATTTTGTGAGATTCTGCACCTCAAATACAAACAGAGCAGCCTGGAAATAGATGTTAATACCTTTCTCTTTGAAAGACCTATTTTGCTTATGGTAAATTCACACCTTATATACAGTAAATTAAATAAATTATATACAATAAATTAAGCCTTAAGAAAAAGAATTTTAGAAAAAGAAAATGTCCTTGTATATTCAAAGAAATAAAAAATAAAAAGAAGCCATATTGTTCATCTTTAGCCTCAGAGTGGTTCTCACATCAGCAGCAGCATGGCCCTGTTGTTAAGAAATGATTGGCAGCATCTTTGGTCATTCTGTACAGCAAAAAAATTGTTTCCCCAAATTTTAGTAATACTTCAGCTGATAAGTAGAAATTCAAGAGAGGAGTTGAAAATTCTAAGAGACAGATAACTTGCCTTAGGAAAAAATCCAATTTATAAAAGTGTCCCCCACCTCCTGCCCCCAATCAAAATAGGGGTGCTACCACCTGGACGTGTAAGACCAATTACTTTCCAAACATTATAGACTTTTCCTGGGGCATCAGAACTTTTAGTGCAGAGGATTCCTTGGAAAATGTTGCCATTGTTAGAAGATAAATCCTACTTGCTTCCTCTTTGCCCAGCATACACCATTGCTTTAGAGAAGAGATGGCACAAGATGATGTTTTAAAGATAGGTCTCAGCTTTGGGCAGGGTCAAGAAAGCCTTTGTATTCTTATATAATCACACCAGAAAGGGTTGACTCTGTGTATTTCCCCAGTGGGAAGGGTGAGGTAGGCTTCGGGTTTCCCTAGGAAGTTGTTGCGCATGTTGTTTTGGGGCCCTGGGGAGCAGCTTGAATAGGTTTTGTGATCTGGAGAGTCATCAGGGAAGTAGATGGAAGGAACTCCTCTCCTTGGGTACATTAATTGAGGGAAGGATGAGCTGTAACTGAGATGGACACTTTTGTTTTAATCCCTCCAAATGGGCACTAAAAACCATACATGAAAACAGGAAACCCAGTTGGTTTGTGTTTTGATTTTATTTTATTTATTTTTTGCTTATTAAATTTGAGGAATAATAGCCCAGCTTGTGCGTAACATCAATTAACATTCCATTCTTGCTGAAAGTTGATATGTTCAAACAGGAAAATGTAGACATAGAGGAAAGGGAGAAAGGCAGTCATAAATACACAGTTTTTCAGTACCTAGTTTTTGCTGCATGCTTTGTATTTCCTATAATGACGTAAGTAGAACATGTTAGCAACTGAGGACACTAGAATAGAACAAATTCAGAATTTATTTGAAAGAGTGACAGTTGGAATTTAATGGCAATAATAAAGGATATGTTGCTATAGGGTACTACATTTTTAAATGTCCCCACTCTTTTGTATTTTTCTACTTAAAGGAAATATCCATTTAATATAGTAATGCATTGATTTATATACACATCGTGACATATAAAAACTTGGAATCATAATTTTTCAGGGTGAACTGTTATGTATTTTTAGTGTCTCTTGAAGAGAAAAAGACTACACTCCCCTTCCTGGAAATACACATTTTTTAGTGGGTTATGTCATACAGGAACTGAGAATCAACTTAATTTGTGGAATGTTAAAGGAATTACAAGTTAACTGATTCAAAACTGACATCTTAAAACTATGAGAAATGCTAGCATTTTACTTATCTTTCAAAGCCTGACTCCAGGGGTACCCTTTCTAGTATCCCTTGCAAAAATTAATTCCTCTTTACTCTCTCAGTGTTTCCAGAGTCATATTTTGTTTTTGTTTTTGTTTTGAGATGGAGTTTCACATTGTTGCCCAGGCTGGAGTCAGTGACCCTATCTATCTTGGCTCACTGCAACCTCTGCCCACCAGGTTCAAGCGATTCTTGTGTCTCAGCCTCACAAGTAGCTGTGATTACAGAACACTCCGGGCTAATTTTTGTAATTTTAGTAGAGATGGGGGTTCACCATGTTGGCCAGGCTGGCTTTGAACTCCTGAATTCAAGTGATCTGTCCACCTCGGCCTCCCAAAGTGCTGGGATTATAGGTATGAGCCACCGTGCCTGGTCCATAATACTGTTTTCTATCTTGTTTTTAGTTATTTGGGGATTTTATTTATCAGGCTATAAGTTCCTTGAAGGCAGATGCTCATCTTATTCAGCCCTAACACACAGTGCCTTGTTTATTTTGATAGGCACTCGGGAAATACTTTTCAGTGAATAAATTGATAAATGCTGACTTGCAGATATAAGCAGTTGGGTTGTAATAAGTGTAGGGAAGGAGTTATCTTATACATTTAATGGTTTCATTTGATGTGTTTCAATATTTCTCATAGCTACCTGGTAATGCACAGCTGAAGGACTTACTAAAACATATACCTTAAAATGGCTGAGTCCATTTTCAAAATCATGAAAGGTATTAATAAGTATTAATGCCCTTTCATAATAGGTCTTTCAAAAATCATGAAAGTTATTGATACATGCTGTAGCTCAGTCTCAAGTTAGGAGTGAAAAGTTGATGCAAACCCAGGTTCATGGTCTGTGTATTGTTTTTACCATAATCCTTTCTGCTACCTCATGAACAAATGATGTGTATGAATTGAACTTCTTGTCCTGAACAGAAAGCTGTAGAAATAGAGGAATGTAGCGTTATTGTAATTCTACTACCTATTCGAAGACTTTCTTTAACCCCTTGTATTTTGGTATTAAAGCAAGTTTTAGAAGAGGAGTCGTATTATTCTAAAATAATTAACATCCTCTAAATGAAAGAATGGGTGAATTACTAGACAACTGTTACTATCTATGTTAATATATATGTATTTACATAATAAATGATATTTCTATTTGAACAATTACAAAAGTTTATACTCTTAACTTCTTTCTGAAAACTTCAAAATGTTCTTACATAGAGAACTTTGAGGAAGCAGTTAGCAGTATTTATTTTCATTTTTAAGTTCATGATCACCTGGGAGATCCTCAACTCCTGTTCCTTAATTTCTGAGCCAGTGTGCTCTATGCCAGTATTCAAGACACGGCATCTTTTGTATTAATTGAGAAATTAGTTCTAGACAGGTAAGCTTTCCAGCATCTTAAGGTGTAACTCCTTATATTCTGATCTTTATTATTTTATTTTTCAAGTGAAAATGAGTTTCTTGTTCTGAAAAACAAGTTTCATAAGTAGAATATACTTCATATGTGGGCCTTTGGTAGAAATTAATTTAGGACAGTAGCCTGGACTATAGGTATAACTGTAGGTGGTATGTAACATTGTACCAAATGACTTATTTTGTCCTCTTCTGATAAATTGAGGACTAATCAAAGAGTTAAATGTCCTTTGGATGCCTAACTTTGCCAGGCTGCCTCCAGCATGACATTCAGGTGTCTTTATGGGGTATTGGATTCTTGCTGCTCAGTATAGTGTCTTGTGTGCACATGTACCTATACAGGGTATTATACCTATTTCTTTAATTGTATTATTAAGATGTGGAAGGCAACAGTGTTTGCCTTAATCCTAGGCAAGAGGGGCCCCTGTCCTGGATCTCATGCTTTAGAGAAGCCTACACTGGCCCTGCTCTAGCCTTGTCTCCTTTTATGGAGCACACAACCCAGGGTACCAAGGAAACATGTCCCTTGAGACCTCCACCCCACCGCATACCACACACAGGACATTGCAGTTCCCTGACTAAATGAGAACAGCATGGGCTTATCCTTCCTCCTAATAGAGATTTTGCCACTTGCGTGTTCACCCCTAAGCCCGGGGGCAGCTGTTTGCAGCATAGAGCAGAGCTTGGACTTGCAATCTAGAGTGTCTGTAAGCATGTGTGTGAGGCCCCCTGTGGTTCAAAGAAGGAGTTGGAAATGTGCAGAAAAGCGGGGCCTGTTACACTTAACACCTGGCATGGGTTATTTTTGTCAGAAAAATTTCTCTGAAACCATGAAAAATTAACTTCTCTGACCTCTATTGACTGTTACATTTATTCTCATTGGAAAACCAATGAGAACAGGTTCCAGGGAGGTTCCTTCCATTGCAGGTAACTGATAGGCAAGAATCATGACACATGCAGTTATACAATGTCTGTGGCAAAAGTATTTCAAGAATATACACATATTTGGTACAATGACTGTTGTGACTAGCTGAAATTATATTTAGAGTCACTCTGAAGTCAACATTTCTAGGTCCTTCTCATGTGAAATGTAGTGCATGGTTCAACTCATTTTTTTCAAGATAAGGGAAATACAGACCAGCTGCTCAGCTGGCAGTTTCAGTCCTACCTGACTGCACCTGGGTCTGACACATCTTAGAGCAGAGCTGAGAACATCACCAGCCGCCCTAGTGAGGGCTCGGACGGTCACGAAGCACTGTGACCAGCAAGCTCAGGAAGGGAGCAGTCTTATCTTCCCGTTTATGATGCAAAATGTTTGTTTATTTTTTTTCTAAACCTAACCATACAGCTTGGAGGGTGATACTGTTGCCATTGGATTTGGTGTTCTTGGAACTCTTTATCAACCATTTCATTCTGAAAGTGGGAAAACTGCCATTCAAAAAGGCAGTGTGACCAGATTAAGTCTGAATTCACCAAATAGATTGTAAATGGCTTAGAGAATTCTAATGTTCATAACACTGGCTCCGCCCACTATCCCTACTCCTCTTTGTTCCATACCAAAATTTCAGTACCTCGGAAGGTATCAGACTGTGTTCTGTGGAACTCTCGGGTTCTACAAAGGGTATTTAGGGGTTCCACAAATATTTAGGAGTCCATTTTTTTTTAATTTTTTTAAAGTCTTGTTAAAATGGTAAGAGGAAAAACAACTAGCTCATGCCACATTTTGACACAGTGAGAAACACTGGGTCATGAACTGGTACCTCCTAGTTTTCTTTTTTTATGTAGATCTCAATAAAGCTTTTGCCACACTGTGGACCTGAATGTCTTATAAAAGTATCATTGCTTAGGAAAAATGATTCACTTCTATCTGTGTCCTCTCCCTTAAAATTACCCAAGTGCATCACTGCAACAGCACATGCATTGTGCTGCACTCACTGTACATGGGACTACTTTGGGGACCACCCAAGGTGATACCAGTATTGATGTTTTTATACCACATGTGATTACCAACACCCAGGCAGTTAGAGCCAGTCACTCCCCAGGACAGCCATCATAAAGCCATCCATGGGTAGGGAGAAGTCTGTAACCTAAAATGAGGTCATTCTTTTTTACCTCATTTTGACCTCAGTAGCTTCACCTCCTGAGATGAAATCCAAAATTGGCCTGCCTTCCATCAATTTCTTCTTTGCACTGAACCTGAGAGTGGCCTGTCATTGTATTTTGAGGGCCTTTATACACTCATTTAATGCTATTAATGAAGTTAGCATTTTCCCTTCAAATGCCTGTGCCTAAGCCACCCATATAGTTTAGAGAAAAATTCCTTTTTGTACTGTAATGGAAGAGTGGGAATATGTTCCTATCTTTTTAGTGATTTAATAAAATTCTCACTAAATGAATTATATTCTCTTTCTCCAAGGATCTTTTTCTCCATATTATCTTCACTAATAAAAGATAGACATTCTCCGAAAACAACTTTTATTCCATAGAAATCCCAAAAAGACAACAAGTAAATTTTAAACACAGGAAGACGTTTATTCGACAGCTCTACAGAGTACAAAACTTCATTTGGAAATTTTTTTTAATCTGTAACTGATAAGATTCCCAATATTGCTTTATTTGAGATCATTAAATTATTTAATACCATAAATATTACAAAAATTGCCAGGGAAAGCGTCAGGAAGAATAGCTAATGAGCACTAGTCTTGATACCTAGGTGGTGGGATAATCTGTGTAGCAGACTACCATGGCACACGTTTACCTTTGTAACAAACCTGTACATCCTGCACATGTATTCTGGAACTTGAAGAAAAAAAAATTGCATACATCCCCTTCTTATGCCTCTGATGATCTTCCTTACTCTGATCCCAATGTTGATAACCTTTAGTAACACTGAAGGAATGCTGTGGATTCAGAAACTTCTTTATAAGCCTAGGGGAGAAAATCAATGAAATTGAATTGTGGCTTTCAGTCAACAAATAATTACTGATCACTTTCTATCAGATGCTGTCAGTAAACCTGAGGGATGATGGTGAACGGAAATAGACAAGGTCCGTGCTCTTAGAGAGCTTACAAGGGAGATGGGGAGATAGATCTGAAACAGATAGTCACACAAAGAAAAGTATAGTTAGAAACAGAGATAAGTGCAATTTTAAAAAAAGGATATGGTTTTATGAGACCATATGATAAGGCTCAGGAACTTGCCTAGTCTAAGGGACAGGGAAGCCCTCCCTCCTCAGCCAGGATGCTTAAAGAGGTCACCAGTATCCTCTTCTTGAACACACCTGGCTACGGACCCTGTGAATGTGTGCATCATGCAATTTGTGTTTGGAGTGTGTGCGTGCGTGCGTGCGTGTGTGCGTGCGTGTGTGTGTGTGTTTGGAGTGACTCATTCTACAGCACCTAGTTGGCACCACCAAGTGACACAGTGAAGCAAGACCAGAGATCGGAGAACAATGTCATCTTTTACAGGAGAAAATAAATTGTTTATGCTTGTTTCCTCTTCGTGAGCATTGTATTTACTATGGAGACCTGGCAGGGTTTGTGCCTCGGCTTGGGCAGCTGAGTAGCTCCCACAGAAGCCTCCAGACACTGCCAGTGCATACTGAATAAATCAAACCAAGAACATTACATGAGTATAATGGAAAAAACCCAAAGCCCTGTTGCCTCGTCACCTCAGCGAAAGTGCAGGACACACCTCTGAAGCAGGAAGGGCTCCTGTGACTCCTTCTCCGCTCAGCGTCTTGCCATGACACAACCAGGTCTGTTTTGTTAAAACATCCAGTTGTCAGTACATATTTCATAGTTAACAATGGAGTGTTTGTGCTGGTTTCATTTTCAGTTTCACCAATGAGGGAAGTGGAACACAATGGGGGCAGTGCACAGAGCTGGGAACAGGACACGTTTTCTTTAGGATTCCCAGAGCTGGGTACGTGGAAAATGCCAGAGCCAAAACAAACATGAAAACCCATCCAGATTCTCCATTGCGCATTCTCAGTGGTAATAAAACACATTTGAGTTACTATCTGATAGGTTAACTCTGCCTCCGCGGTGAAGGCAAATATCGATGACCACTGTGAGCATTTCTGCCATGTAGAAAGAGAACGTAGTCCATACTGCACAGAAAGCTGCTGTTGGTGCATGTACATGCGTGTGGGTATCTAATTGCACCAAGTAGATTTGCGAAGTGAATCAAATGACTGAATTCCTTGTTTATAAAAGATAGTCATTCATTTGACTCACCCAATTCTAGCTCCTTCATAAGTGGTTACTGTTGTGAATTAGTTTGGACAAAAACAGTTCAACTGTAATGCTATGGCATGGAGGATGTTTTACTCAGAGAAAGAGCTGGATGTTCCTTGCTTTCTTCCTGCATTTGTTAGGCAGCATCTATCAGGGTATGATATAGAGAGAGTCTGGTTGTCTGTCTTTTTTTCTTTTTCTTTCTTTCTTCCCTCCCTCCCTCCCTCCCTCCCTTCCTTCCTTTTTTCCTTCCTTCTTCCTTCTCCTTCCCTTTTTCCTTTACTATTCTCTTTCCTTTCCTTTCCTTGACCATGTCTTGCTGTGTTGTCCAGGCTAGAGTGCAGTGGCACAGTCCTAGCTCACTGCAGCCTCCAATTCCTGGGCTCAAGCCGTCCTCCTGCCTCGGCCTCCCAAGTAGTAGGACTAAAGGTACACACTACCATGCCTAGCTACTTTGCTTTTTTTAGAGATGGGAGTCTCACTATGTTGCCCAGGCTGATCTCAAACTCCTAGCCTCAAACAATCCTCTTATCTCAGTCTCCTAAAATGCTGGGATTACAGATGTGAGTTACCATGCCTGAACCTGTTTTTCATATAGACACCCTGTATGATGCCATTCAAAATCTCAAAAGCCTGAGGCCAAATTAAACATAGAGACCAAGCATCATTTTAAGATTAATGAGACCAAATGCTTCAGAAAGGTTTGCAAGCAAAGGGCTCGTCAGGGATCCAGAAAATGAAAAAACATTTTGCCTCCTACATTTAACATTTTTGGGAATATGCCTCTGAGCTTGTTCAGGGGCTAGAACTCTATTTAATGTGATAATTCCATCTCCCCCAAATTTGCTTAACTTAACTCAGATGTTATGTTCATACTCAAAGGAGTATGAAATATGGTCCTTGGATTGAATATAAAGCAACATTTCAATAACTTGGACTTTTGCATCCTTTTTAATTCTTTAGATGTGTGAGCTGCTTGTATTTTAGAGCTGTTACTGCTTCCTTGTAAGGAAAGGAGAGGTGGCACTATACTTTGCTTGGACTTTGATAATATCATAGTGTAAGTTTCTGAATCAAGATAATGTTTCTCAAGTTCTGTAACATTGGTTATATTCATTTTTATTCACTCAGTCCAAATAACATTCTGTGTATTCTAGCATTTCCCACAGTGCCTTTTTGGTGAATGAATGAATGAATTCTTATGATTCTCCAGTGCCTAAAGAATGAATTACAACTCTACAGCATGGCATACAAAGCTTTTTGCAGTTCAGCTCCAGCCGACCTTTCTGTCCTTTCATCACGTCTGCCCGCAGTCCACCGCCGTGTACATAAGCACATATTCTTTATCAGCTTTTCACTATTTGAACTTAAATGCTTTCACAACTCCCTGCTTTTACAAATGAATCAATGAATGAATTTTCTACTCTGCATTCTCCATGTTACTGCTTGTATCGTTCCATCATCAATTATAAGCATCTAAAAAAAATCTTTTTAATTTTTTTTAGACGCAACTTTCAGCTAATCTTCCCAATTCCCTGCGTCACTCCTTGATAATAGCTTGAGCTCTGCGGGAGTAACATTTACACTTTGAATGTCTGTCTGGGCAGCCATTTATAACCTTCAGATAATTATTGTCCTTTGTCCTTCTTTATTCGAGATCACAAACCTTGCCAGATCTCCTGACTTGTGCACTTAGATTTTCTGTATGTTATGCTTTTATTTTAAAGCTAAGATCTCTTGGGATCTTTGGAGGAACCATGGTGTCCCAAGAAGGGGTTGAAAATGTCTCCATTGTAGTTTTCCTTAGTCTTTTATCTAATCCATTTGGGACCTTGAGAAGATTAAATATGTGTTCCTGTTATCTGTATACGTTTCTCCAAAAGCTGGGCTCAGACTTTTATATGATTACTTTGTAGTGTTGGATTTTCTGTTGCATGTATTGACTTTATTACTAATCTTCCCAGTGCATTTCTAAATGATGGTCTTTTGGCTACTGAACCATTCCTCTTATTGCTCCTGCTTTCTTCTTTCCTCTTCTGTAGGGATTTTGAAACCCAGGGTGAGTGACATTGTTGCACCCAGCATCTATCTACAAGGATACTGATGATTTTTAAATCCCTCATAAATTTGAATGTTGAACTTTACTGTTGGCTGTGGAGGAATAATCTACCTTCAAATCTCAGGGAAACATCCACAAGAGAAAAGGGAAAAGCGTAGGAGAATTTACTTTAGCACTGCTCATGTATTTATTTTGAAGGCCGGCAGAATCTAAAAATGGGGCTGTAAATTTAACAGCGCAACTATAAAAACCCCAAAATAAGGGAGAAAAAGCTCTACTGCTTCAGGTTTGGATACTGATATAAAGTTACGAGACATTTTCTTCCTCTGTCTTAAATTCTTTTTTAAAAATTTCTAGCACTGAAATTTCCTTCCCTTTCTTTTTTTTTATTTTTATTTTTATTAATTACTTTTTTAAAGGTTACCAATATTTTGAAATGTATGGAAATGTTTTATAAATATATGGCTGGCATATTTCAGTTGATAGATTTCATGGTGACGTTAAATACTATCTACACCTTATGTAACACTGGGTGATTTCAGTGAGGTAGGGACTGCACATGGTATCAGTTCTTGTGGGAAAATATGCTTCAGTGGCTTACTGGCATTGGTTTTGGAATGTGGCATTTAAAAGTACCTTTTTACAGTGGGAAAGAATTCTGTCAAGAATAAACAGTCTGACCTTGTTAAATGGGCCAAAGTCTGTCTGTAACCTAGTTCCAGAAAACTAGCTTTTACTAGTTTAGAAAAAGCAGATTAGGGGAAAAAATAAAATAAAGCTTTTATAAAGTAAAGCATTTAAAAAGTTACAATCAAGAATGTGAAGTAAATTCCTAAAATGGTGGTCTTCACATATATTCATGAGAATATCCTTACCTGCCTATAAAATCCTATTTTTCCAGAATGGATGAAAGATCAAGACTACAGTTCGTCAGAAAAGCAGATTTTCTTTTTCCTGGAAAGGCAAGACTGGTGTAGAGAAGGGACCTGTGGGAACAGCAAGACAGCATGGACCACTGTGGGAAACAAGCAGGCTTGGGAGGTTAAGGGGGAGTAAAAATTACCGGTGACTCCCCATTGCCCACACACACAAGTCCATATACTCTGAGCCCTGGAATGCAGCAGTCAACTGTTCTTAACGTTTCTCTCCATTCTTGCTCTCCCACCCAAGCCAAACCCATTTCCACACACCCTATGATCTTGCCATCCAGACCTTTTTGCTCCTTCTTGAAAAATCATGCCACTAAATTTTATGCTTCCATGTCATTAAACATTCTCTCTGCTTAGATTGCCTTTCCCTTTCCCAGCCTAACAATCTCCTTACTCATTTTTCAAGACTCATGCCGCCTCTGAAGTCTGCTCAGCTCCCCAGGATAAAGTTAGGTACCTACCCTCCTGTGCACTTTTGATTTGCCTGTAATGTAGTAGTTCTCATATGGTCATATCCTCATTTGTTTGGCTTCTGTCTTCTATTTTTAAAAGATTAACATTGGCCAGGCGCAGTGGCTCATGCCTGTAATCCCAGCACTTTGGGAGTCCAAGGCGGGTGGATCACAAGGTCAGGAGATTGAGACCATCCTGGCAGCATGGTGAAACCCTGTCTCTACTAAAAATACAAAAATTAGCTGGATGTAGGGGCGTGTGCCAGGAGGCTGAGGCAGGAGAATCACTTGAACCAGGGAGGCAGAGGTTACAGTGAGCCAAGATCGCACCATTGCACTCCAGCCTTCTGACAGAGTGAGACTTCGTCTCAAAAAAAAAAAAAAAAAAAAAGATGAACATTGTAAAATAACCATTTCAGTACCTTAGGTAACAATACACAGGCACATGGTAACTGCTCAGTGAGTGTTTATAGGGTATATGTGGGTGGTGAAATAAGAAGTTTCTGAGTAGAGGAGCTAGAGGAGGACTGAGGTTGGGAAGAGATGCTACTCTCTAAACACTGACTTCCTTGACAGGTGCCATTGTAGCTTGTATCTGCATCCATGTTGAGATTTAAACACCAGGAATTAAACTTATTTTGTTAATCACTTTCATTGCTGAAATCTCATGTTTATATTTAGATGTTATTCTGGAAAACCAGAGTTATTGCTTTTACACAAATGCATGACTTGTCAGTTGGTTGGATATCTTTCACTGTGTAAATTTACGTATTTTTACCCAGTCTCCCAGGTTGAACACTTGGGTGGTTTCTCATTTTTTGGCTTCAGTGAACATCTTTGGGTGTATGTGTTTTCACTGAAATACTGATATTTTTGTAGGATAAGTATTTAAGAAAGGCACTACCAGGACCAATGACAAAGAATGCACATTCAAAAATGTGATAGTGCCCAATCGTTCTCCAAAAGGGCTTCAGCTCCCACTCCTGCACTCCTTAACTGAATGTGAGAGGAGAGCTCACTGCTTTCTCTCTCCCGAGTGCCTCTGGCCATTGCCTTTGCTGGAGCTTTCTGCTCCTCCTGTCCTCTAATAAAGCATCCGGCGTGTTCTAACTTAAGCCCTTTCTGTGTCTGACTCAGGTCCATGGCTGTAACTTTCATCTCTCTGCAGAGGTGTCCAAGTCATCTGTCTGCCCAGGGTCTCCTCTGGGTGTCAGCCCTCATCCCTAGTTTTCCCCACATCTCCATCTGGTGTTCCTTGGCAATAGAAATAGATCATGACGAAAAGGTCAGTCATCACCTTCTCCTTTCCTAGGCAATTCTGCTTTGCTTTCCCTTGTTTAACTTCATTGCTAGTAATCACCAAAGCTGGAATCTTCAGATTTTTTTTCTGGACCCATTTATAACATCATATATTTAGTCTCGAATAATAATAATTTTTAATCTGATATAAGAAGTCTAGAGACAGATAATTCTACAATTGGTGCTGTTCCTTGATAGTATCATCTTGGTTCCAATAACCAAATACTGGGAAAATTTCATTCCTTCCTCTTTGGTTAATTGATTGTATCATCCCTTAGGGCCTCAAGATGGCTGCCATAACTTCAAGCATTCTATCTCATACAATAGTGTTCTAAACAGTAGGTAAGGAAGCGGGGGCCAAAAAGGGTTTTATTGTCTCTTTAATCAGGGAAGACAGTCTTTTCCAAAAGCTCTTTTTAGACTTCCACTTTAGGTTTCATCACCTATAATTGAATCGCATACCTACCCATAGACCAATCAGTCTGTAGATAAGCATATTGCTACCCGGAAGAAAATTGGATTATGCTAGCCAGGAAAGGCGGGGATGACTGTTGGGTTAACAATGAATGACAGGCCCTTCATTGATCTAGAGATACATTCCCACCAAGGCAGCAGGGCCACTGTATAGGTAGGAAAACGTGCTGTTGATTTCTTTCAGAGACACACTGATATATTCACTGATCTCTAATAAAATGTTTTATAAAGTACAGTGCTTTTTTCCATAAGTTCTCCACATATGTTGAAAGCAGAAAGCTTTAGCGTTTCATGGAAATGTTGATTAGACTAAGAATGAATGCCTACCACACCCACCAGGACTATGATTCTGTAGATTCCCTAGTGATAGCAATCAGCAAACACATTTGAGTCTGATCCATCTACCAGCAATCAGCAGGTAACATTCTTATGCAAATTCAGGAAGCTAAGGATTGCTTTTAAAAACAGTGAGGCAGTAAGAAAAATTAAATTAAGAACTTTTTTAAAGCTATGAATTTCATTAATATTATTTGTATAATTTATATTAAATAGTATATTCATTATTAATACATTTATATGATTAAAAGTAATATTCAGTATTTGAGTGTACACATGAAATACATATCTGTATATGTTCTTTCAGTTACATATATGCATGTATAAATCTGAAGTTGCCTCTACAACTCTTACTTAGCCAGATAAACCCTGGTGAATCTAGGAGACAAGCATTGTTAGATCTAGGAAAGCCAGGGAAGGCTTTACAGGGGAGCTGATTTTTGAGCCAGGCTAAGGAGTGAGGAGGGTTTGCCTGGTAAAGCACAGAGAAAGGTGTGTTCTAGATGTGGGGCTGAGAAACAACAGCTCATGTTCACACACACAACAGCAAAGCAGCAAGAAATATGTGGGTTGTTGAGCAGGATGCTTTAAAACTTTTTTTACCCTAAAAAAAAACCACTCTACTACAATGTGCTGAATGGATTGGTAGGGAGGATTTGGTGTGAATTAAGAAATTGCTGGCAGGTAAACCAGCATGGAGGCTGTTTTAAGAAAGATCTGTGATGAGGGACTGCATGAGAGCAAGAATGAGATGGGACAGAAACTGGAGGCTGTTAAATGTAGATCCAGAAAAAAGCAGGGGAAAACATGTTCATGTCAAAATCTGATATGAAATTTACTTTATGAGATAAATAAGAAATAAAAATATATTTCTTTGAATCGAATAAGTATCTGTGGTCACAACTGCATTCCTAACATAGTGTTGTGGATGTGTCCTGATGCATGCTCAGAACGTAGTAGCCATTACTGATGTAGTCACTGCTAGTTTTACTGGCAGTGGTATCGAATATGTATAGTAATTTCTTCCGGTATGATTAACATTTCCATTCAAAATGGAACAAATTGTATAATGAAGAATCTACATAAGACATCTCACTAGTAGTAGTAGAATTCAGAAATTTTCTAGTGGTTTAATGTTTATTCCGATTGTAATGCAGATGAATCTATCATAAAGTGACCTTTTTTTCCATTTACAAACAGAGCCTTTTTAAAGAAAATATTTCATCAGGACTTAAATGATAAAGGCTTTATTTATTGGGCCTAAAGTTCCAGTGACATGGTTATGTGCTAATTGATTAGCCACCTATCTTTCTGTTTCTCCTTTTTCCTCCATATAATCCAGCTTTCGCTAAAGTTGGCAGATTTGATACCTCACTTGTCATTATATGACTAAACCCTAATGAGGGTTTTGTAATGTAAACAGCAGCAAATACCATAATTTACTTTTTTCCTTAGGCAAAAAGTACCTTGAGGGAAGAAACGGGGCATCACATAGACTATGCTCACCAAATAGCAATTGGTAATGATGATTCATTATAGGCAAATTTGTGTGGTCTTGGGTTTTCTCCATTCTCCATCCTTGGTTAAGTTCATCCATTCATTTCTCAAAAATGGTAACACAGATTTATTTCTCAATTTCCAAAGTCAGATAATCAAACTGGGGTTTGAAAGAAAGAAGTAAAAGTGTCAAATTTGTTTTCAGCCCATTTTAGATTTTTCTCTCCTTGGGGCTAATTGCCTTCACCCTTCTTCCCTCACTATTCCTAGAGAATAACAAGTTTAGAAATTAGATATTGGATATAATCCAGTAAGACTCTGTTCAATTTGAGAATTTTTTAAACAACTAAATATGCCTAAAAATTTCATCATTACCACTGTATGTCTTCCTCCATCTGCTCATCTGCTGCCCATAATATCATATCATTAATGGCCATTTCTCTTAAGAGAATAGTATCGTGTTCTTGAGGCCAGAGGGAAGAGTATGGGAAGACAGCAGAATTTAAAACATTGTATACCTACCCATTCTTTTTAATATTACGTTTATTTATCTTATGAGAGAGAGAGAGAGAGAGAGACTGTGTGTATGTGTGCATGCACGTTTTCTGTATCTCATCAGGTATTTGTGAATAAATAGTTCACACCCTTCCAAGAGAATAAGTCCTTTCTTTTCTTTAAACAGTGACTTCATTGATCTTGTTTTAGAATTTCTTCCCTTGTTTCTCACTTCCTTCTTGGCAACATTGTTTTTGAAGTCTTGAATTGATCAAGTGTTGCTGGAATATTACTTTTTCTCTCCTATCATTTTCAAATTTAGGCGAAGAGGTGATTAAAAAAAAAAAAGCCTAGCTTCCTTCAAAAAGCAGAATAACAGCTCAGTACATTGCTATTATACACAGTATAATACCACAGTACATGGTTAAGGGGACATATTCTGAAACCAAATCTCTTAGACAAAGCTTATCTTGCAACTTAACAAGCTATGTGACCTTAAATAAATTCTTTAGCCTCTCTGTATCCAGGGTTTCATTTCTGCTAAAATGGAGAAAATGACAGTACCTATCTTAATAGGTTGTAGGAATTAAATGAGGTAATACATAATAAAGTACTCAATACAGTCCTGTAATTATATAACAGTAATACTCATCTTTGTACCTTTGAATATGAAGACAGGTAGAGAAATGAACATAAACCAGTGAAACCATTTTATTCCTGTTAATTACTTAGAAATCACTTTAACTAGAGTTTAGATTACTAACATTTTAGGGAGACCATTCTTTCTTTTTTCGTTATTATTTCTCAAAAGAGAATGTTTCTGGTATTCCTGAAATGAGTATGTTGAGGAAATCTTTCCATTATCGGTGTCATTTAAACAATGTTGAAGTCTGGAGAAAAATAAAATACATTTTTTTCCAAGGCTACACACATATCTATTCTTTGAATACAGGAAGTTGATGTGCAAATCCAGACAATTGCAGAATTTTTACTGAGAGTCTAAGAATGAAAGAGTGTGTTATTGGGAATGGACTGTATAGACAGTATTAATTGCTTTGCTTTCAGGCACTGTCTCTCAGTGTGAGATTTCGGAGTCCCAGAAATCCAGTGCTGTTTCTATAGTCTTTGTTCCTTGCATACTTTCAACCACTAAGCAAGGAGTTGAGGATGGCACAGAAGAATTGAGTTGTGGCCCTGGAGTACAGACCTTCATGGTTGTGCTTTTCTTCTTTACCACCCACAGGACAAATTCTACAAAGACAAGAAAAATGTTTTTCATGAAGGACATTTTGTATATTTAATCTCTGTAGAGTGGAAGGTAGTTGACTGGAAAGTAACAGCTCATAAATTATGAAACTAAATTTCTTTCCCTACTATAGTCAAAATTTGCTTTTTTTTTAAGACAAGGTCTCACTCTTTTGCCCAAGCTGGAGTGCAGTGGGACAAACACAGCTTACTGTGCAGTCTCAGCCTCCTGGGCTCAAGGCCATCCTCCCCCGTTGGCCTACCAAAGTGCTGGGATTACAGGTGTGAGCCACCACTCCAGCCAAAATGTTATTTTAATGTTATTTCTGTACTGAGCCATTTTGTATTCCACTGATTCCTTTCCCTTGGGAATATGTGGTAGTTAATATTCAGAAAGTTTCATTTCCCAAATAGGTTAAATTCTTCTCCAGTGAATAAGTGACTCATTGTACTATGGATTAGGAATTAATGTCACAAATAACATACACTTCTTTCACATAGCCTACTTAAGATGTGTCACATAAGAACTCTTTCAGCTATTAACCTTTCAAAAAAGTTAAAAGAAATTCCTGAGGCTTTCAGCCCAGCCCTTGTATAACCTGCACTGTCTTGTTTTGTTTTACAAAGCCATGCAGGAATGCCCCCCATTCAGAAAAGGGGTTGGTACCTAGACTAATAACTCAGTAGCACATTCAACCTGCCATTCTGGAAATTTGTATTTGTCATTTTATACAATTGCTTATTCTCTAATTTAGTCTTTAAGAACATTTGTCTTAACTATCTTATCTATCTAGTGCCCAATTCAGGATTCAGTTAAGCCACAGTACCATCTCAGAAGAAAACGTACCCTGGCATTTTTCAGTTTCAAGGTAAAGGTGTGGTTTGGCCACATAAGCAGTATGTGGAAACGTAATTCAGGAGCTTCTGCAACATGACCTGACTGGGATCCAGCTTTCTTGGGCACTTCCTGCTCTGAATGCCCACAGCTCTTCTTAAGCAACCCACTTCATCCTTTACATGAAACCTTTTGCTGTCTACTTAGGCTTCATGTGATTTCCAATTTTTTTTAATGCTGCTCAAAGCTCTTTGAGACCAGGAACAATGATGTATGTTTGCTAAGCATGCCTTAGCATGGACCAAAAACCTAGGAGAAGGTTGGTTACTTGGTGAATAACTACTTGTTATATGCTTCCTCTCAGTGCTTGAAGGACATTATAGTAGAAATACTTTGGATATTCTGTATATTTTATTACTATTTTGTGTATATATGGAATTCTATACTCATGAGGTAAAGAAATTTTCATAGTCACAAAAACCAAGAATTTTCTAAAGGATGTACTTCAAAAAGAAGGAAAATAATCTCAAAAGGAATGTCTGAGATGCAAGAAACAATGTCAAGTACATAAATTGGTAAATATGTCCAAATAGATTGTTAATCACAGTAAATGTAGATGGACAAAACTTAGCAGTTCAATAACAAAGAATGTTAGATTGGATTTTTTAAATATTTCTCTAAAACCATGTCGGTGCTTTTTCAAGAGACACCTAAACTCTCATCCTCTGCTGAGGGGAACATAAAATGATACTCTACTTTAAAAAATAATTTGCCATTAACTCTACAGTTTAACATGCGTATACCATGAAACCCTGCAATTCCATGCCTTAAGTTATATACCTTAGAGAAATTCTTGCACATGGGTACCAGGAATAATATTCAGGAATATGGCATTGTTTGTAATACCAACACTCCAGACAACCCAGATGTTCACTTACAAAAGAATGATTAAATTGACACTGGTATATTCCCATAATAGAATTGTACAGCAGTGAAAATAGAAAATGAATGAGCTATAGCTACAGGCAATAACATTAGCAACAATATTGAGGGGAATAAAACAAAAATGAAAGTTATAAAGCATATGGAATAAGTATAAAGCAAAACTAAATATTTTATTATTTAGGTATATTTATATGATAAATCTAACTTTTTTTAAGGAAGGAAATGAAACACATGAGACTTAGGATAGTGGTTGCCTGGAGAGGGCAAAGAGAAGTAAAGAGGCAAGAGAATAGAGTTAGAAATGTAAAAGAACAAAAGAGAGAGGAGGGTTCTGAGCACCCAAATAGCTATAACATCATTAAAGCCTTACACCTGCCTCTTGAGTTCTTATTTAGATCCATACTCTTATTTAACATTTTCTTCGAGTTTTGCTGTATAGTTTCTGCTGGCCAGGCACTGAGCTGAGAGTGTAGAAATTGACGAGACATATAAAATTTCCCCTCATTCTTGTCAGGAAGGTGGATGATAAATTAATATGCTAGATAACTTTATATAGTGTTTAATTATCTGGGGCCCAGCAGTGCATAGAGTGTGATACACCGGGAATCTATTTTAGAGAGGGAAAGTGGTCAGGGAAGGTTTTTGTGTAGGAAATGAGGGACAGAGCATGCTGAGATTCAGGAGAGCATTCCAGTCATAAGGAGCAATAAATTCAGAGGCACCAAGGTAGGGGGGAGTTTGGTCTGTCCAAGGAAAGCAAGAAGGTCAGTGCGGCTGAGGCAGAGTGAGTGGGAAGGAGAGAGGTCAGGGCTGAGATCAGAGAGATAGTCTGAGGCCCCTCTGTGCGAGACCTGGGAAATGTGTTTGAATTCATTTTAAAGTGTAATAGGTCCATATTAGAAGCAGACACTAGAAAAGGAGTTAGGCGGATAAACATAGGGATCATAACAGCAGGAAAAAGGCAATTGATAGTAAAACACAAGCTAGACAAAATTTAATTGATTCAAATAATACACTTACAGAGCTTCCAGAGAGAAATGTAAGTAATCCACGAAATCTAGTTACATCTAAGTCTTCATTCATCTTACCAGATAAATGAAATGTTAAAATTTTAGTTGCTTGTATACATAACACACAGATATTCTTTTTATTACACATTCATGACATAAACATGTGATGTTTATCCAGAGAATTGAGAATACTTGTTTTGTGCTTTGATTACTTAACTATAGATCATATTATAATGATTAATGAGGCCATTTGAAATGTATTTTCACCCATCTTGAGATTTACAGTATGTGCATGAAACATGTCATATCATTAGTTATTATGCAGTATAAAAAGAGAATTTTTAAAAATATGTCATTGCTTGTGACTAAAATTATGATCAGAAGTGGATTTATCCGTGTCTAATGAGTTTTAAGCTTCAGAGTTCCTCACTTTCAGCCCCCATCACATACCAAGGTTATGGGAGAGGCTCTAGCAGTATGTTCATCTGGTCCTTTTTTTTTTTTTTTTTAATTGTGGAAGTGAGCTATTTTAAATGCAGCTGATTAACCTTCCACCTCACCCATCACAGTTTTCGTGACAGGTGGCAATGGAGTGACCACGGGCATTTTTGAGATCTGGCTAAGGGGATGTTGAGTTCATTTGGATTTTATAAGCTGTATATGGGGTTCACTAGTTACATGTGTATCTATGGTTCTCCATTAGAGATGATTTAATCCCCCAGAGGACACTCACTGATGCCTGGAGACATTTTGAGTTGTTACAATATGGGGGTGAGAGATGTTGCTACTGGTATCCAGTGGATGGAAGCCTAGGGATACCATTAAACATCCTATAATGCACAGGATGGCCCCCTGCAGTAGAGAATTGGCCATCTCCAAATACCAAAAGTGCCCAGATTGAGAAACCCCCTGACATAGTTATGCCTGGCTACCCCAGTGTAGAAATTGCCTCCTGGAAGTCACTCCCACCAGCACTGTGCTGACTTACCTGAGATTCAGAGGTCGTTTCACAATATGACCATGTCCTGTGGTCTCTGGCACCAAAGTCTGTGGGTAGTGGAGTAGAAGCAAGATTTGAAACATACTGGGCCAAAGGCTAGTCTGAGGAGAATTCTTCAAGGCAACAGACATGTACCGTGAAAGCAAATGTTTCTGTTCTCATCAATTCCTAGTCAAAATGGAAGTTTTTTCATAATAAGAATATACTTGAGGCTGGGCATGATGGCTCATGCCTTTATTCCCTGCACTTTGAGGGGGCTGACCAGGCCAATCACCTGAGGTCAGGAGTTTGAGACCAGCCTGGCCAACATGGCAAAACCCCATCTCTACCAAAAATACAAAAATTAGCCGGGCATGGTGGTGCACACCTGTAATCCCAGCTACTCAGGAGGCTGAGACAATAAAATTACTTGAACCCAAGAGGCAGAGGTCGAAGTAAACCGAGATCACGCCATTGCACTCCAAAAAAAAGAAAAGAAAAAGAATATACTTGATAATGTGACATATTTAATGATAAAAGCAACCATGCAATTTTTCTTTTATAAGGGAAGAATCAGCCTTATAAGAATCATCCAAAATAGATTTTATCAAAATTCTATCTGATGATGGCTAAAACCTGTAGCATTCCCACCTACAGTGAGCACATGTGAAGTGGCATGCTTTCTGCATCACAGCTATTGATAAAAATAATTTTTGATCAACTTTATTATCTTCCTATAGAAAATATTTCAAAAATTGTTGTCAGAAGAAAGGCAGTCAACAAGTATGTGACCAAAATACCAGAGGGCAAATGAGTTTCCTAGTGGAGGTATCAGTTTGTTAATCAAAATATTGTGATTTTATTTCTGCATTTTGTGGCATTTGTCGGCTTTTTAAAAGTATATAAGCTTTAGGCTTCACAAACCAGAGATTGCCCCTGTTAATGATAATATTAGGTTTGTGTTTTTATCAAGTGAATAAACCTTTGAATGTGAATTCCGTCAGTCCATCCCTACAACATATACTTGCAAATTAACCTACGTTTATCTGTGCTCATCTTCACTTCTGAGTCTGTAGCCTTGGGGTCTTCTAATCTCACTACCTGGCCGCTTGATTCCATCCACTTTGATCCTCTCCAGATCCTGGTTCCATCATGTCTCTGCTGCCCCCATGCCTTGAAGCACAATCTGCACACCTTCTTTTCCAAAGAAGCCTTAAAGGAGCCAGAGGTTCTGGGTAGAGTTAGAGACAACTGAGAAAGGCATGGTAGTCAGAGAGAGCAGCTTCAGATGGCTCTGTCATCTGTCTCTTTTCTTCTGTAACTAAGGATATCACTAACCCTTCAATTTTGTGCAGGCAGCCTTCTGCTCCCATCCTATTACTGTAGTGGATATTCTAAAGACTTCACCTTGTTTGGCATCTTCAGGTACATGTATGCTTCTCTATTCTTTATTTCTTGTAAATATCCACCTTGACTTCTGTGACATCGTGGTATACTGCTTTTCCTTCCACGTCTCTCACTCCTCTTCCCTGATTGCCCTCCTCTGCCTTCCCCAAAGGTTCTGCCCTACAGCACATAGCCTGTGCACGCTGTCTCCCTCAACAGTCCCCTCCACTCCATGGAGGTAATCCTGGAGGCAGGGAATTCATCTTATGTCCAACTGAGCTCCAGACCCAAATATATTTCTGAACATCATCCTAAGCAGTAAGCCTTCCAGTCATTCCCCTCTGGGTCCCTGTTCAGGCTGATGGCCTCACCATCTACCTGGCCACTAGGCCAGAAACCTGGAAATTATCCTAGATTCAATTTATCTTTCTTTCTCCCTCATTAGACTCATTTAAAGTTATTCTTCCTGCCTTTCCTCTCCTACTGCTATGGTTTTATAGCTCTTCCTCCCAGTGCATCTGGATCATTGCAGCCTTTTCATTGAGATCCCTGCCTTCGGGATCATCTACAATTTCACCCTATGCAGTTACTGGAATGGAAATACAGAATAATGCAAATCTGACATGTATGCCCTACATAAAACCCTTTAGTGCCTCCTCTTCTCCTCAGGATGAAGTCCTAGCTCCATCAAGTAACACTTGGCGTCCTGTTATCTGGTCCATGGAGTTTTATACTCCTCGATTTTTGCTCATGTTGCTCTCTCTATCAATCATGCCTTTGCCCCTCCTTGTTGAAGCCTCTAACACTAGAAAACCCTACTCTGCACCCCACTTCACCCCTGTGGAGTTGATGTGTTTATAACATTTGCTGATAGGTGAAATTTATAGAGCCAGGCACCTGCAAAGTACTTTATGTATCTTAAATCATATAATTCTCCAGTTGCCCTATGAAGCAGGTACTATGATTCTGCATCTTCCAAGTGAGGAAACAGAGGTATGGAGAAGTTAAGCTATTTAGCCAGGGTGATCTAACTCATAAAAGAGGAGCCAGGATTTGAACCCAGGCTTTTAAATTATATACCTCTACCTCTACCTCACACAGAGCTTATGCAATTGGTAAGTTACCTGTCTACCTCCTCTGCTCAACTGTGAGCTTTTGAGAACAGATATGATGTCTTCAGTCATCTATGTGTCATCTTTGCAACTGAGATCCAATGCTTGTCACCTAGTAGGCACATTTGTGCATGTATGAATGAATGGTTAATGTAACATTGTAAATGTCTCATAAATCTCAGGAGAAGTGCTTCTGAGAATATGTGAGAGTAATATAGACATATCTGTATTTCACCCATCATGTGTATCATCCATGGGGATATAAAGGAAGTAAAAATGATGTTACTGCCTTTGAGGAGAATTTGGTTTAGTAGAAAAATGTAAATAGTTGAAAGAACTTAAATATGGAGCGTTAAAAGCCATTCTAATTCCGGGTACCAAGGGGATTATTAGAATGTATAGAAATCAACTTATCTTTTTACATGTTCATCATGTACTAATAGCTAACAGCATCTGCAGTTAAATTACTGACTTAATTGAGGTCTAGGGCAGAGGACTTCTAGTGATTTGGGAACTCCTGGTCACTTTTCATGTCAGCCTTGCTTTAAAAGGGATCCTAAAAAAGCGAAAGCTTTCTGTCTCTCTGATAGTGAATTAATTTATCAGTTAAAATGTATCAGCCCAGTTGAAGTTGGCAAGAAGATGATTCATCTAACATACATCAAATTGATTGCAAAAGAAAGATTTCTGTTACTATTTTAAATGCAAAAATAATATGCTTAAAGTAGAGGTATGGGCATACTGTGGTTTCTGGAATTGTCCTCCTGGAGAATCACTGAGACATGGTCTCTAATGTCCTTTATAATAGTAGCATGCTTATTTCATAAGCCAGAGCCCATATAGGAAAAAGCCTTTTCTCCCCCATGCAAAGGCTTATAACTGAATGAGAAAAAAATAAATTAATTACATGAATATTAAGAGGTTACTTATCTATTATAACATTGGGCCACAAGTTGACTAATTAAAAGGAATGCAGGTTGGAAAGCTGCCACAAATCTGCTCCTTTCATTTAGAGGGCCACAGGCTGAAGCCAGTGATTGTGCGTGACAGACTCTGGGAACAATGGTGCAGTGCACAGACCGTCCAGATGAAGCATGCTCGTCTGAATTACACCGACGACGGGGTGGCCTACAGGCAAACAAAATGGTTAAACAATACATAATCAAGTTTTTATTTGGTATTTCCTGCGAGGCTGTACCAGTTGCCAGGGAGCGTACTGTATTTTTTTCTTCAGCTGTATTAATTGTTGACCATAGCTGGCAGAGCCCCAAACAGGGACAGATAAGGGGGAAAATGGCATCTGGACATTAAAGCCTCAAGTGTGCTGGGGGGAAAAAAAAAGCACAAAAAATTACAGCATATATCAGGAATTTTCCAACTAACGATGTGCGGATGTGGTAGCGCGAGGGAAAAAGAGCCAAACTGAGCTTGCTTTGTTCGCTAAGAGAGGCCCCCTGTAACATTCCTTTTAGCTGTGCATATTTTGGCTTCATTTGTACAGTTTTAACTTTATACTGTGTGTGGAGGAGTTCAGTTGTAACTGGTGGTGCCTAATAATTCTATTGCAATAATTAAAGTTCATGGAGAGCTGTTAGGTTGTTAGTTACATAGAAGCTGCTTCAAAAACCGGAGTCTAAGCTGAAAACTTTTTAAGTGACATGTCATTACTATAAAAGATGGCAAGAAACAGTGTCTTAAAAGCTTCGGGTGGGAGTGAGGGGCCTAGACTGGAAATGATGAGAATATGGATCCTGTACTCTGTGAATAAAGCATTTTCCACTAGCTTGTAAAACATGAAAATTTGTGATAGCATAATATCATCTGCTACTTTTAGATTCCATTTAAAATGTGAAATTAATATATAAATGTTAGCAAATCTATTGCAGAAACCAAGTATTGCAGCTTCTCAACCTCTGATAGAAGTCATATGTGACTTTTAATTCAGTAATGCGATGAAAAATCTGCAACTGAACACAGCTTCCTTCTTAAAAGATTGACATGCCTTGGAGTCCCCAATAAAATAGTAATTGTAATGTACACCAATTGGTTTGAGCTGTGACGTGTGTTTCCCGGGGGCTTCTTTGCAGTGGTAGAGAGCTGTTTGCCTGGTTGTCATGCTCAGTGGTTACACTTGCAGACTCTGGAGTTAGACCTGGGTTTGAATTCTAACTCTGACAAGTGGCTAGTTTGGGACTACTGTAGTTACTAACATGTTTGAATATCAGTATCTTACCTAAAATAGGGGTAAAAAAAATTCTGTGCCTATCTCGCAAGTTTTTATATTTAAATCACATAAAATGTGTGAAATCCTTAGTGAAGTGCCAGGCATATGGAAGACCCATGATAAACTTTGACTGTTATTCCTCAGCTATATGTTCTCTGTTGTGCAGCTCTGGGGTTTCTCTGAGCCTCTCAAAACATTCTTTCTAGTCAGTGTCTGCATTAGAGTGGAATATATTTTCTTAATCACCATTGACCTCTACAATAGATAACAAGGAACAGGTTGTTTGGTCTGTAATGAAAACCAGAGTGATAGTTATGATTACTATTTAGCATTCTTTGAGAAGCTGAAATGTTATTAACTGTTTCCAGAAGCACTTATTATGATCCAATTATTAGTCCTGAAAAACAGTTCTCTCAAATATCATCATTCTTCCCGAGATGGACTTCCAGCTACAGTATACACGTACTTTATGACATTAGAGATGGCTGCCTGGTAACATAGAGGCCAGGCTTCATCTCCAAATGTGAAGAGAAAATTCTCTCTTTCTCATTCCTGTCTCATATTTGATTGGATGATTTTAGTAAGACTCAAGGACTTTTTTGCATATCAGTTAAATTTTCTGGTGTATGTTGCTTTTCATTTTCTTCTCCAGAAATCTTAACCCTCTTGAAGACAGGAAATGTGTTAGGAGTTCATAGACTCTGAATATTAGAATTGTACAATTTATCACTCCAGAATTCCATATGTTGTCCATTGAATAAAGGGGTGACAATGTTAATGATGATCAATGTTTAGATGGCAAACATCTTTAAATCCACAAAATTTCTCATAGACCAAAGCATTTGTTCTAGTCCCTGACATACCAACCAGTTTTTTCAAAGTAAATCTTGTGTCCTGAAAACATTTTGAGGCCTTAAATAATACCACTCTTGAATATTATCATTTGAGTAATTTAGTAAAGACTATTAAAAAATACACATATATGGCAAGATTTTACAGGATCTTTACTCCTGATCATTAAGAATAAAAGATTATTAATTCTTTCCCAGCAAAACAACAACAGCATATAATAAAAAGCTAAATGTAGTCAGCTTTGATTTCATAATGGGAAAACTCCTTTTTCATTTCTACAATTGGTGTTTTCTCTTCAGCTGCTTTTTAAGTTGGGCTGTTAGCAATTTAGCCTGTCTTTAATTTTAAGCACCATTCTTCTAGTCATCCCAATAGGAAGCCCACTCTCGAAGCCTTGCCTCTCATTGGCTAGCTGGGAAAGGAGCATTTCTGCATAAATTGGATGCTTCCTTCTCCCCTGGAGACCAAATATGCTCATGTTTCACAATCCCCTGGTTTGTAACCTTGAGTCCATTGCCTAAAGCTGGAAACTTTCACTTTGTAGAACAGAACACACATCGAAATCCAGATCCAATACCACTGACATGCCCGTGGGTCTGACAGCAGATTGAATACATGCTTCTTTCTTAATCCAGTGTTTCTGAGCTGCTCCAACTGAAATCAGAAACCGATGTGCGTGAGAGAGGTGTCCTTCAAAGAAAGGTATTTCCTTTGTGCAGCTCCAGTACACACAGAATCCAAGGGGTTAATGTGAGAGCTGCTTTGAAAACAGAGGCGAAGGTCACCGGCGGCAACAGCAAAGACTTTTAAAGCCTGCCGTCCTGAGCCTTTCAGCCTGCCTTCCCCACCCAGGGGATTGTAAACATTGGCTCACGGCCACCACGTCCCAAAGCACAAAACTTCTCTGTGCTTTCAGCCTATACATTTATGCTTTTTTATGGAAGTTGAAGCAGAAGCGTATTATTGCTGTGAGCCCAGAGAACATGTCTCTGTTCAATGAAAGGGGAGGAATCCTGTCCTGCCGGAATGTGAAAGCATGCAGATACGCTTATTTAGCGGTGCTTCACATGGAACTTAGCCGCTGCTCTTAGTCTGACTTTCTCAAGTCAAAAGAATGTGTAGAATGCTGTCACTTAATCAGAACCCAGAAGGGCTCTTTTATCTGCCATTTGTTCATAACTTGCAATATTGTCCTTATCTCTTTGTCCTTTAGCTTGATCCAGTGCCCTCAGATATGAGAACTGGAAACATGGAAGCACTTATTACCTTGAGCATTGCTTCTTGATTTTTTTTTTTATTATTGTAATTTTTACTTCAGATTTCCTTAATGTCCAACAATGAAAGCCTCTATGAGGCTTTTCCCCCTAATTTCTGCCTTAGTGCTAGGATCATATTTGTTTGGTAATGTTTAAAAGAAACCAAGATAATTTGTATGTTTACACTGCCATTTACACCTGATTTTTTAAAAGTCTATTATTGGCATAACTTTGTATCATTATAACTTTCACCGATCATTTGCATGAAACAGAATGGAATTTCCAGAGGTATCATGTGTAGCTTACATTTCTCTCTCCCAAACTTTTTAATATGTCATAAGAAGTTAATATCCTTGTGTCTATAAGTAATTTCAGTCATTTGAGATGATATTTTTCTCTTCAGTAATTCCTAAAGACAAGAATCAGAGATATATTTCAATAGGTAAGAAGAGAAAATTTATACCCCATGTCTTTCCTTTTTGCTGCGGTCTTTACATATAAAATTGTCTATTTCAGAGACAGACATTTCTTCTGAAACAGCCACTCTGAGCATATTTTGTAATAAATTTGGATGCTTACCTAATAAAGCACAATCAGTCACTACACATTTGTGTTTGATCAATGATGCTTGATTCTGAAAAGAACGTGAGATAGACAATAGCCCCTCCCATATTACATGACATGCAGACATGATTGTTCTCTCACCTGTAACTGCATTGATAAGTGATATGTGGCTTTGCCTTTTGCCGCTCAAGCTAAATAACTCTTAAAGGTTCTTCACGGTCTCTTCTGGAATTCCAGTTTTTCTTTATGGAATCATAAATTATATTGGGTAATTATTAATGTTCTTTCAGTTTTCCTCTTGGTTAAAGTTTGATTTCTGTAAACGCCAAGTTTCTGTGAACGACATCATTGACCTGGATTTATTGGTACATAGTGCGATGTTCAGATGGTGTCACTGAGCATGTAGAATTTATTTATTCTCAATTATAGGATTCTGGAATTAGAAAGACTTTAGAAATAATTAAATGTGACTTCTTGATTTTATAGTTGAGAAAACTAGGGCCCAACAATATAAAATTACTTTTTTGCAAGATAATAAATGTATAGAGGTTATTTATGACTAATATCCAGAGGTATATCTGGAACAAAAACTCAGGTTTCCAAATCTCAGTCTGGGACTCTGTCTCTTACTCCATCTAATCATGTACCCCCTATACTGTATGGTGTTCACTGATGACTAAAGATGAGACTAAAAATGGCTGATATTTAGATCACCTTCACAAAGTAGATGACCACGTAAATGATTATGAGCAGACATTTTGTGCACTGAGCAGGAGGTAACATGAGGTCTTTGTCTTTACTTGTTCCCAAGGGCACCTGGAATCTGACATTTCAACCATTCAGCTTATCAATTTGCCATACCCCAATTTCACTATAAATTTATCACAATCTGTAAAATCCCCCTCTTCTCTTGCCTATTTAATACGTAACAGTGACTTCACGACAACACTGAACTCTAGAAAAAGAAAGATTGATTGCTAAAGCCTTCAATCCAAGTAGCACAAAAGAAAAATAATTCTTTTCAACAAGCATCTATTGTATTTACATCTACTCATTATGAAAAATTAAAAGATTGCTAAAGTTCATAATGATAAATTAATTAGAATATACCTATATAAACTAGGACACAGGAAAAGTTTAAAACATAAATGAATAAATTAGAAAACAGGTAACAGTAAAATGGAAAAATAAATCTACCAGTTGGTCCTGAGAGTCACCTGCTGGATCACACCAGCCCACTTTGTTACTGGGTAATAGAGCTTTTGAAAGAACTTGTGGCATACGAAACAGGAACACATAGGGCTGGGAGGGAGTGCTGATCAGGGTTTCCTTGTGAACCCAGCCCATACCCAGTTATTCTCAAGCCTGGCTAACCCCATTTCTTTCTCTGCTTGTATCTCTTTCTCTTAACCCAGGTAAGAAAAACAAATATCTGCTACTTATACTTGTTATAGATTCACAGGCAAGCAAAAGACAAGGAAAATAATATCCTGCAAAAAGAGAGTTTGGGCCTGTGCAAAACAAACATTCCTATTCTAATTTTCCACTGTGCAGATTGTGTTTATAGTTTCTTTGGTAAGTGAATCAAATATGGTAAAATTACCAACTGAGAAGGGTACAAAAAGTACCCTATGAAGAACAAAGATGATAAAATATTATGGGTGTACCAGAGATGAAAGTGAGTAAAAATGCTTGGTTTTCATTGATAAAATTTTTTTCTCTCAATACTCCACACAAGGAAAATCAAAGAAAAACTTAGTCCTGTGTAGTTCTGTTAAAAAATGAATTTGTTGAAATATTCAACAAGGAATTTGTGTTCTTAAGGTAGTTACTTTTGTTTTTTGTTTTTTCATTTTTGAGACAGAGTCTTACTCTGTCACCCAGGCTGGAGTGCAGTGGCATGATCATCACGGCTCACTACAGCCTCGACTTTATAGGCTCAGGTGATTTTCCCACCTCAGTCTCCAGAGTAGCTGGGACCACAGGCATGCACCACTACACCCAGTTAATTTTTTGTATTTTTAGTAGAGGCAGGGTTTTGCCATGTTACCCAGGCTGGTCTCGAACTCCTGGGCTTAAGCAGTCTGCCTACCTTGGCCTTTCAAAGTGCTAGATTATTACAGGCATTTTCATTCTCTTCATAGATAGCAATTTCATAGCCTTAGAAATTCAGGCAGAAATGTATTGTGATTGGTCTATATGGATTTACCTTTGTAATAAAACAGGCACTCAACAGATGGTAGCTCTTGCTGATTAGCAAATGGACTATTGAAATTCCTTCTTGTTAATGCCACTTAGTCAGATTTTGCTGCAGAACATGTTTACAGAACTTTCTTATTGTCACAGCTTTCAGATAGGAAAGTTAATACCTTTCAGTCCTGTAGGTCTCATTGAAGCAGTAAGATGGCAGCCTTCAGTTTACTCAATGGTTGCTCTTGCTCTTGCACTTACATTTATTGAATTTTAAAAGTATAGTTAAATTACTTTCCTGTATTTGACATATGTGTCTCAGTACTCAGAATTTCTTTTTTATCAAAGGCATTCTTTACATCTGAAGTCTTACATTTTTCCATATATCCTTCAGTCTTTTCTTCTTTGAAGAGGTTTACTCCCTCTGCTGGCTCTAACTGTGAAATGAAAGCACGTAATCTATGTAGTTCTGATTACCAATCCAAGGGATTGCTTGCATATGATGGTATTTTCCTTAGACTGTTTTCTAAAATGTAAAATTAAACTTTTATCTAGCTCCCTCTGATTCTGAATAATAAAATTGCCCACAAATCTAAGAAATATTTTATATTCCTTTTGAGAACAATATGAAATGCTATGAGATTAATAGTGATTTGATAATTAAGAAATTCTGGCATGCAGATTTACAATATATAATAGGTGCTCAATAAATATTTATTAGTTTCTTGATTGCAGTCATATATTTATTGTACATAGGCACGGTGTGTGCTTTATTATAGGAGCAATAAATCACCCATTCTGTTTAATGAAGTCATCTATGTTTCCGTAGCACTTTCTCAATGCCTTGTTATACTTCCAGCCACACAGTATTACAGTTATTTCTTTTTATATTTGCCTAGCTTGACTATGAACTCTTCCAGGACAGACATGATATATTATTTGTCTTTATAGTCTCAGCTTCTGTGTTGGTAGGTTGAGTGCCGAGTAATTATTGATGAACTTCAACATTATACTACAAAACATGTTTTCTCAAATGCTGTACAAACAGAAAGTGTAAGTAATTAGAATTTTTTCTGCACTCTACTTTTATCATGAAGAAGTAATTGAAAGTAAATAAGGTGTTTATTCAGAAAAGCCACTACCTGAATGTGAGTATATATGAACTAATAGAAATGATATAGTTAATACAGATAGATAGCAAGATGTCCTCACTATTTACATCTATAATAATATATAGTGGTAATTGACGCCCATAATGGTTATACCAAAGCCCTGAGGGTTCTTAACTTTTACTTTCATTTTTAATGTAAAACTAGGTTTTCATATATTTTGCTTGTTTAAAGCAAGATACACCAGCTCTTATTTTTCTTATTAAATTACATGCATACATACATTTTAAATATTGTTTTAGAGTATTTGTGTGCAACCCATATATTATCATAGAGTAGTGCTTTTCAACTTGTTTTCCAAGGAACACTAATTCTATAGAATGTTAATAGGTATTATATGAGGAGGGGGGAATGTCATTTAGCTTAGTAAATGCTGAATTAAATATTTCTTTTTGAACAAAGCTGGAGGCATCATGCTACCCAGCTTCAAACTATACTCCAGGACTACAGTAACCAAAACATCATTGTACTGCTACAAAAACAGGCATATAGACCAATGGAACAGAAATGAGAGCCGGAAAACAAAACTGCACACTTAAAACTATCTGATTGGCCGGGCGAGGTGGCTCACGCCTGTAATCCCAGCACTTTGGGAGGCCGAGGCGGGTGGATCACGAGGTCAAGAGATCGAGACCATCCTGGTCAACATGGTGAAACCCCGTCTCTACTTAAAAAACTACAAAAAATTATCTGGGCATGGTGGCGCATGCCTGTATCCCAGCTACTCAGGAGGCTGAGGCAGGAGAATTGCCTGAACCCAGGAGGCGGAGGTTGCGGTGAGCCGAGATCGCGCCATTGCACTCCAGCCTGGGTAACAAAAGCAAAACTCTGTCTCAAAAAAAAAAAAAAACTATCTGATTTTTGACAAACCTAACGAAAACAATGGGGAAAGGATTCCCTACTCAATAAACGGTGCTAGGATAACTGGCTAACCATATGCAGAAGATTGAAACTGAACCCCTTCCTTATATAATATACAAAAATTAACTCAAGATGGAATAAAGACTTAAATGTAAAACCCAAAACTATAAAAACTCAGGAAGACAACCTAGGCAATACCTTTCAGGACATAGGCACAGGCAAAGATTCACCCATGCATAGAATTTTAAAATGGGGAACCACAGCAACTATTTTAGGGGAGGGAGGCTGAAGGACAATAATCAGTGTACATGTGGTCCCATTTTTCTCATGTAATTTAGAAGTGCTTAACTAATGTAGGAATTAAGTTCATTTCTTTTTCAATGCCCAGATTGCCTAAGAACTCTGTGTGTGTGTGCGTGTGTGTGTGCACGCGTGCGTGTGTGTGTATAATGTATATACAATCTATACACCTCAAGAGGAGGACAAGCAGATGCTTAAAGAGTTGGGAGTTTGCTAAGTTAGACATAGAAGGGACAAAAGTGAGAAAAAAAGCCTAACATTTTAAAATTGTCTTAAACTACTGAGTCACACAATAGTTTAAGACAATTTAAAATGTTGTCACGAATGACAGATACTATTCTATCATTACCAAGAAAGTCTAGTTAGTGCTTTAATAAATCCAGATTATATTATCATTTTAGAATAAAAATTGTTTAGTCAAAAGTATAGAAAGTATCACCACACACTAATTTGAATGGTTGGGAATATCAAGTATTGGCCAAGATGTAGAAAGACTGGAACTCTCATACATTTCTGGTGGGAGTGTAAAATGGTTCAACCACTTGGAAAACTGTTTGGTAGTATCTGCTAAACATTTGCCTACTCTCTGTATATACCCAAGAGAAATGCATTCCTGTATCCAACAAGAGACATGTACAAAAATGCTGAAAGTAGAATGTTTATTTTACTATATCCAAAAAGTAGAAATAACCATCAACCGAAAAAAATAGCTAAACTAATTCAGGCATAATGATGCAGTGGAATACTACACAGCAATAAAAGGGAGAAAACTGTGTGCTGATAACTACAACAGCATGCACAGTTTTTATATATTATCTTGAGCAAAATAAACAAGACACATGATTCCTTTATATGAAATTCAAGAAACAGCAACATTAATCCATGGTTATATAAATTGGGGTGCAGGAATGGTATTGCTAGGAAAAATACGAGAGGACCTTCTGTGGTGATGTAAGTATTCTATATATTGGTCTAAGTGGTGGTTATATAGGTGCATACATGTGTAAAAATAAATCAAACATGTTGATTTTTGTATACCTCGGTATAAACAGATAAATAAATGCCTTAGGCAATTATATATGAGCCAATGCCAATGGTGTCTAAAATTATTCTTTACAAGAAATATTTTTAAATATATTATGTATAAAATTTATTCTATTGCTATAATTATTAATCTAGAACGCTTTTCATACCTTCAGAATCACACAAATACAAATGGATTTTTTTCCTTCTTGTTTTGATTTGTTGCTTTGTGGGGAGTTGATGTTTTGGAGTTTAGGGGCAAATTTGGAAGAACTTCTTTATCAGAAAAGAAACTTTTCTTGGTACTATATTTAACAAATAGTCATTGAATGTCTGCCAGCCTGCCTTGTGTCAGATATTGCACCAAGCACTGGGGATCCAAAGATTAGCTACAAAGCCCCAGTCCCTGCCACTGTAGCATTCAATTTTGTGGGGGTAACAGAGATGGACGCAGATTCTTCTGATCACACCACACATCAGCAAGGGCTGTAAGAGAGGTGTACTGCAGGAGTGTGGAGTAGAAATCTACTTCCTTTCTCAGAATATTCTGGAAGGCTTTCACAGAGGTTATCACTAGGCCCTGCTGCTATTTTTGCCATATGTCAGAGTCCTCCATCTATTAAGTGTCTACAATTGTGATTTAAAAGTACCTTTCTTTACAATCTATTCTTCCAACAAAGGACTAATATCCAGAATCTACAAGGAACTCAAACAAAATCAGCAAGGAAAAAAACACACATTCCTATGAAAAAGTGGGCTAAGGACATGAATAGACAATTCTCCAAAGAAGATACACAAATAGCCAAACAAATATGTGAAAAAATGCCCAACATCACTAGTTATCAGGAAAATGCAAATCAAAACCACAATGCCATATGACCTTACTCCTGCAAGAATGGCCATATTAAAAAAATCAAAAAATAATAGATGGTGGCACGGATGTGGTGAAAAGGGAAAACTTTTACACTGTTGATGGGAATGTAAACTAGTACAACCACTATGGAAAACAGTGTGGAGATTCCTTAAAGAACTAAAAGTAGATATGCTATCTGATCCAGCAATCCCACTCCTGGTATCTACACAGAGGAAAAGAAGTCATTATACAACAAAGATACTTGCACATGCATGTTATAGCAGCACAATTCACAATTCCAAAAATATGGAACCAGCCCAGATGCCCATCAGTCAACAAGTAGATAAAGAAAATGTGGTGTACATATACCATGAAATATTACTCAGCCATAAAAGGAAAAAATAATGGCATTCACAGCAACCAGGATGGAATTGGAGACCATTATTCTAAGTGAAGTAACAGGAATGGAAACCAACATCATATGTTCTCACTTGTAGGTGGGAGCTAAGCTATGTTCTGTTTGTTTGTTTTGTTTATAGAAAGTAATTTATTTAAAGAGAGAGAAACAGGAGGAGAGAGAAGGAAACAGCTAACACTTAATAGGTGAGAGAATTCAGACAGATGGAATCCAGGAGAGGAAAGCAGCTTCCACATTGAGTGGAAGGGCATAGAGAGAGATGGAGTTTAGGAGGGGAAGACAGGCTTCCATGAGAGAGTGTGGAAGGGGACTCCAGAGGGAAAATCCAGGAGAGAGAAAGACAGCTTCCATGAGAGAGTATTGTGGAAGGGGATCCAAACATGGAGTACTGGGAGCTAAGCTATGAAGATGCAAAGGCAGAGTCAGGGAAAGGGTGGGAGTGGGGTGAGAGATAAAAGACTACACATAGGGTAGAGTGTACACTGCTCAAGTGATGGGTGCACCAAAATCAGAAATCACTGCTAAAGAACTTATGTACAAAAATAAATAAATATATACAGCCAGTGCTCGACTTACGACCATGATTGGTTCCGACAGACCGGTCGTAACATGATTTGGTCGTAAGTTGAGTAGGCTATATGCATGCGGAGATGGTAGTGCTGCCGGAAGCTGGTCCGCACTGTCGTACTCCCAGCTGGGCAACGTTTGCGCTGCCAGACGCGGAGCAGTCGTGGCTAGCGATTGTGGTCGTAAGTCGAATGGTCATAAGTTGCATAGGTTGTAAGTCGATCAATACCTGTAAATGAGAAAAAAAGTGCTTTTCAGTTACTAAAAGATAGTTAAAATATGAAATCTACATGCTTTTCTTAGATATCATTGTAATCACTTCTGTGATTACAAAAGATTTAAAGATCTCAGTTGGCTTTATTGCGATTCTAGAATTGGACAACACCACATTCTGTAAAACAGAGTAAGTGTTCCAGTGAGTCAAACAAAGGAGACTGGCTTTACAGGCAGAAAAGGGGCAGAAGAAAGCAGAAACAAGAACAGAAAGCAGCTTGGTCATTTCAAAGTTACTTCCGTGTAAAAGGACAGGGAGACAGAACGATAGAAAGATAACTGGTTAACATCAGATTACTTCAAGTTACTCTTTGTTGTAAAGATTAAAACAGAGGGAGCTTCATTATTATGCTGATTTAAGATCGAAACTGTCCTGTTTAGGAAATTAAGCCGTCTTTCTCTTTTGACCTCTCTGTCTCTCCTGATTTAGTCATTTTTGCTTTGGTGAGCATGGGTGACTCCATTTTAACTTTTAGTCCAATTTGTTGGGGCCTAGTGCAGGAGTTTGGTGCAAAATAATGGTCTCCTATAATTTTTGTTGAATATTTCTTAGGCCATTTTCAAAGCCCTAACAGTTTCCAGGATGAAAGAAGCTTCCTGCCACAGGTTTCTAGAAAGCAGTAACATTCTTTGAAATGTTTATAAATGGAAAGGTAGCATTTCTTTGAATTAGTTCTGAGTTAAAAGCCAAGTTTTACTCAAACTCAGAGGGTTACTTTTCCTTTCAAGTAGTGTTTGCATGCAACAACCACACTGCCCCCAACACGTGTGCAGCATGAGTCCCTGAGTCTAGGTGAGAAGCCTTCCGCTGGTTTTTATGTTCACACATGTATCTCTCCTGAAAGCGGATATACCTAGAAATACTCTGTAAGTCCTTGGTATTAGTGTGGTTCTTCCTAGAAACTCAGACAATTTTAAGAAAAGCATTGTGGCTCATTAAGAGCAAATGAATTTATATATTCTGTAATTATTTAATCAACAAAACTATATTGCTTTTCAGTGATCCTTTGATCTCTGCTCATAGAAGATATATGAAATGAATTTTAGATTGTGAAGACATTTAAAATTCAGTAAGTACAGAAAACTGTATTATAAAAGAAAGGAAATTAAATAAAGGGCTAGGACACATATTACCTATTAGGCCTTTTTTTAAGCAACTTTGAAGTCAGATGGTGAAATCTAGGTGATTTTATCAAGTCCATACAATTGCACTCTGTTCAAACCCAAAGAATTCTTATGCCGAGTAATATGATTTTTTTACATGTTGCCTAGTGACTATGTTAGAAAATATTGGGTGATAGTATTCAGATTCCCTAAACTGTGTTTTTTCCTTCTCTCCTATTTTCACAGCGCTAGTCTTCTGTGCATTTTGTTCTTTTGTAAACAAAAAGGCACTCTTTTTATACTACATCTGCAAAAATGGGTGAGGGGTGAATTTGAGGAAGAGCCTGACGAGGGGAGCTGGTGAGATGTTGATTTCATTTGCAGAGAGAGAGAGAGTACAAAAGGAGAAAATTTTAGGGAGGAAGGGTGATGCTTGGTCTCCAGGGAAGAGATGTTCTAGGGGACAGCAGAAACATGCGTGTGCACACAGTGCCCGATTTCTGGATCCTGTGCAGAGCATTGTGGGTAGGCAAACCTTCCCTAACCTCCATCCAGGACCCCATCATTTGCACATCCAATGACCCTGATCTCTCAACTGACAGCCATCTTTGGGGTGTCATTATCTTAGAAAAACAACTTCTTTTGGTTTTGTCAGCTTTTCTCGTAAACTGCATTACTATGGAAATGTTGACTGTTCTGGAAATACAAACTTTTTTGCTGTAATTAGGCTTAAGACCAAAAAAGAAAAGACCTGAGGTATTTAGACTCTACAGTCAGGAGAATGAACCTGAATTCAATAAGACCTGCTTCAGATTCTGGTTCTGCCATTGGTTCTTAACTTCTGTGAGTCTCAGCTTCCTTATCTGTAAAAATAGAGTCATTAATACTCACCTCACACCATTAAACTGAAAATTATATAAGAGAACAGATGAAGTTAATTCAGCGCAGTACGTTACATCTTTTGTGCTTTACAAATGTTTCCTTTCTCTCATTCCGTAGCCCCCTACTTATTTATACTCAAAATAAAAATGAAAAGTTTTGGAGAAGAGAAAACATTAAAAGTCCACAGTAATCCATTCTGATATTTAATAGTTCTTATTGTCAGAAAATACCTCCTTCTCTCTAACCCAAATTCCTAATGCTGCAATCTGAGTCATTCTATCAGGCATGTCCTCCTTTTCGGTTTGCAGCTTTAATCTTGCTAAATGAACAGCGTGAAACACCCTAATCCTCAGAAGCATATTTTCTTTTATTTATTTTTATTTTTTTGAGATGGAGTCTGGCTCTTGTTGCCCAGGCTGGAGTAGTGCAGTGGCACAATTTCGGCTCACTGCAACCTCCACCTTCCAGGTTCAAGCGATTCTCCTGCCTCAGCCTCCCCAGTAGCTGGGATTACAGGTGCCTACAACCACGCCTAGCTAATTTTTGTATTTTTAGTAGAGACAGGGTTTTGCCATGTTGACCAGGCTGGTCTCGATCTCCTGACCACAGGTGATCCACCCACCTCGGCCTCCCGAAGTGCTGGGATTACAGGTATGAGCCACTGTGCCCAGCCAGAAGCATATTTTCTTTATGTCTTTCCTTTTGTGCTTAAAGCACAAAATATAGTGGGACCCCCCTATCCCAGTCCTCTGTGGACTTTAAATCATTTCTAATAGCCTGGATTACTGGGACATGCTGTAACTGGTTTTATTTTCCTGCACACTTGATGACCCATTTTAGGTGAAGGTGTTTGGGGAGGAGAGCGTACTGCAGAATGAGCTGTATGAGCTATACCTTCGTGACTGCTGCCAGCTGACAGTCTGCAGATCCTCCCCATTTAAGGAAGGCAGTGCCCATAGAATTTTTTAATGTTCAAGAATGCGTGTGCCTGAACTTGGATTTTAAAACTATGCTTCCATTTCCCTCGTCACTTGCATTAACCTCACTTGCATTAACCGTATAACCTGCTAGTACTCATTTAGTAGGTTTGCTTTCAGCCTGTGTCAAAAGGAACATAGTAACCAATGAGAAAGAAGGCATAGACTTTAGAGGCATTCGACTGTTTCCATAGTAAGGGGAAAGAAAAACAATTTTTAAATTCTCTTACAAATCTGAGTAATTATGTGGCCTCTCAAAGCAAATAGACTTCCTTAAGAGTTAAAACAACTTTTAAGAGGAAACAATGAGCCCTGCAGCCTGCTATATCCTGTGTTCAGAATACTTTTCATTTCTACTTATCTGTGAAGGTTGAAGGAATGTCTACAAATATTTTCTTGGTTTCTATGGTGAAGGCAGAGAGAGATCAAATGTGTGATTGTTTAGTGTCAAAATCAAAACTACACTATACTATACTTCTACAAAGTTACTTGAATCATAGTAGACATTTAGCAAGTGGTAACTATTTTAAGTTTCACGAGTTCAGGAGGATATTTAAACAGTGAAGCCTGAAGGAAAACATGGGCCCTTCAGGCATTTTAAAACTTCATTTTACAAAAATAAAATGGTCCTTGCACTTTATTAAAAAGTCATCTGTTGACTAAGGATCATGTTGGTGGACTCTTAGAATGCCTGGTGTGGACATGGAGCACAACTATGGCCTATAAAATTTATACTATAATAGAAACACTCTGTCCTGCCCTGTGTTAGCCCTCCTCACCCTGTAACTCTCCATTCTGCTGTCTTCTGGCCACCCATACACTTGTTGGAACATGTGTTCATTTTATGCTTGCTTCATACAGCACTCTGCAAGGGACTGGCATTAAAAGTCCACTCAGAAATACTCTCTACCCTCCTAGGGCTGGCTTTGGGTCTAGTAGACTGTAAGGATACAATGATTGTGATGCAGTGTGATTATTTATGCTTGGGGAGGACTAGGCAGAGCAAGCTTCACAGGAATTGAGAATGGAGTTGTGAAGAGGACATTCCAAAGAAGGGCCTATGGGAAGACCACATGAGGCATGACATAGCACATGTGTTTGAAGAACCTCAAGGTCTCTGACAAGTTAAGGAAAGCTTTCATCTGAAAGGGGAGCAGACAGTGAAGCCAGAGAATGCGTAGGAACCAGATTATGAGAGCATTGGAGGTAAACTAGAGCTGAGCTTGACCCTGAAATCTCCAAAGAATAGTTGAAAGATTTTAAGCAGGAGAGTGGTGAGCACAGCTTCAGATGCAATAGAGAAGACAGAATGGCAGGGGGCATATTGGCAGGGAAAAACCCCAGAGGAAGCCATTTGTACCATGCAGGAGAGGACAGGTTCTCTATGGAATTGTCAGGATCCGCTGGTGGCTTCACTAAAAGTCAAGATGAGTAGGGAAACTGGGTAGGTGGTGATTTTGCGTGCAGAGAGAGGAAATAGAGGAAAAGCAAGTTCCAGAGGAAAGACAATGCATGCATTTTGACTTTGAGATCCTGGTAGCAGTACTAAGTGGTGATGTCCAGGAGACAGTTGGATTTGTGAGTTAGAGGCTTTGCCGAGTTGAGTACAGCATGGATTGGGGGTGGGGGGATAGGCACATGGAATGCTCCCCAAGGATTGTGCTTCCTATAATAAAAGTGACTGCCTGAGGATGCCGCCTTAGATAAAACAATAATTTAAAAGAGACAAAGGCAGGAGGAACACTAGGACAGGACCACAGCATTCTGCACTTAAATTGCTACACAGAGACCACCCTTTCCCCCAGCCCAGTTGTCCTTCAGCCAACTCATTTGACTCATTGCTTTCCTAATTTGCGACCACACTGTCCAGGACTAACATGCTACCTCATAGAGTAGATGTTCACATGAATTGAATGGAAGCTTACTTTGACCTAAAAGCTTGTTGTCTGGGCCTTTTTTGTGTTGATCTGCTTAGACATAGATAAAATGGGGGAGAGGTATACAACTCAGTAAGAGATAGTAAGGGCTGCTGCTATCACAAAAGGTCAGAAGCCTGGATCCCTGAATTCCACCTTTGCTGGTCATTCAGTGAGTCATTATCATCCCTCCCCTGACACAAGTGCACAGCCCTGCTGTCTACTGAATGTCTCTCTTCCCCCAAGATGCCTTTCATCTCTCTTTGGAGGGAACACCCATTCAGCTCATTTTCCCTGTACCTTTCATTGCCCTGTGAGTCTTCTTACGCATTCTCCAAATCTAATCAGGTTCAGCTCCTCCCTCCCCAGGAACATTTCCTTTGTTAAAGACACATGATTACTCAAAGATATTAAGTGATTATTGGACAGTACTGTCCTCATATTCTCCAGTCTCTAGGGCATTGCCTCTATCCATCTTCAGCACCGCCACTGGGGGTTTCCTGTGGTTCATTCATGTATCCAGCTATCAGATAATTACTGAGCACCTTCCATGCATGACACTATAAATGCATTGTGGCCAACAAATCGAAAAACTATAATGCAAGATAGAAAGGGTCAAGTACTATAGAAGTGCAGTGAAAGCTCAGAGGAGAGCCATTACTTCCAGCTGGGAAATCAGGAAAGCCTTTGTGGAGGAGGCAATAAGTGAGTCAGGCTTGAAAGATGGGTAGGATTTGGACCTGCAGAGACTCAAAGAAAGAGAATCCCACAGAGAGAATCAGAGAACCACACCAGCAATGGCAGGTGATGGGAAATCCACACATCTAAAGGGAGCCAGTGGCCCCATATGAGCCAAGGCAGCTCTAGGTCTGAGGAAATACAGCGCTTCTGCTGGTAACGGATGCATCAGATCACTGGTGAGGACAAAGTTATTGACACAGTGCTCCATGCTCTGAGACTGTCATCTTTGTATTGACCTCGGACATTTTTTTGTCATATGTCAAAACATCTCCTTCTAACTCTTAGATTACAAATGGGTGAATTTGAGATAACTCCATTATTATATTGGTATTTAATTCTTAATAGTTTCCATAACCAGCTAAGGTGTTATAATGAGAAGACTGTGCTTGGCAGAATTAAAATTCCAATTAATTATCATATTCTTAATTTAAATATATAATTTTAAAGAACTAAATTTTGGCCAGGCGCAATGGCTCACGCCTGTAATCCCAGCACTTTGGGAGGCTGAGGTGGGTGGATCGCTTGTGGTCGGGCGTTTGAGACCAGCCTGGGCAACATGGTGAAACTCCGTCCCTACTAAAAATACAAAAAATTAGTTGGGTGTGTAATCCCACCTTCTGGGGATGCTGAGGCAGGAGAATCACTTGAACCAGGAGATGGAGTTCGCAGTGACCCAAGATCGCACCACTGTACTCCAGCCCAGGCTACAGAGCAAGGCTCAATCCCTCCTCCCCAAAAGAAGTAAATTTTGCAACTCTGTGAAAAGTCAGTAAAATTATCACTAATTTTGATTTTCACTTCCTAAAACCATATCATACTAGTTTTCTATAGGGAGAAAAGCATGTATTTGAGAGTTTTCTATTGCTCTGATGCAAGTAAGCAGATTAGAGCACTGAAAACCTTCACTTTGACAAAATAAAGATACCATAGGTATCAAGGATTACATTTATATTCCTTATAAACCATTATCTATGTTTGCATTTGACACATGTTGTTGAAGTGGGCCCGAGAAAGAGACTATTACTATATTGGAACACTTCGTAAGTAATTACTAAATAAAAGGACAGCAAGGATATTTAAAGATAACTTTCTTGGGTCTGTAAAGTATTTGTTTTTTAAACCTTCATTGCCATTCCCATATCACTTAGGGACTCTGAAAATGTTAACAGAGGACACCTTACAGCTTACCCAGTCCAAACATCTTCTTTAATAGATGAGAAAACTGAGGCTTGGAGAAGTTGCCACCCATGCTAGTTTCTCCATCTGTAAACTGGATATATTAGCTGGGGTCCCAAGAGGAAATAGATGGCATACTCTCAGGCCTGAGAAGAGGAGAGGGAGCAGTCACTGGAATCCAGGGGGAAGAAATCAAGTAGAGTAGACTGCTTGAGACGGATATTGACTTTGTGGTGGCAACTCAGTCGGCTCTAGGCGGCTTTGCTGGGAGGAAAATCAAGGAGTTAAGGATCCTGACCTCATGTTTCTCCTTTTCTCTGAATTCCTGCCGAGGCTTCCCATTGGCCAAAACCAATAAGAAACTGGAGGCATGTGGCAGATATACTTCTGCTTCCGGAGCAACAAAAAGAAGACGTACAACACAATGTTCATACTGTGCTTTTCTGCCATTGTGGCCATATAATGAGGACGAATCAGATAACATCTAGTTTTTTTAAGACCTTGGTGAAAGGGTGCATGATAAAAGATTGTTAAATATAATATCGAATGAGAGCAGTTTACTCTGAAATGTATTTTAAGTCAGAATTGGCCTTGGCAGTACTTTATCTTGTACTATTACTGAACTGGTTCAAAAAAATGTGAATAGAGATCAAAGCAGTATAAACAGATACATCCACTTGTGTAAATATCCTTGAACTACCCCCCCGCCCCCCACCTTCTGCTCCCCCTCCAAATCCATTCCGCATGTTGCCAAATCCATTCCGCACTTCTAGAGGCTGTTAATACGTGTAATGATTGTAATTAAACATCGTATTTGCTTTGGTTCCAGCTGGCTCCAATCACCAAACTCTGTCTGTAATTCTTATTGTTGTCTTTGCTTACTAGACAACTGCATTGTTACCATTAGTAGCTACTTTTGTTATGGATTTCTAAATGTTGATCTTTATATGTTGCACTCATTGTTTTCCTCAATATGTCTTAAAATTTAAATTTAGCATTATATTTTGTTTTTAAGGACAGAGTTATTAAACAGAGAACTTTTGGTAGAATGGATTATATTGTTGAGAACTTTCAGGCACTAAAACCTTGAAACAATTTTATTGATATGATTCATTCTTTATAAATCTTTTAAATAAAAATAAATTTCTCCTCATGCATGACTTAAACTGGTTTTAAGTTAGGCAGTCTTTCATCAGAAGTTTTTAGAGGCACAGAAGTATAATAATTTCTAAGCAAAGGGAATTTATATTTTACTGTCAGGAAAATTTGTTACAATTTGTTCTCAAAAATTTGGATCCAGATTTAGTTGCAGTAGATATTTTAAATCCTACAAAATTACAGAAGTTGTCATAATTTGAGATGATTAAAATTACAGTGACTTAATGTCGGGATTAAAAGACTCTGGTTCAGAGATTATAGAACAACCAAGTAAATTAACAAATTAAAACAAATTAAAGCTGTCTTGATATATAGAATAATATTATACAAATAAGGAAACAACTATTAGAAGATGGTATTCTTTTATATCTGTTCCAAAATATAGTAGTTTATTTGTTTTTCGTTTCTGTGAGACGGAGTCTCACTTGTCACCCAGACTAGAGTGGAGTGGCATGATCTCAGCTCCTGCAACCTCCACCTCCCATGTTCAAGCAATTTTCCTGCTTCAGCCTCCCTAGTAGCTGGAATTACAGGCATGCATCACCACCACCAGCTAATTTTTTGTACTTTTATTAGAGATGGGGTTTCACCATGTTGCCCAAGCTGGTCTCAAACTCTTAACCTTAAGTGATCCGCCCACCTTGGCCTCCCAAAGTGCTGGGTTTACAAGCATGAGCCACCGCGCCGGACCTAGTAGTTTGTTATTTTTAAGTGTAGGCCCAGGTCATTGTTGGGGTTATTTTATTAGAGAATTAACTGGAAATGTAAGTCTTGCACAATTCATACTTTCTTTAGAAATTGAATTCCTTAAAGATTGAACCAAAAATGACGTCTCTTTATATAAATGTCGATAGTTCAAAATAGAGGATAGCCTAATTTCTCTCTCACTTGTTTACAATGATTTACACAGAGATTAACGCAAAATATTACAGATAAAAACAAGATATTTAAATTTTAGCTTTCATTGAAGTTATTAAATGTGAAGTGATGAGTAGATGTTATATAGAGCACTGGAAAGTAATAGAAACCTTAAACAGTTTTTCGGGAAATCACTTAACCCTAAAGGACAGCTGAGCTTTTAAGATTTGTAAGCTATTATAAATTTTTACAGATATTTCAAAGTAAATTTAAAATTGTTTCCTGTTGGTTTTTTACTTACAACCTGTATCTTTGCCCCTTATTTTGTGAATGTTTGGAGGGGCTGAGTTGAAGGTGCTATGTTGCAAATTGAAGAAGGGACACAGGGTTGAAATCAGACAGTCCTGGTAAGAATCCCAGCTCTTCCAAATCTCAGCTAATGAAGGCTTGCCGATTACTCAGCCTCTCTGAAATTCAGTTTTCTCAGCTGTAACATGTGCTTACTGACAGCAAATGACTAACTCGGTGCCCCTGAAATAACCACCCAGCATCTCTTTTCCTTTCCACTTTCCACCCTCCTTGCACCCTCCTTGTTTTTGTGGCAATTGTCCATTTAAAGTTTGATGTCTTTGTGCCCTTACAGACATTTTTCTATGCATCTATGATTATTATAGTTACACCCAGACATAATCTTTTAACATAAACTGAAATGTATTTTACACAGTTCCAAAACTTATTAACTTAGTTACTGTATCATGGATGTCTTTTCAGTGTGAACAGGAATAAGCAAGATGGGAACTATCTTATTCTTTTTGATGACTAAATGATATTCCCCTTTTGGTAATTATTGTGGAGTAAACATCCTTGTGAATATCTGTTTGTATACCAGTATGAATATTTCTATAAGATAAACTTCCATAAGTGGAACTCTGGGTTGGGAATGTGTGCGCTATTAATTTTATAGATATTGTTATTTTGTCTTCTAAAAAGGTTGTGCCAATTTGCAGGAGTTTGGGGTTTGTTTGTGTTTGTGTTTTTATTTCTTGTTTGTTTGTTTATTTACTTAAAACAAAGTCTCACTCTGTTGCCCTGGCTGGAGTACAGGGGCATGATCATGGCTCACTGCAGTCTTGACCTCTTGGGCTCAAGCGAACCTCCCATGTCAACCTATTGAGTAGCTGAGACTTCAGGCATGTACCATCACACTTGGCTAATTTTTAAATTTTTTTGTAGAGGGAGGTTTTACTATGTTGCCCAGGCTGATCTCTAATCCCTCAACTCAAGCAATTTTCCTGCCTTGGCCTCCCAAGATGCTGGGATTACAGGCATGAGCCACCAAGAGGAGCCCAAATTGCAATTTAAAACACTTTTTCAATATGATGGCCAACCCTGAACAGTGTCATTCTGTTCATTCTTCCAGATCATGCACAAAATGGGTTTCTGTTTCTTTCCTTCCTTCCTTTTCTTTAATGAGATTATCTCTGATGGTTTTTTCTTTGTAACTTTTCTTTTTACATCTTTCATCTATTTTTCTGTTGTATGGTTTTATTTCTTACAGATTTATGCAAGTGCTTTATGAAATATGGATGTTTATTCTTTGACTTTATGTGTCTTTTCTCCCAGCCTTTATTTCTAGTGTTTTTTGCTGAGGAGTATTTCAATTTTAAATAGCTAGATCTGTGACTCTTCATCTAAGATTTCTAGATTTCCATCATGCTGAAAAAGTCCTTCACATCCCAAGGTCCTCTGCTGTTTTCCTGTAGTACCTTTTTCTAATTCTGTTCCATACATTTAGCTGTTCCATGAAATTTTTTAAAATTTTATCCATAGGAAATGTTTAAAGAAATTTTATCTACATAAAGCAGAAATCAAACTTACTGTCTTCCAAATTAATGGCCATTTGTCTTACTTTCATTAAAAATTTTTTTTTTGGAGACAGGGTCTCCCTGTGTTGGCCAAGTTGAACTAAACTCTTGGGCTCAAGTGATCTCATTGTAGCCTCCTGAGTAGATGGGTCTAAAGGCACTGGCCACCCCACAAGGCTTTCTTTCAGTTATCAAAGTACCTTTTTTTTTTTTGTACTAAGCTGAAATTTGGCCACCTATAAGAATGTTAAGCCCCATAAATATATCAGTCTCTTTCTGGACATTATTTTGTTTTCGTGATCTGTTAGCACCTACTATTTCATTTACTACTTAACATGCCTTGGAGTATGTTTTGATATTAAGAGAAAATTCTCCTTATTCCTATTTCTCAAACTATTTATGGCTCTTCTTAAGCATTGTTCTAACAAAGCCTCTTTATTGTCAAAGTTAAATTTCTCCCCAAAATCATGGGACTGTCCTGAATTTTTATGTTAATACAGGATGACTGTTACCATTATAATATGGCCTTTTCCCATCTTAGCCATGTCTGTATCACCATTTCTTTATTTTATTTTATGTTCTTCAACAACAGTATATCATTTTCCTAATAGGGATTTTGTAAATTACTTTTAATTCCTCAATGTTTTACATTTTTTTGTTACTAGTATGAATGGGCTTCTTTTTCCATTTTATTTTGTGACTGAATTACTATGAATTGTGTATTTATATTATGTCATGTGTCTACCATCATCTAAATTTTTATGATTTTAGTAATATTTTTGTTACTATAAATTTTATTTGCCAAAAACATAAGGCCAATGAGCACAAGGCAGAAACTTTTAGAAGGACAGAGAGATACTGGGGGAAGGAAAACAGAAACTCAGTTCTCTTTTAGAGTTTGACAAATTATAGACAAATGTAAGTAAGGATTTATATAAGACAAACTCTTATCAGGAAATAACTTTAAAGAGAGTACTTCCATTACACTCTCAGAACAAAAACCAAGTCTATACATTATTGTAAAGAAAACAACAGTAAATCCTACCAAGTAGAAATTGTACAAATTACAGTCTCTGGTTGTAATTCAGTAGAAGTAGAAATTCAACTGTTCAAAGATAGTCATAAATAACCTATATGGACATTTTAAAACACTTTTCTAAACGATTTATTCCTCATAGTAGTGTACTCTTGGATTAAAGAGAAAATTAAAGATAAATTACATAGTATTTAAAGACGAGCAAAAATGAGAAAAGTTCATCTACAAATATGTAGTTAGCATTTTATCATTAAAATTGAAATGAGCTAAAGTTTAACGTAAAAAAAAAACAAAGGAAAACAGAAATTAAGAGAAAATTTTAAAACATAGAAATAGAAATCAACAAATTATACAATAAAATAAAACAAGAATCCTCCCAAAATGGAAATAAAATTGTGCCCATTTTTTAAATAAATAATATGGCTAAACTTCTGACAAACCTGATAGATATAAAGAGAAAACAAAAATTTACAACATTAAGGAAAAGAAAATCAGTATAACTAAGAAAACAGATGAAATTAAAATCATTATAAGAAATACTATGTTCAAGTCATTGCATGTTTAAATCTAGATTAGGGATGCTCATAGGAAAATCCTTTATCATTACCAAAATTTGCTCAAAAAGAATTTGAAAACTGAACAGAGTAATTACCAAGAAGAAATTCAAAAGACTGTTAAGACACACTGCTAACAAAGATCCAAACCGTTCTATGAGCAAGATTGTTTAACTCTCAAGGAACTGATTATTATTCTGTTATTTGTACTATTGCAGAATATAGTAAAGATTGGAAGCTTGAATATCTCTGATATCAAAACATGAAAAATTAACACAAAAAGGAAAACTACAGATCAGTGTCATTTATGAATATGTTAATTCCTAAATAGATAGTAGCAAATAGAATTTCAGAGTGTCTTAAAAGAATGATACTCAACAATCAGAAATTATTTATTCCAAGAAAGCAAGGATGCTATAATATTGGGAAATCTGTTAATGTAATTAATATATCATTAATAAAATAAAGGTGAATGATCTTATGGTCATTATTAATAGACATTTTAGAAAGCATTTGATGAAAATTCATTCTACATTTTGAGTGGTAACTGAATTTTAAAAGGAATAGAAGGGAATTTCCCAAACATATCAGTATTGTTATTATTTTGACTGTCTAAACATTTATTTGATGATCGTAATCCATATAGCTGACTAAAGTATTGAAAATGAAGACAGTCAGCCCTACTAAAGTTTCTTTAGGATGGATAATCAATCAGAAACCACAGTTTCTTGCTGGGCACAGTGGCTCACGCCTGTAATCCCAGCATTTGGGGAGACCGAGGTGGGCGGATCACTTGAAATCAGGACTTCCTGACCAGCCTAGCCAACATGGTGAAACCCTGTCTCTACAAAAAATACAAAAATATTAGCCAAGTGTGGTGGCATGTGCCTGTAGTCTTAGCTACCTGGGAGGCTGAGACATGAGAATCGCTTAAGCCCAGGAGTCGGAGGTTGCAGTGAGCCAGATCGCACCATTGCACTCCAGTCTGGGCAACAGAGCAAGACCCAATCTGAAAAGAAAAAATAAAGAAATAAATCACAGTTTCCTTAAAACAGTTTAAAATAAGCCTGTATTCTGATTAAACTTTTCTTCTTATGATGCTAGACTTTATTTTGAATTGTTTGAATTGAGATGGAAAGATAAGTGTGTGCCCTCATGATGTCTGTGTATTTCTGTGAACCACTCAAGTGGAACCTTATGAACAGTTTGCACCTGCAGTTTTGTTTACAGTATGTCAGGAAAGCAAAGAAGTATTTTTCCAGCTAGAAATATTAATAAAGCAGAAACAAGTCATATAACTAAAAACTAGAGCCCAGTATTGGACACTTTCTTAGCAAAAACAGTACCTTCTCTTTTGGGAATGACTGGTCATTTAATTTTGCCCAATTATCTTTCTAGGAATGATTGCCTTAAAAGAATTAGATAGGTGTTAAACCCTTATTGTTGTATTTACAATACTGTGGTAGGCATTTACAGATATAAACATAGATTAAGGCAGGGCCATGTCCTCAGGAACAAACTATATTATGAGCTTTGTTACAAGGTATGATTTTCAGATAGCAGCAAGTTCAGGGTGGTGCTGGCATCTAGGCTAGACCTTGTAGGATAGGTGAAATTTACACATGTGGAGAGGAGACAGAAGAGTTTCCCAGACTAGGAAAATGATATAAACAAAAGCATGGAGATAGGAGCAATAGGATATGTTCGCATAATCTAGTGGTATTCAAACCTAGCCAAGGGTGAGGGTTACTTGAAGAACTTAAAAAAAAATAAAAGAAGAAGAAAGGGTTGGTGCAGTGGCTCATGCCCGTAATCCTAACACTTCGGGAAGCCAAGGCATGAGGATTGCCTGAGCGCAGGAGTTTGAGACCAGCCTGGGCAGCACGGTGAAACCTCATCTCTACCAAAATACAAAAGAAATTAGCTGAGTGTGGTGGTATGTACATGTAGTCCCAGCTACTCAGGAGGCTGAGGCAAGAGAATTGCCTGAACCCAGGAGGCAGAGGTTGCGGTAAGCCGAGATCGCGCCACTGCAGTCCACCCTGGGCGACAGAGGGAGACTCTGTCTCTAAAAAAAAAAAGAAGAAGAAGAAGAAAGATGAAAGAAACAAAAGAGGAAAACTCCAACCCAAAAAGCTCAATCCACAGAGAATCTAATTCAGTGGCACAAGATAAGACCTATACACCTAAGTTTTCTAAAAGCCCTGTGAGGATTCTGATGAACAGGCAGGCTTAAGAACCAGTGGGGCAGTATAGATGTGACTGGTAATAAAGACTATGGAAGTTCTATGAGAGGTGTTACATTGATGGAAAGTACTGTGGGAGGTGATGCATTGATAGAAAGATGTGTTGGGGGCAAATGATAACTCAAGTAACGTTTTGGTATTACCAGTTTTGTGTTGTTTTTTATTTCACATCATAACCACCCCTCCATTAGATATCAACCGGTATTACTTAAACAAAACTTGACCCATGCATGAATTCAAAGCAAAATAAGTTAGATGGGATAAAAAGGGGGAACTTGTCAAGAATCTTGTTTTAATTTGATGTTGCCATATAATCACCTCAAAACTTCAAACAGTTATTTTATTATCACTCATAATATTGTCAGCTGTCCAGATTCAGCTGGCAGTTCTGCTCTGTGTGACATTGGCTGGGACTGCAGTTATTTGGGAGATCAGTTGGCTTGAATGTCCAGGATGGCTCATTTGCAGGCTTTCAGCTGAGAGCTCAACTAGAGCTGTCAACTAGGGCGTCATCTTCATGGGCTTCTCACAGCATGACAGCTGGTTTCCAAGAGGTAGCATCTCAAGAGAAAAGGCCTAGGCTCAGGCTTCTTATGAGGTAACATTGGTAGTCTCAGACATTACTTCTACAATATTCTATAGGTCAAGCAATCACTAAGGCCAACTCAGATTCAATGGGAGGCGAATGAACTCCATCCCTTGATACGAGGAACAGTATATGCAAATAAGGAGAGAAGGAAATTGATGGCAGCTGCCATTTTTGGAGACTTGCTGCTGCAATCTTATCATACCAAGTAATACAGCATCAAATATATATATAGCAGAATTTCAGAAAATTTAGATAGATATCCATAATAATACAATTAGATGAAACAACAAAGATAAAAGGGATCTGAATATTATAAAATTCTAATATAATAGATTTATATTCTGAATTCCTTATCTGACAATAAAGAATACACCTTTTAGGTATCCATAGACTATCTGCCCCTTCCCCCACAAAAGGAATCACCTGAACCCCCGCTGTGTACTCAAATCTGCAGCCTTAACATGATATGCTTTTTTCAGCCCTCAACCTGGCAGAAAAAATTACAGTTGTGTTTGTTTCATCTATTACTATACACTGCTCTGTATTAAATGAGGTTCTTGTCTTTTTGGAATCCATTCCTCTGGCTGGCTTTTTCACACATGATATGAACAATTGGGTTACACATTCTCAAATTCTTCCCCATTTTTTAGTTGTTTTCTGAAAAGAGCGGCATGGAGAGGGGTTTTACTTTGCTTCCCCAAGCTGCCATGGTAAAAGCAGTTTTGACTTGTCCTGGGTGTTCTGTAGACTTCAGGGTCACCATCCAGCAGCCCTGGCACCATCTTCATATATATATATATGTATATGTGTGTGTGTGTGTGTGTGTATGCGCGCGCACGCGTGTGTGTGTGTATATATATATATAGAGAGAGAGAGAGAGAGAGAGCTTTTGGGGTACAAGTGGTTTTGGGTTACATGGATGAATTGTATAGTGATGAAGTCTGAGATTTTAGTGCTCTTGTCACCCAAGTAGTGTATATTTTACCCAATGTATCGTTTTTTCTTTTTCACCCCTTTCTCTAACCGCCCCCACTTTCGGAGTCTCCAAAATCCGAAGTCTATTATACCTCTCTGTATGGCATCATCTTCTAATTTGCCAATAATGCTGACCTAGGGATTGAGCTGTAATTGTTGCCATCATCTGTTTTCCATGTATTATTTTTTAAACGGCCTGAAGGGGTATAAAAAAAAAAAAAACCAAAAAACCGTTTCTAAGTTTAAAAAAAATGTTTTTGAGGCTTTGCTTTCTGAAACTCTTGTTAGTATGCCTTCCTAGTTAGACATAGAGTCGGAGGTGGGAACCCAGTTTGTGGGGATGATGTAATTTCCTGGCCTCTCAGTGATGAGTCCTATTTACTTATTGCTTCTATTGCAGTGTCCTTATATGATTTATAGGAGTTCTTTCTGAACTAGTTCTTGTCATTAAACCAGGTTTTGTGAGGAGTCTAAGCCAACAGCCGTCTTCGTCAGTAACACTCAGATCCGCTTGCCATTGCAGGTCGTCACGCTGTGGTACAGAGCGCCCGAAGTCTTGCTCCAGTCCAGCTACGCCACCCCCGTGGATCTCTGGAGTGTTGGCTGCATATTTGCAGAAATGTTTCGTAGAAAGTAAGAAATACGTTTTGTTCACTCTGCTTTCCTTGAAAAGAGACTGTGGATCTTTGTGAGTTTAAATGGCAGCATGGCATTTCTGTCATTAGGGGGTCATGATGGCCAGATCCATCTGCCGCAGGCTGACACTTGCAAGCCTGTCTTGAAATAGCCTTCTCAGTGCTTACAGTGTTGTTTTATATGACTGTAGCTTGCAGCTTTTGGAAACTCTGCCTGGGAAGCAACACCTCACTGTTCTTATAATTTACATTGTTTTATTGGTGATGATAGGACATGGTGAACATAACACATATTTTGGCATTTTTCTAGTGAAGAAATATCCTCAAAGTGGACTTTATTCATAGAAGGAGAACCAAGTCTGTTAATTATATGAAAATTTTTGAATGGAATTTTGATGGTGAGAATAGTTGAAACAATACTTAGGCTGAAAAAGAATAAGCAAGGGGGATGTCAGTGCCACTGCAGAGCACTTAAAATGCTGCCATGTACAGGAGAGATTAGACATATTCAGGGACTATAGAGGACAGAAACAGGACCAAGGATACAGAAATTACAAAAAGAAAGATTTTTGTTAAAAGGGGTAGAAATCTAATGATTAGACAGTTATCTGAAAAGTAGATTGTTGTTTGTGAAAATATTGAGTTCTCATTGTGTGTCTAAGAAGAGGCTGGACCTCCACACATTGGAGATGTTTCAGTAGCATTTATAGGGTTGGTGGGTAGGCTAGACGCCTTCCAGATTCCCTCTGAGAGAGCATGTGATTCATTTGTTGGATTTTCAGGTCACAAGAGATTGCCAAATAACATAATAAAGATTTGCCAGGAAAATAATCCATACCTGGATACTAAGTTCAGCCTAATCAAAATTAAACCTAATTATAATCTAATCTCCTTTTCTTTTCTATTTTTATTTTGGTGGGAAAATGTGAGTTAGATGAGTTAAGAAACAATATATTCCCATTGGACATATTATGTTTAAAATGTAGCTCCATAGTAGCTCACAAGGAAAAGAAGTGGTCAGCCATTGTTTGCTTGTTTGGTTGGTTTTAACCAAAGTTTTGTGCATGTAATAAATTTTTGGAACTATTGCTAGTACTCAGTAAATTAATCTGTGGCTCATAGGATGCGAGAGCATGGCAAGGAGATCAGAGTGTACAGATGTTTAATGCAGCCCTACCGTATGCCAAGTATAGTGTCAAACCTCTTCCTTTATGCTGCCTTTCTTAGTCTTACCAATAAGAGGAAACTGAGATGAAGTGGTACACTTATTTGTCTAACATTAGACAGCTGAGAAGTAGCAGGGGTATGAGTCCAAAGGAAGTCTTGCAAGTTCTAATCCAGCATTGATTTTTTTTCCCAAGGAGGGGAGGGAAAAAGTAATCTTGAATTTAGCTACAGTGTTTGCCAAACAGCCAAATTAGTGATTTTGAAAGTTTGCTCCCTGGACCAGGAACCTCAGCATCACCAGGCAGCTTGTTGGAAATGCAAATTCTCAGGCCCCTCCCCAGACCTATCAGTTCAGAAGTCTTGGGCTGGGATCCAGCAATCTGTGTTTTAACACGTCTTCCGATCCTAATACAGCTTCCAGGATAAGAACCCCTGGGTTGAATGACAGTCACCAGGGATGGGCAGTCTTTAAAAGTACGGCTCCCAGGCCTCTCCCTTGAGATTCTGATTCATTACTGGGCTGGGGCCAGGAATTCTTGTTTTTAAAAGTACCTTCAGCAATTCTTTTTATCCAACAAGTGTGGAAGACATGGGTTAAAGGCTTATAGTTAGAACTGAGAATAATTTACTGTCAATAGAGCAGAGTAGGAGTTTGGACAGTCACTCTACTTCATCCCAGGAATAACTCTGCGCAGTCAAGAGTTGATAGAGAAATGCTTATTGGAATTATATTTATGTGTCTAGAATAGTCCCAACTGTAAAGACAGAGTCCTTCAGCAATTACAGACTTGGATACTAGTCATGATTGATGATAAAAGTCCATTTTTTTAAGATGTTAAAAGAAAGATAAAATTTGAGATATATAGAATTAAGTATTCACGACTAAGAAATTTGCGGTATGTTTAAATATAGGCTGTCTCCACTTGTGGAACAATTTTATTTTAAAGCTTTAAAAGCGTTTTCCACTGAAGTGATAAGTGGTCATTGGATTCCAAGCCTAGCTTGCAGAATCCTCTATGACCTGGAACATATACAAAACACCCATTGTGCTATTTCATTAAAACATTTTTTTCTGTGGGAAAATTTGTTCTATGTTCCAATCCAAGACTAGAATACTCCTCTCTCCATCTCAGCATTGGGACTGAGAAGTGGGACTCAAATATTGGACACACATCCCTCCTAGGGTGGGTACCCTGTCTCCTTGGTATTTCCTGTAATACCCCCCGATATCTGAATGTGGCATGCTTCTTACTTATGCCAGAAAAGTTCTGGGTCCATCCCCATCTGACCTGGTTCTGACTTAATTACTTCTGATTCACTATTGACCCAGTAAGACTTCACAAGCCATAGATTCTTAAAGCAGACTCATTCATTGCTTTAGGCTAATCCTAAATCAGGGAATCCTGGCATGTGACCACTCTGGTTACCCACTTGATGCTAAGGCAGTAGTTACAATTTTTGTCATTTCTTTATCACCTGCATTGTTTTTGCCATATTCTTATGACATTGGTACTATTATTTACTCAGGGTTTTTCTACTACTCTGTAGCAGTTTACTTTTTTTTTAGCCTCATCCTAAAGTACAGTCATTTGTTGCTTAACAACAGGATTACATTCTGGGAAATGGATTGTTAGGTGATTTCGTCATTTTGCAAACATCGTAGTGTGTACTTACACAAAGCAAGATAATATAGCCTACTATACACCTAGGTTGTATGGTATAGCCTATGGCTCTTAGGCTGCCAATCTGTATGACATATTACTGTACTGACTACTGTAGGCAGTTGTAACAATGGTATTTGTATCTCTAAACATAGAAAAGATACAGTAGAAATATGGTATAAAAGCTAAAAAATGGTATACCTATATAGAACACTTAACATGAATAAGGCTTGCAGGACTGGAAGTTGCTCTGGGTGAGTCAGTGAGTGAGTGGTGAGTGAATTGAAGGCCGAGGACATTACTGTACACTACTGTAGACTTTATCAACACTGTACACTTAGTCTACAACAGATTTATCTAAAAGTATTTTTCTTCAATAATGAATTAACCTTGGCTTACTGTAACACTTTTACTTTATAAACTTTTTCAATTTTTTGGCCGAGTGTGGTGGCTTACTCCTGTAATCCCAGCACTTTGGGATCTGAGACAGGTGGATTGCTTCAACTCAAGAGTTGAAGACCAGCCTGGGTAACATGGCAAAACCCCATCTCCACCAAAAAGACAAAAATTACCCAGGCATGGTAGTACATGCTGAGTTGGGAGGATTGCTTGAGCCTGGAAGGCAGGAGTTGCAGTGCGCTGAAATTACACCACGGCACTCCAGCCTGGACAACAGAAAGAGACCCTGTTTCAAAAAAAAAAAAAACTTTAAAAAAATTTTAAATGTTTTATTCTTTTGTAATAACACATGTTAAAATGCAAGCATGCCTGATGCAGTGACTCACTGTAATCACAACACTTTGGAAAACTAAGGCAGGAGGATCACTTGAGCTTAGACGTTCAAGACCAGCCAGGGAAACTTTGTGAGACCCCTCCCCCATCTCTACAAAAAATAAAAATAAAAAATCAGCTGAGCATGGTGGCACACATCTTTTGTGCTAGCTCCTCAAGAGGCTGAGGTGAGAGAATCACCAGAGCGCAGGAGTTCAAGGTTGAGCTAGGATCATGTCACTACACCCTAGCCTAGATGACCCTCTCAAAAGAAAACTAAAACAATAAACACAAACGCATTGTACATCTATATAAAATATTTTCTTTATATCCTCATTCCATAAGCTTTTTTATTTTTATTATTTTTTTTTACTTTTTATACTTTTTTGGTAAGAGCCATGACAAACACGCAGATTAGCCCAGACCCACACAGGATGGGGATGGTCAGTATCACTGTCTTGCCTCTCGACTTCTTGTCCCATTGGGAGGTCTTCAGGGGCAATAACACACCTGGAGACGTCATCCCCTATGATAACAATGCCTTCTCCTAGAATACCTCACGAAGGACCTGGCTGAGACCGTTGTACAGTTAACTCTCTTTTTATAAATAGTACACTCTAAAATAATGATAAAAGTATAATATAGTTAATACATAAACCAGTAACATAGTCTTGTATTAGCAGATGTTATGTACTGTATACAGTTATATGTGCTATACTTTAATATGACTGGCAATGTAATAGGTTTATTTACACCATCATCACCACAAACGTGTGTGGTAATGTGCTGCACAACAATAACATTAAAATGGCTATGACGTCACTAGGAGATAGGAATCATTCCCCTTCATTATAATCTTTGAGGACCACCCTCACATATGCAGTTAATTCATTGTTGACCAAAACGTTATTATGAGGGTCATGGCTATATGTAAAAATCAGAGATTTGACCAGTTATTTATTTGTCTGATACACATTAGAATAAATTTATAACCATTAAAATTGTTGAGAAAGTTAATGCATTTTTACTCCCTAAATCATCTCACATGTCACCAATAGTATATGTCACAAGTTGGAAACCCTATAACAGGTGTTCCTTTCAATCTACAAATAACTTATTGAGTGGCTGCTGTATGCCAGGCACACTTCTAGAGGGATGACTTAAATCCTAGTAGAGAAAAGATGCATTACCTGCACAATTAGTTAATTAGTTGGAGCTGGGATAAATGCTGGGAAGAAGTGTAGGGTACTGTGAGTGGGTATAATGACAAGTCTGTTTTTGGAGAGGGAAGATTTCTCAGTGGAAGGCCAGAAGCTGGGATTAGCCTTCTTTAGAGGTCACATCCTAGTTGTTTATTTAAAATCTTTGAGGAATAATCATTTATGCATCAACCTGGCTCTCCATCCTCCATAACCTAGAGAAAAGAAAAGAAGCAAAGGGAGTTACCGTTTGTCATGTGACAGGCCCATGCAGGGGCAGAGCGGGGCCGGGGGGCGGGGGGGGGGGGGGGGGGGCTTCATGTGCATTATCTGCTTAAACCCCTATTCTGAAGGCTTCTCTCCAGAGCTTACAAATAAGAACTAGAGCCTTCCACAAGGAGAGTGAGTAACTTGCCCATGAGCATACAATAATGAAATGGCAGAGCCAAGCCCCCAGGTCTTTCTGACTCCATCAACCTTTGATTTTTTTCTGCTCTGCTGAGCTTCTACTGTTGCTGTTGTTTGACCTACTAGGCCTTTTATTTTATTTATTTTTTGTTTTCGAGATGGCATCTCGCTGTGTCACCCAGGCTGGAGTGCAGTGGCGCAATCCTGGCTCACTGCAGCCTCCGCCTCCTGGGTTCAAGGAATTCTTCTGCCTCAGCCTCCTGAGTAACTGGGACTACAGGTATGCACCACCACGCCCACATAATTTTTTAGTAGAAAAATATTTTTTAGTATTTTCAGTAGAGACGGGGTTTCACCATCTTGGCCATACTGGTCTTGAACTCCTGACCTCATGATCCACCCACCTCAGCCTCCCAAAGTGCTGGGATTACAGGTGTGAGCCACCATATCCAGCTTAGGCTGGATATGGTGGCTCACATATTTTTTTCTGGAATGTTTTGTGTAGTTATGATTTAGCAGCAATGATTTTAGAGTCATCAAGAAGCAAATTACACATTTATTTAATAGCTTTGACAAAGAATCTCTCCTGTATTGGAAAGGTTGGCCAGTTCTCTGTCATATTATTAAGAGGTGCTTGTCTTTTATTCAAAAATGAAATACCTAGGAAATCATAAATTCAATAGAGTCTTAGAGCAGATTTTTGACAAAGAGCCAGAGAGTTTACATATCATCTGTCACTGTTATCTGGGCTTAATAATTACCCATGCTGGCCCACAGAAGCATTCTACAAAGCGGGTAACAGCTACGTTTTTTATCTTTCTGCTTTAATTTTTCATCCAGAGTAACCCATCCTTACACCACATTGAATTGTATTTTAATACTAAAAAAAAAAAAAAAAACCATTGTTATAAATTTGGTTAGTCACCAACTAGTTATCTTAAACGATGAGCCTGGACGGATGGATGGTTGGATGGATGGATGTGATAGATTGATTTTTAACTATACAGCAAAATAAATTCACAACATTAACTCCCCAGGTATCTATTGGTTGCCTTTTGATCCTAGTCAGAACTGTTGTCTGTAGTTTGAAAGTTGTGGGGTTTCCTAGGCTACAGCAAAGTCACATCAAATGCACATTTAGAAAATAAAACATGTGGCCAGGTGTGGTGGTTCACGCCTGTAATCCCAGCACCTTGGGAGGCTGAGGCAGGAGAATTACGAGGTCAGGAGATTGAGACTATCCTGGCTAACATGGTGAAACCCCATCTCTACTAAAAAATTAGGCTGGCATGGTGATGCACGCCTGTAGCCCCACCTACTCAAGAGGCTGAAGCAGGAGAATAGCTTGAATCCGGGAGGTGAAGGTTGCAGTGAGCTGAGATCGGGCCACTGCACTCCAGCCTGGGCAACAGAGCAAGACTCAGTCTCAAAAAGAAAAAAAAGAAAAGAAAACATGATTCTTTGAATATGAAGATTGTGGTAAGCAGATAGTAATTCTTAGAAGTTCTGAGTTGCCAGCTCTGCCAATCCTTAGCAAAGAAATGCCAAATGCTACCAAGAAGAATGTAACAAATACAGTCACTGTTTGAAGGAAACAAACAAGGCTTCATGACTGGTCATATTGCCTCTGTCTGGTGGCCTATCTAGGCTTGTCGTCACTGATTTCTATGAATTAAACACCAGTAGCTGAGAAACTAACAGTGAAACTGTCCTTTGTGGTTCAGTGGTCAGTGAGCAAATGTCTTTAAAATGTCAGAGTGCCTTGCCAATTTTCCCATTGGTTACTGTGTTGGTGCCTCCCCATATTTGAGCACCCTCCCTGGTGAACTCCAGGAAAAGAGGTCTCACAAGCTGACCTGAACACTGAGGCATCAGAAGGCACACCCTAGCCTATGAGAAGAAACTCATCATTTCAAGTTAGGTCAAAATACGTGCGTGGAAACCAGGGCACTCTAGACTTTCAGATTTCTTACCTCTTATTGGATATTTTCCTAGACCCTTTTTTTTCTTCCTTTAAAGGACCAGCTAAATGGGAAGATCTCTTTAGAAAGAATTTTCATGAGCGGGAAACTGTCCAAGATGGTACCCAGGAAAAGGTCCAATCTTGGTTGAGTAATGCATACAAGGTAGTTCTAAGTAAGAGCAAATTAATACTTTTGTAATGTTATTAATATTGATTTTTTAAATTCTTAATGTGTATTTTAACATGAATTTGAAAACTCTATTTGTTTTCATGGCATATATTAACAAGCCACCCCCAGACCTGGCGTTTCCCTGTGGGGACATCTCTTGGCCCTCCACCTTCCCACTCCAGGGTCCCCCCTAGTCTCACATCCTGGGTCTGCCTGCTCTGTGGTCTTTACCACAAACCAGATTTTCTCTGCTTAGTCTTCTTCTAACCATCCTATCATATATCATATACCACTCTACCATTCTTCCCTCTTACTTCCCAAGCCATTGCGTCCCTCTTACTAACAACTACTGGTTTATTACTTTCTCCCATGTTCCCATCCCTGTTCTTAGCAGCTAGCACCTCCCCTCTCTCTGCTACTCCTTTCAAGTCTGCCTCTTGGACTCCTTGTCACATAGGAAGAAGTTCCTCTCTTTCTTGAACTTTTACTCACAATCTTCTTCTTCAAAGTAACTAAAACCAGGCCTTTTTTTGTAGGTGCTGTATCCCCTTAAGAAGGGAATTGCAGTGTTTTTAGCTGTCTGCTCCTTCGGGGCACAATTCTACCAAAGCCTCTCAACTTCTTTGCCATTCTCTTACGCTCCCATCTCCCCAGTCCTAATTGCATGACCTGGAGATTTTCAGGACCCATGATTTTTAAGCAGAGTCACTACAGAGTGAGAGTAAATGTCACTGATGGAAGTGTTTTGCACATACGTGGAGACAGAGCAGTTTGAGGATCTTGATTGGCTCAGCAGCTGCATCACTCAGCTTGCACTCTCCCTGTCCCTCAGCCTATACACAAGCATTTAGTGACCCCTGTGAGAATTCATGTTCTCTTCTCCATTCTCACTACACTGTACATTAGGGACTTCATCATCCAAACGTTCTACCACTGAAAAGAAAGCTCTACTTGGAGACAGAAATAAGAGCAACTAGAGCTCACACGCTTGTTCAGCACTTGCATCTAGGCTTTTGGTGGGCACGTTCCCTCTCCTCCAGCTCCCCTCCTTTGGTCTCAGACCCAGTTCCATGCTAGGATTCCCTTTTCTTCCCATCCCCACAGTCCTTAAGCCCCAACCTACACTCTCAACTCAACATACTGTCTCATCTCCAGTTAATTGAGTGAAGCCCTCAAAGTGAGCTCCTTTTTTCTTTCAATTCAAAAATCTTTGTTTATCTTCACCTTCTTCTTCCTTCCCTCCAGTTTCTGAGGATGCATTCTCCCTACTTATAAGGCAAATCCCTCAACCCTTGCTCTTGTTCCTACCCTGCTTCTGGGTTCTGACTTCATCCATCATCCCTTTCTGACTTGCCTCTAAAGAGTCAAATTATGCCCTCATCTCTCCATTCTAGAAAAGATTCTCACTCTCCTTTGTATTCCCCTGGTCTTTCTCTTTCCCTTCATGCCCAAACTTCTTGAAAGAATAGAGTCTGCACATGTAGCCTCCACTTCTTCATCACTTGCTCATTTCTTCATCCCTTCCAATCATAAAAATAATAGATAACATTTATTGTGCACTTACTGTAAGCCAAGTTCTGTACAGTTCACCCTTGAACAACATAGGTTTGAACTGCACAGGTCCTCCTATATACAGATGTTTTTCAGTAAAAGATACACCAAGTGTGCCTGCCTCTCCTATCTCCCTTTCCATCTCCTCCACCTCTTTTGCCTCTGCCACCCATGAGACAGCAGGACCAACCCCTCTTCCCCTTTACCCTCAGCCTACTCAATATGAAGATGAAGAAGATGAAGACCCTTACGATGATCCACTTCCACTTAGTGAATAATAAATATGTTTTCTCATTCTTATGATTTTCTTAATAACATTTTCTTTTCTCTGGCTTACTTTATTGTAAGAATACAAGGTATAATGCATATAACATACCAAATATGTGTTAACCAGCTGTTTGGTATTCATACGGTTTCCAGTCAATAGTAGGCTATTTATAGTTAAGTTTTAGGGGAGTCAAAAGTTATACATGGACTTTTGACTGCACAGGGGGTCAGCACCCTTAACCCCAGTGTTGTTCAAGGGTCAGCTATATTTGGTAACTTTTACTGAAAAGTACCTGTATGTAAATGGACCTGTGCAGTTCAAACCTATGTTGTTCAAGGGTGAGCTGTACAGAGCTTGGCTTACAGTAAGTGCACAATAAATGTTATCTATTTTTATAATTGGAAGGGATGAAGAAATGAGCAGTTTCATTTAAATCTCAGAATAACCTTATAAGGGGTACTGTTGTCATCCCCATTTTACAGGTAAGAAAACTGAGGCCCAAGAAGAGGCTTTGACCAGGGTTATTTGACTTCAGAGCTCTCCAGACACTTAGGCTGCTGTGTCAGAGGTTGATGGTGATCTCCTCATCGTCGCATCCATGGGCCTCCTCTCCATCCCTATCTCACTTGATGTCTGCAGCGTTTCAATCTTGTGGCCACTCAATCCCTGAAAGCCCCCCTGTCCTCACTGTTGGTGAAAAGCACACCTTATGGGTGCCTCTGCTCATATCCCCTTCCCTGGCTCTTCGTCTCCCTTCTCCCAAACGTAGGTGTTTACAAAGAGTTCTATCTAGATGAGATGCAGGTGACCCTCAGATGGGCCCTAGGGCCGCACTGCAGTTTCCTAATGGACTGACTCTTCCATCAACCACCTCACAGATACCCTTTCTTTCCTGAATCCATCGAACCAGCTTCTCTTACCTTCCCTGTTTCTGTTCATGGAACCCTTACCCCACAGACCCCCAGCTAGGTCCTCAGAGTCACCATGGAGTCATGTTCATCCTTCTGTATCCAGGTCCTGTGGATTTTGTCTCATGGGGCCCCTCCGATCTGGCCCATTTCCATCACGGCCTGCATCTCCCTAATTGAGGCTGTCTTTTAACAGTCACCCAGTAACCTACCAGTCTGTCTCCCTGTTTCTTGCCCATTCATGTGTTTATGATGAATTAATATTCTTATTATCACCCTTTTCAAAACCTCGCTAAGACTGCCATAGGATCTAAGACTTTTTTAAAGAAGGCTCCAACTCTGTTCTGGCCATAGCTTATATTATTCTCCAAGATGTCACTATTAGTCAAAGAGACCTACCTTTTGGCCTCAAAACATGCCTCAAGGTTTTCCTCCTTAGAACCCTTGCCCTTTTCTTGTCCTGGGTACCCAGTGGCCTCTGTCATCTTTCAAAGGTAAACCTAGAAACTGCTTCTTTAGCGAAGAGGCCTGAAGCACTGTCTCCCACCCCAGTAGCCGCATCGCATTCTGTCTGCACCTGTGTCGGAACGCTTTCCTGCACCACTATCTTTCCATGCACACAAGTTGTCCACCACAGCCACAGCAATGATGTAATGCAGAGCACAGTGTTCTTTCTTAGGAACCAGACATCTAAGAATGGGTTCCAGCCTTGCCCCTACAGCTCTGTGACTGAAGGTAAACCATCAACCTCTGGAGCTTAGCATCTTTATCTGTAAAATGGAGAGGCTGAAATACCACATCCATGGAATTCAAACTGTGCTTCAGAGAACGTAGATCCCCCTCCTATGCATGGTCCAGGGAGTTCTCAGCCCTTCTTGCTCCCATACTCAGCAAGAGTATCTTGCTTTCATCTCTTCTCTCTATTGGGCTTCTGAGATTTAAAAGGGTTCTAAAACACTGGCATGGATGGTGATCAAGATTCACTCCAACTCTGATATTCTTTGCTTCCAGAAAAAAACATATCCTGGTCATTTCTGGAATTCTTACTATGTCTAATATGGCTGATGTTCATACAGAAGTATAAAATGTGAATATTGTATTTCCTGTACTCCCCTCCAAACTCCCAAAGATATTCCCCTGGATATACTTCCAGTCCTTCCTTATTAAGAATTCAAGAGAGAGAGAGAGGGAAGGTGAGTGTGTGTGTGTGTGTGTGTGTGTGTGTGTGTGTGAAACAGGGTGTGAGGAAAGAGTGTGTGTGTGCGTGTGTGTGTGAAAGGGTGTGAGGAAAGAGAGAGAGTGTGTGAGAATGTGTGAGTGAAAAGGGGGGTGAGGAGAGAGAGAGAGAGAGAGAGAGAGAGAGAGTGTGTGTGTGTGTGTGTGTGTGTGTGTGTCTACAGAGCTTATTACACAAACTCATTACTCTTCTAACCTTGAAATCTTGGTATACATTATTCAATTTAATCCTCCCTTGTGACTTGTCCCAGGACCCCACATCTGGTCACTGGTGGAGCTTAAGCTCAAAGCTGTATAAACTATAGCAGCTACACTGAACTATAACAAGCTACACTGGAAAATTAGGCAGGCACAAGATAGAGGGTAGCAATAAAACAACTGTTGGGGGGGGTGGGTGTGTGTGTGTGTGTGTTTGCGACATGCCTATTTCTCTACCCTGCTGTTCCTTTTTTTGAACATTTGCATTGGCATGTGGAATATCTATAAAAGTATAAACCAGCTCTGCCTGGAAGAAATGTAATGTGAGCCACAAATACATTTTTGAATTTTCTAATAGCCACTCTTAAAGAGGTAAAAAGAAACAAGTCAAATTACTTTTAATAATATATTTTATTTAACACAGTACATCTAAAATATTATCATTTCAATATGTAATGAATATAAATATATGGATGAATGAGATATTTTTACATTCTTTTTTTTTCCCATTTATTTTATTGCATTTTAGGTTTTGGGGTACATGTGAAGAACATGCAAAATTGTTGCATAGGAACACACGTGGCAGTGTGATTTGCTGCCTTCCTCCCCATCACCTACATCTGGCATTTCTCCCCTTGCTATCTCTCCCCAGCTTCCCACCCCCCACCGTCCCTCCCCTATTTCCCCCCAACTGACCCCAGTGTGTAGTGCTCCCCTCCCTGTGTCCATGTGTTCTCATTGTTCAACACCCGCCTATGAGTGAGAACATGCGGTGTTTGATCTTCTGCTCTTCTGTCAGTTTGCTGAGAATGATGGTTTCCAGGTTCATCCATGTCCCTACAAAGGACCCAAACTCATCGTTTTTGATGGCTGCATAATATTCCATGGTGTATATGTGCCACATTTTCCCTATCCAGTCTATCGTCGATGGGCATTTGGGTTGGTTCCAGGTCTTTGCTATTGTAAACAGTGCTGCAATGAACATTCGTGTACACGTGTCCTTATAGTAGAACGATTTGTAATCTTTTGGATATATACCCAGTAATGGGATTGCTGGGTCAAATGGAATTTCTATTTCTAGGTACTTGAGGAATCGCCACACTGTCTTCCACAATGGTTGAACTAATTTACACTCCCACCAACAGTGTAAAAGTGTTCCTATTTCTCCACATCCTCTCCAGCATCTGTTGTCTCCAGATTTTTTAATGATCGCCATTCTAACTGGCGTGAGATGGTATCTCAATGTAGTTTTGATTTGCATTTCTCTGATGACCAGTGATGATGAGCATTTTTTCATATGTTTGTTGGCCTCACGTATGTCTTCTTTTGTAAAGTGTCTGTTCATATCCTTTGCCCACTTTTGAATGGGCTTGTTAGTCTTTTTCTTGTAAATCTGCTTTAGTTCTTTGTAAATTTTGGATATCAGTCCTTTGTCAGATGGGTAAACTGCAAAAATTTTTTCCCAATCTGTTGGTTGCCGATTCACTCTAATGATTGTTTCTTTTGCTGTGCAGAAGCTGTGGAGTTTGATTAGGTCCCATTTGTCTATTCTGGCTTTTGTTGTCAATGCTTTTGGTGTTTTGGTCATGAAGTCCTTGCCTACACCTACGTCCTGAATGGTTTTGCCTAGATTTTCTTCTAGGGTTTTTATGGTGTTAGGTCTTATGTTTAAGTCTTTAATCCATCTGGAGTTAATTTTAGTGTAAGGTGTCAGGAAGGGGTCCAGTTTCTGCTTTCTGCACATGGCTAGCCAGCTTTCCCAATGCCATTTATTGAACAGGGAATCCTTTCCCCATTGCTTGTTTTTGTCTGGTTTGTCAAAGATCAGATGGTTGTAGATATGTTGTGTTGCCTCCGAGACCTCTGTTCTGTTCCATTGGTCTATATCTCTGTTTTGGTACCAGTACCATGCTGTTTTGATTACTGTAGCCTTGTAGTATAGTTTGAAGTCTGGTAGTGTGATGTCCCCCGCTTTGTTCTTTTTGCTTAGAATTGACTTGGCTATGCGGGCTTTCTTTTGATCCCATATGAAGTTTAAGGTGGTTTTTTCCAGTTCTGCAAAGAAGGTCATTGGTAGCTTGATGGGGATAGCATTGAATCTGTAAATTACTTTGGGCAGTATGGCCATTTTCACGATATTGATTCTTCCTAACCATGAACATGGAATGTTTCTTCATCTGTTTGTGTCCTCTCTTATTTCGTTGAGCAGTGGCTTGTAGTTCTCCTTGAAGAGGTCCTTTACATTCCTTGTTAGTTGTATTCCTAGGTATTTTATTCTCTTTGTGGCAATTGTGAATGGAAGTTTGTTCTTGATTTGGCTCTCTTTAAGTCTGTTATTGGTGTATAGGAATGCATGTGATTTTTGCACATTGATTTTGTATCCTGAGACTTTGCTGAACTTGCTTATCAGTTTCAGGAGGTTTGGGGCTGAGACGATGGGGTCTTCTAGATATACAATCATGTCGTCTGCAAATAGAGACAATTTGACTTCCTCCTTTCCTATTTGAATGCCCTTTATTTCATTTTCTTGCCTGATTGCTCTGGCTAGAACTTCTAATACTATATTGAATAGCAGTGGTGAGAGCGGGCATCCTTGTCTGGTGCCACATTTCAAGGGGAATGCTTCCAGTTTTTGCCCATTCAGTATGATGTTGGCTGTTGGTTTGTCATAAATAGCTTTTATTATTTTGAGATACGTTCCATCAATACCTAGCTTATTGAGTGTTTTTAGCATAAAGGGCTGTTGAATTTTGTCAAAGGCCTTCTCTGCATCAATTGAGATAATCATGTGGTTTTTGTCTTTGGTTCTGCTTATGTGGTGAATTACGTTTATAGACTTGCGTATGTTGAACCAGCCTTGCATCCCCGGGTTGAAGCCTACTTGATCATGGTGGATAAGCTTTTTGATGTGCTGTTGCAATCGGCTTGTCAGTATTTTATTGAAGATTTTTGCATCTATGTTCATCATGGATATTGGCCTGTAGTTTTCTTTTCTTGTTGAGTCTCTGCCGGGTTTTGGAATCAGGATGATGTTGGTGTCATAAAATGATTTGGGAAGAATTCCCTCTTTTTGTATTGTTTGGAATAGTTTCAGAAGAAATGGTACCAGCTCCTCTTTGTATGTCTGGTAGAATTCAGCTGTGAACCCATCTGGACCTGGGCTTTTTTTGGGTGGTAAGCTCTTAATTGCTGCCTCAACTTCAGACCTTGTTATGGGTCTGTTCAGGGTTTCGGCTTCTTCCTGGTTTAGGCTTGGCAGGAGGCAAGTGTCCAGGAATTTATCCATTTCTTCCAGGTTTATTACTTTGTGTGCATAGAGTTGTTTGTAATAATCTCTGATGATGGTTTGAACTTCTGTGGAATCTGTGGTGATATCCCCTTTATCGTTTTTTATTGCATCAATTTGGTTATTCTCTCTTTTCTTTTTTATTAATCTGGCTAGTGGTCTGTCTATTTTGTTGATCTTTTCAAAAAACCAGCTCCTGGATTTATTGATTTTTTGAAGGGTTTTTTGTGTCTCTATCTCCTTCAGTTCTGCTCTGATCTTAGCTATTTCTTGTCTTCTACTAGACTTTGAGTTTTTTTTATCTTGCTCCTCTAGCTCTTTCAGTTTTGACGATAGGGTGTCAATTTTTGATCTCTCCTTGCTTCTCATGTGGGCACTTATTGCTATATATTTTCCTCTAGAGACTGCTTTAAATGTGTCCCAGAGATTCTGGTATGTTGTGTCTTCATTTTCGTTGGTTTCAAAGAACATCTTTATTTCTGCCATCATTTCATTGTTTATCCAGTCAACATTCAAGAGCAAGTTGTTCAGTTTCCATGAAGCTGTGCGGTTCTGAGTTAGTTTTTGAATTCTGAGTTCTAACTTGATTGCACTGTGGTCTGAGAGACTGTTATGATTTCCGTTCTTTTGCATTTGCTGAGGAGTGATTTACTCCCAATTATGTGGTCAATTTTAGAGTAGGTGTGATGTGGTGCTGAGAAGAATGTATATTCTGTGGATTTGGGGTGGAGAGTTCTGTAAATGTATATTAGGTTTGCTTGGTCCAGGTCTGAGTTCAAGTCCTGGATATCCTTGTTAATTTTCTGTCTGGTTGATCTGTCTAATGTTGACAATGGGGTGTTAAAGTCTCCCATTATTATTGGTGTGGGAGTCTATGTCTCTTTGTAAGTCATTAAGAACTTGCCTTATGTATCTGGGTGCTCCTGTATTGGGTGCATATATATTTAGGATCGTTAGCTCTTCTTGTTGCATTGATCCTTTTACCATTATGTAATGTCCCTCTTTGTCTCTTATGATCTTTGTTGCTTTAAAGTCTAATTTATCAGAGATGAGAATTGCAACTCCTGCTTTTTTTTGCTCTCCATTTGCTTGGTAAATCTTCCTCCATCCCTTTATTTTGAGCCTTTGTGTATCCTTGCATGTGAGATGGGTTTCCTGGATACAGCACACCGATGGGTTTTGTCTTTTTATCCAATTTGCCGGTCTGTGTCTTTTGATTGGGGCATTTAGTCCATTTACATTTAGGGTTAATATTGTTATATGTGAATTTGATACTGCCATTTTGGTGCTAGCTGGCTGTTTTGCCCTTTAGTTGAGCTGTTCCTTTATATGTGTAGAGCCTCTTTCAGGAGCTCTTGTAGAGCTGGCCTGGTGGTGACGAAATCTCTGAGTACTTGCATGTTCCCAAAGGATTTTATTTTTCCTTCACTTATGAAGCTTACTTTGGCTGGATAGGAGATTCTGGGTTGAAAGTTCTTTTCTTTAAGGATGTTGAATATTGGCCCCCATTCTCTTCTGGCTTGTAGGGTTTCTGCTGAGAGGTCTGCTGTGAGTCTGATGGGCTTCCCTTTATGGGTAACCTGACCTTTCTCTCTGGCTGCCCTTAGTATTTTCTCCTTCATTTCGACCCTGGTGAATCTGACGATTATGTGCCTTGGGGTTGCTCTTCTTTATGAATATCTTTGTGCTGTTCTCTGTATTTCCTGGACTTGAATGTTTGCCTGCCTTGCTAGGTTGGGGAAGTTTTCCTGGATAATATCCTGAAGAGTATTTTCCAGCTTGGATTCATTCTCTTCGTTGCATTCGGGTACGCCTATCAAACGTAGATTAGGTCTTTTCACATAGTCCCACATTTCTTGGAGACTTTGTTCATTCCTTTTTACCCTTTTTTCTCCAGTCTTGCCTTCCCGTTTTATTTCATTGAGTTGATCTTCGACCTCTGATATCCTTACTTCTGCTTGGTCCATTCGGCTGTTGATACTTGTGCATGCTTCACGAAGTTCTCGTGTTGCGTTTTTCAGCTCCATCAATTCACTTATATTCCTTTCTATTTTGTCCATTCTTGTTAGCATTTCGTCAAATCTTTTTTCAAGGTTCTTAGTTTCTTTGCATTTGGTTAGAACATGTTCTTTAAGTTCACAGAAGTTTCTTACCACCCACCTTCTGAAGTCTGATTCTGTCATTTCATCACACTCGTTCTCCATCCAACCTTGTTCCCTTGCTGGCGAGGAGTTGTGATCCCTTTTAGGAGGAGAGGTGTTCTGGTTTCGGGTGTTTTCATCCTTTTTGCGCTGGTTTCTTCCCATCTTTAAGGATTTATCCACCTGTCAACTTTGTAGTTGCTGGCTTTCAGATTGGGTCTCAAATCTTTCAGATTGATGTTCTGTTTGTTGATGATGAGGTTATTTCTGTTTCTTGGTTTTCCTTCTGACAGTCTGGCGCCCCTGCTGTAGGTCTGCTGAGGTTCACTCCAGGCCCTGCTTGCCTAGGGTTCACCTGCAGCAGCTGCTGAACAGCAAGGGTTGTTACCAGTTTTCTTCTGCTGCTATCTTTGTCCCAGAAGGATACCCGCCTAGTGTCAATCTGATCTCTCTTTTGTGAGGTGTCTTTTTGGATATATAGGGGTCAGGGAGCTGCTTGAGGAGACGGTCTCTTCTTTATAGGAGCTCAAATGGTGAGCTGCTAGCTCTGTTGTTGTTCATTCAGAGCTGCTCGGCAGGTACTTTTAGGTCTGCTGTAGCAGAACTTATAAACTGCTTTTTGTTCCCAGGTTCTCTGTCCCAGGAATTTAGGGCTTTATTTATGAGTTTCCGTTATGCTGCCGCCTTCTTTTTTTTTTTTTTTTTTTCCCCTTCAGACCTGCCCAGCCCAGCAAGGAGGCAGCCTAGTCACTGTCGGCCTATAGCAGCTTTGCTGAGCTGCTGTGGGCTCCGCCCCGCTGCCGAGTGAACTTCCCTGCAGTCCTGTTTATATGGGTGTAGTTAGAACTGCTTTGGCGATGGTGGCCCGCCTCTGTTGGGGTGGAGTCTCTGCTGTGGCGGGTTGCCTTGGCAACGGCGGGCTGCCTCAGCAATGGCGGGTTGCCTTGGCAACGGCAGGCTGCCTGGGTAATGGCGGACACCCCTCCCCCACAGAGCTGGACCGTCCAGGGTTCAGCTGCGCTTGCTGTGAAACTCTCAATCCAGAGTTTCTGGTTGCTGTTCTTTTGTGGGGGTGGGACCAGCCGAGCCTGATGGCCCGGCTCCCTGCCTCAGAGCCTTTTTTAAGTTGGTGTTCCAGTCACCTGTTGAAGAGGCGCTGGGGTCTGTTTGTTTTCCCCTGCGGCCACTCATTGCGCTGGCTTAAACCGCGGCACTGAGGTTTGTGGCACTTTTTTTTCTTTTTTTTTGCCCTGGAATCTACTGTCCTGGTTCTCTGCTCAGTCCCCTTTTTGAACCAGCGTATGGGCGACTTCCTGTGGCTCCAATCGCCAGCCTAAAGGGCCCCCGGACCAGTGCATTTTGTACGGAGAACCGCGGCTCCAGGGCGCTGACAAAGCAGCCGCACTGGCCGAAACAGCCGCGCTGGCGACCGTGGAGCACCTCTGCCCGGGAATTTCCTAGTCTGTGGGCAATAAAAACGCGGCGTCCACTCACCCTCTGCGCTTTCACTGGGAGCTGCAATCCTGAGCTGTTCCTAAATGGCCATCTTGGATCGTCCCTACATTCTTTTTTTTTTTAACTAAGCGTTCAAACTCCAATGTGTATTTTACACTTATAGCACATCTCAGCTCAGACTGGCCACATTTCAAGTGCTCAGGAGCCACATGTACTGATTGGACAACGCAGGTCTAAGTCATCAGATAAAAGGATAAATTAAAGAAGAAACAGACTTGCCATTTGTCAGGAAGAGAGAAGAAAATAAGTCAGTGCCCTTCTCACTGAAGTCTTGTTCTTCTGTCTCCCACATTGTCGTCTTTTCTGGTTTATGTAGGGGCTATAGACATTGGGGCTCTTGCATGTGAAACCAGCCAAGCTGAGGTTGATGCAGCTGCCCGGGCTTCTTCCCCTGAATTCATGGTGCTTGAGCTCCAACTTGCAAGTATAAAGTGTTTATCGACACTAGTGAACTGTCCTCAGTGTGTCCTGACTTTAAAAATGCTTGCACGTGGGGAGCTTCATTGTCTCTGTGAACTTTCATTCCACATGCCACTTTAAGAAACAAAAATTCCTGTAGGAAGGATCAAAGTAGGAGATTTCAATGCCTGTTAGTTTTATTTAATTGAAAAAAATATTAAACCAAAAAGTAAAATAACATAATCTGGTTGTAAAAACACCTAATGTTAATACAGAAGTATAAAATGTGAACACTGTCTTTCTTGTACTCCCCTCCAAACTCCCAAAGATATCCCCCTCGATATACTTCCACATCTTCCTTGCTACAAATTAGAGAGAGAGCGTCCATTTATAAATGCATAAAATACGTAGGTACACATGTAGATCTGTACATTTCTCTCACAGAAATAACCTTACCCGATACTCTTCTGTACATTGCTTATTTGCTTTATTTTATTATAATTTGTCAGTAAATAGAGATTTAACGCATTTTTAAACAGATTAATAACTGACAGTTCATTTATTTCATAATTTCCTCTTGATGGACATTTAGGGTATGTTTTGTCAAAAAAATACAAATAATGTTAACGGCAAGCAGTGTTGCAGTAAAATCCTTGTGCTTATTTTATGGAGCATTTGTCCAAGTATTTCTGTACGGTAAATTCCAGAAGTGAAATTATAGGGTCAAATGACATGCAAATTTTTTAAATTCTGCTAGCTAAACCAAATTACCCTGCAAGAAGTTTCAACTAAACTCTGTTTTTAGCTTGAGGTGGGAGGTAGGATCGAGATTCTCAAAGATGAAGAAACGTTGTCAACAGTAAAGCAAGACAAGAACTCTTACATAAGCCTTGCTACCTTTTGTACCACTACTTTAAAATAGTATCAAGTGGAGGCTGGACAGGTTGGCTTACACCTGTAATCCAAGCACTTTGGAAGGCCAAGGCAGGAGAGTGACTTGAGCTCAGGAGCTCTGGGCAGCATGGTGAGACCCTGTCTCTAGTAAAAATCAAAAAAAAAAAAAAAGAAAGAAAGAGAAATCAGCCGGGCATAGTGGTATGCTCCTGTAGCTCCTACTATTCAGAGGCTAGGTGGGAGGATCGCTTGAGCCCGGGAGATGGAGGCTGCAGTGAGCTAGGGCGGCACAACTACACTCCAGGCTGGGGAACGGAGTGAGACTGTGTCAAAAATAATAAGTGGAAAACCTAAGTGAATATAGTAATTTTATAAAACTTTTGTTAAGCTTGGTTTGATGCATAAGAGACATCTTTCAACTGTAAAATTCACTGTGGGTTTCCTTTTTATCAGTTGCATAGCGATAGGGAAGGAATCAACCTCATTTTGTCAGTTAAAAAAAATTATCTCAGATCATGTCCCAAGCAGTTTTTCAGACCAGCTTTTTTTCTAGTGCACAGCCGTTCAAAGATTATTCTACAGAATTTCATAAGTGCCTAGGCTTGAAGAATAATGTATATTGAGTTCTGATATTCCTTCCAGACAGAATTTGGGTCCTTCGTGTCATTTTTCCTTCTTAGTCACCGACGCTTGTGCATCATTACTTTGGATGCCTTCCAGGTCTACTCCTTGGAATAACTCTAGAAGCATTTCCATCAGCCACTTATAATAGGAAAATAATCAAACTAGTAGTTTCAAGTCTACCTGGTCATAAAGTCATATCTTTCAACCATTGAGTCAGATGAAAATATTCAGCTGGAGACAAGAAGCCACCCACTTTTGATTATAAAACACAGAAAGAGTCAATATTTTATACACTGAAAGCCATTTTTTTTTTAGAGAAAAACATACAAATGTAGTTAATATGTTTTATGTAACATGGGTGCCTTCAAAAATGAAGACCCAAAGAAACAGGGACAACTGTGCATTTTTGTAGACAGTCATGCAGAAGCATGAGTGGAAGACCAAAGGCATGATCTAATGGTGATAAACTGGGGAAAACCTGACAAGGCCTGCTTGTTCAGATGCTTTCTGTGTCACCGTGTCTTCAGAGATAAGAATGCTCCTTTCCTCCAGGTATAGGGCGGGCACCTCTGGAATGAAAGTTTATGACCAACTCTAAAGGAAAATTAGAGAATCCTTTTGTGTCCCAGATGGAAAGTCAGTTCTTACCAGTCTAATATTTAGTCGGTGGCAAACTTACCATCTCATTTTTGTCATGAGCGGGAGGCACCTCATAGCCCTACGGCATAGAAAGAACCACACCTGCACAAAATTATTCTAGCTGGGGCGTGGACCTCCAATCTGTGTTGAATCTGGCCTTGATGACTCCTTTAAAGCATGATGTCACATTTACATTTGTTTTATAGTGTTCATGCACATTTACTAGACAATAATAAATATAGTAATTAATGCAAGGTATTTCAGGTAAATGTAGATTGCTGAGATTTTATTGTATGCCTACACAATTTTCCACCAAACACAACTAAGGCACTAAATTACAATAAATAGTAAGAGGTATCAAAAGATTCTAGTAGATCTTGTACTAAAATGATAGGTGGTAGTGACAATGTGAGTAACTCCATGTGGGCCCCTGCTGTGGAGTGGTCTGTGGCTTTCTGATACCCTTGCTGTATCGTTTTGTGCTGAGGATCTACCTCCCATCTGGTGTTCCAATGGTGGCTGAAGGAGCTGGCCTCTGATAACACGCAGCACTTGGTTTAAGTGAGAAACATTGGATATATTCTTACAGAAATAAAAGATATTATCTAGCTTCTTTTATTCCCTTCCTTCACTTCTTTCACCTCTTCCCTCTGTCCACACCCCTCTTCTCCTTCTTTCTCTTCCTTCTCTTTCCTTCTCTCCCTTTGTCCTTCTCTTCCTCCCACTTTAACCATAGGAAATATAGAGCATTCAGCATGGTCTTTCACATTGACCTTCTCTGGAAATACATAAAAGTATTGGGTTTGTGATTTATTGCTCCGGTTTTGCTTGCCAAATTAAATTTACAGATATTAGAATTTACTCATAGATAGGATCGATTAAAAGCTGTTGACTGCTTAGGAGTGTGTATATATGTGCACACACACATACGTGGACTTTTATAACAGAAAGAAAGGTGTGACAGAGACAACTGCAGACATGTGGACTATACTTACTTGCTGATTGAAACATTGCAAGGGACAATTCAATATGGCAGATTTCTACTGGAGATTAGATTTTCCCATGAACTGAACTGGATACTACCAGCTCTTCTCTTATCACTGGCACAAAGTTTGCTGGACATTTCCAGTCCAGAACTTGGGAGGAGATCCAATACTTTGAAAGTGGGGCAACAAGAGCCTGCCAAATGTGTTTGCACTGTGTTGCTCGACTATTTAATTGGTAATAATTTGACATACTAATATTATAATATTCAGCAGTAATTTGGAAGCCAATTGCTCTGTTTTGCTTGCCAGAGTCATATTGAATTCTTCAGGCATCAGCATGTAATAAACTTGATTTCAAAAGGCACTTTGTTAGGTGGCATACAGCCCTGATTAAAAATAGCACTGAACTTAGTACTTAGGCACTTTTCATTTTTTTCTCTAAACTAGTATCTTTTTTACGGATTGTGTGTTAACAGCTTCTTGTTGCATTTACCTCTGTAAACCCTCAATCAAAATTTATTCAAAATATTAGGAGCGTTTAGTTTAAAATGATACCTACTGGCCTGCACAAACATCGTGCGTTGAAAACTAAGACTGGCAGTGAAATAATTATCAAAATTATAGGAAGAATTTTCATTTAGCCAGAACTGGATTGAAAAATCCATTTGGTGGCCAGGTGCAGTGGCTCACACCTATAATCCCAGCACTTTGGGAGATCAAGGTGGGCAGATCACTTGAGCCCAAGAGTTAAAGACCAGCCTAGGCAACATTGGGAGACCCTGTCTCTACCAAAAAAAAAAAGAAAAAAAAAAAGAAAAAATCCAGGCATGGTGGCACATGCCTGTAGTCCCACCTACTTGGAAGGCTGAGGTGGGAGAATCGCTTGAGCCTGGGAGATTGAGGCTGCAGTGAGCCATGATCGCACCACTGCAATCCAGCCTGGGTGACGCTTTTTTTTCTGTCTCAGGAAAATATATATATATTTGGTGACACAGGTTTTTTATATGCACCTGGAAATAGGTAGACCTTTTTTCCCCCCTCCCTCAACTCCCCTTGTTTCAGAAACACTAGGCTGATTTCAGTTCAGAAAATAGCCAGCTCTTCCCACTGCCCTTCCTGTTGAGATCTCCACAGTGCTATTGACTTACCTACTCCACAGTATTACATCTTTTGCTCTCTCAGGTAAGAGGCTTCAATACTAGAAAACACATACATACCAAAAGGAAGTAAGGGTCTGAAAATAAGAATAGGATATTTGGTAAGTGGGGACAGAGACACAGAGAATATTAGATGAAACATACTAGATATTAACATATAAGCTACTCAGAGAGCATTAAATATTTACAGAGGCCAGGCACGGTGGCTCACACCTGTAATCCCAGCACTTTGGGAGGCCGAGGTGGGCGGATCACAAGGTCAGGAGTTCGAGACCAGTCTGATGAACATGAGGAAACCCCTTTTCTACTAAAAAATACAAAAAAATTAGCTGGGTGTGGGGTGGCATGCGTCTGTAATCCCAGCTACTCAGGAGGTTGAGACAGGAGAATCGCTCGAACCCGAAAGGTGGAGGTTGTAGTGAGCCAGGATTCCGCCACTGCACTCCAGTCTAAGTGACAGAGTGAGACTTCATCTCAAAATTAAAAAATTAAAATTAAAAATTTACAGAATAAGTTCAAAGTAACGTCTACATTGTATTAACTACAATGTCTGGTGAGATTACTCCCCTTAGAAAATGAAAAACAACTATCTGAAAGAAAAATTATTGTAACTTTTGAAAAAATACTACTAGATAAGACAAAGTAACATTATCCAAAGGGCTCAAAAAGCCAAAAGATAAAAATTCTGAAAATGATTAGCTAAGTCAGAAGAAAATTTCTAAAAGTCAGTAGACTAACTCAAAAGAATGCTAAAAGACATACTCTCTAAAACAGACACAAAAAGCCACAAGAACAGAACACTCTAAAATGTAAAAACAGCAATCTGAGATGGAAAGGGAGATGAATGAGACATGGAATAATAAGGAAACTAAGTATATAGCACAGTCAAAATCTGATAGGAAGCAGTAAAACATAGAATTAATACTGTTGGCAATGGAACCACTGATATAAATGACAATATTGGAAGTTGTCTCAAAGACAACTTGTTCTGAGAAAAAAGAACAAAAGGCTTATAAAATGGTGAGAAACTGACAAACATGAAAGATAAATAATGGAAATCTGGCCTAAGAAGTTGATGATCTTGAGGCCAGGTACAGTGGCTCACTCCTATAATCCCAGCACTTTGGGAGGTCAAGGCAAGAGGATTGCTTAAGCCCAGGAGTTCGAAACCAGCCTGAGCTACATGGTGACACCCTGTATCTAAAAAAGAAAAAAGAAAGGAAGCTGATGGTCTTAAAATGCAGCAATCAAAGCCACAAGTAAAGAAACACGTTCCTAAACTGAGGAAAGACTTGAGTACACAGATTAAAAGATCTTGCAATAGTTTGGGTGAAATCATTGAATAGAGACGCTAGCAGTTGGGATACTCAGGTCTGTGAATATAGAAAACTCATTTTGGATCCACTAAAGAATAAAGAACTTATTGACTCACATAAATGGTGATTCCCTCATAGGTGAGCTTCAGGGTTGGCTTAATCCAGAAGCTGCAACTCTGTCTCCCTAGGATTCCATTTTCTATGTCTTGGCATCTTCAAAGGCTGTCTTCACTCACGGCAGGGTGGTTACAGTAGTTCCAGGTTTCACATCTGCCCTGCAGGATACTCACATATTAAGAGCTCATTCTTCTGTGTCAGGATTTCAAACAGGAGCCCTGAGATTCATTCTTAGGACCGCTTGTGATATGGGCCTGCAGTAGAACCAGTGACTGAGACCAGAACAAAGGAATTTGTTTATCAGATAGATGGTAGATTGAAGAACATCAGCGTTGTGCTACAAGGTGAAAGGGGAAAAGACCACCCACGGAATTCACTCCAAAGATTGACACAGAGCACATTTGGAAAAATGTTTGAATTGCAGGGAGAAAGAAAATAGCCTACAAGGATCAAATACATTTATTTTAAAGCTATACAAAAAGGAAAGAAAATCAAGCTGGCCCCAGACTACTCTCTTATTGAATAGAGGAGAATAGAAAAAATTCTACAGCTTTTTTGGGGGCAGAGTCTGTAACCCAAGAACTTTATTCTCAGCTGAGTTGTCTTAATGTGTGAAAGCAGTACAAAGTTTAGTGATACAAGGATTCAGTTTCTATTTGTATATTTGGTAAATACCCAGTGGGCATACCTGAGCTAACTAAGAAGGATGTCAAAATCTGTACATCAAGAACAGGATGCCATACCATGAAAGGACTGGTATGAAAGGGTTGCCCTGTAGTGATACTGTCACAGAACCAACATCCCACTCTTCACAGAAGCTCTGAGAACCATTACTTCAGCAGACCTCACCTGTTTGTACTGGCCATGTTAATGACCCTATAGGAATGTGGTTGGGTTACTATATTTTTCACAACAGCATCTGGATGAGGTTTAAAAGCAAATAATTTCATTATGAATTATTAGTTCTTATTAAGAGACTAGCCCTGTAATTGGACCTCAGAAATTCCCCCTGAAAAGCTTCAGGCAGAGTGTACCATCAGATTTAAAAGTCTAATTAAGTATGACTAAAATTGTGTTTCATTTTAGCCCACCTTTGACTAAAAGAAATGGTCTCTAAAGACCTAAAAAATAAATATATAAAAGGCTATTCAAAGTGAAAAACCAAAGATGAAATGGAAAGGGAGATAAATGAGATAAGAAAGAATTATAAATACATAAAATGGAGTACCTAATTTACAGTCCCCTTAAGGCAGACAGCAAAGAACAAAACTGACACTTGAGGAGAATTGAGAAAGTGATGCAAAGGCAAATTGGGTTAAACTCTCAGGTGGGTGATGTGTTCCTCTGATATCATATCTGGCATTTTCCCCAATTTTCTTAACATACATTTCTCTACCTGAAAATAGTGTATATTAATACCAAAAGTGAAATTAATCAAAATGTTCAGTGTTGGTGGGATTGCTTAATAAATTACAATCTATCAGTACATTATGCAGTATTGAAATTGGAAAGTATTTGTACTGTAGTGTTCCTCCCTGTCAGAGTGTCGACTCTCATTCATGTTATTGGATGTGTTATTTGTTATAAATATTTCTGCATCACTTAGCCATTGTTAAAATATTGATGTGCTTCCAGACCCACTGGTAAGGAGCCCCTCCTTGGAGTACCCCAGCTCCCTAGATGCCCCTGTCTCTCTCCAAGATCCCAGGACCTCCCTGAGATCCCACCACTAGAGAGTTAACAGCTGACACCAGGGTTCTTCCATGTCAAAAAAAGAAAAAAGGTTTTTTAGTATTATTTCCGATTATAGAAATGCATTCCTAGGATATTTGCTGTTATTCCTGTATTCTCTTTAAGCCCCCTGAAGTCATCCTGTTTCTGGCAATGGTTTCTTCCAGCTACCATTTACACAATTGCTGGTCTAGAACAATTGATTATGCACCTTATGATATCAAAGACCTCCTACTACTAGTCCCTAACTCACTTCTGATCTTTATCCTGTTTCTTGGACCTTAAAGGCTTCTGGAAATGGGTAAAATTTGGAATTTAATTTCTAGCTGTGAAGTTCTTCCTTTGGTTTTGTTATTGTTGTTGTTTTGGGGCAGATTTAGCATTATCATTAACCGCTGTTAGCCATCTTCGCACAGAAATGTTTACCAGAAGTGATACCTAGAATGATCCCCTAATAGATCTACACACTAAACACTATGAATTTGTTACATTACATAGCAGAGGGATTTTGCAGATGTATTTAAGGTTATGAACCTCACAATAGGGAGATTATTCTGGATTATCTGAGTGGCCCCAATCTACAGCCCTTTTAAACAGAGAACTTTCTCAGGCTAAAAGCAGAAGAGATATGACAGAAAGAGAAACTCCAAGCATGGGAAGGATCAAGCATGCTTTGCTGGCTCTGAGACATAGTAGCCGCATTAGGAACCAGAGAGAGACCTCTAGAAACCATGGGCAGCCCCCAGCTGTCAGCTAGCAAGGAGACAGGGACCTCAGTCTTAAAACCACGTCAGACTGAATTCAGCCAACAGTCATGTATGAGATTGGAAGCAGATTTAGCCCCAGAACTTCCAGAATGGAACGTAGCTCTGCCGACACCTTGATGTCAGCTTTGTACAGCTCTAAACAGAGAACCAGCTGAGCCATACCATACTTGGACTTTTGACCTACAAAACTGTGAGATGATACATGAGTGTTGTTTTAAGCCACTATTAAATTTGTGGCAATTTGTTACAACAGCAATAGAAAATTAATATACCAATATGTAAAATAACAGCAACAACAAAAAAACCAACAGAAGTCTGTGGAATAAACACTAAACATTGCAGAAAACACAGTTCGGCTGTTGCCGCGCTCTGGCTGAGAATGTCTACACAGTAATGAGCACCAAATCTGAAGGCCAAAAGCACTTGGTGGGAGCTTTTTTCTTTGCACTCCACTAAAAACATACAAAAAGGATTGGGGCCTAGGGGGAAGTGTATGAATATGTATGTATCTGTGTATCATTTTTGATAAGAAAAACATTTTAGAGATGAACCATTTTAACAAAGTGGCCTTGTTATAGTGCCCTGATTAAAAGAGGGTGGGTGTATTGTTTGTAGCTTCTTCTTCGTTTACTTAAAGTCATTATTGCATATAGTAACAAATTGGTGAGAAGAAGAAACTATACAAAGGGGAGATTGTTTTGGCAATGGTACTTGCTGTCCTTTTTGTTCTTTACTTCTTCTAGTACAACTGTAAAACTTAGACATGCTTTTCAAGATGTGTTAGCACAAGATCTGGGTGTTGTTTATGGTTCCTAAACTCTGAAGGCTACTTACATAAGGCTCAACCCAACTTAGAAGATACAGTGAATTGCTTTGTGGTATGAATTGCACTGGTAATGTGGAAGCTTGCTAACATATGCTGTAATTCCAAAGGTGGTCGAGCATAGGAGATAATGTTGGAGCCAGACTGCCTGGGTTTAAATCCTAGCTCTTCCACTTACTAGCTGCATAGCCCAGGCCGAGTGACATAATCACCAGTGCCTCAGTTTCCTTTGGTGTGAAAATAGATAATAAAACTACCTCTCTCATGGTTTATTGTGAGAATTTTATAATATAAAGTGCTCAAAATGGCATTTTAGTACATTGATTGGAAGCAATAAATGTTAGCAATAACTATGATTGTTATCCTTTCCTTAAACATGAAAATATTCATGAAATTGGGGCATTCGGGCTCCTTGGACACAAAAAACAATTAATCCCAATGATTTTCCCCAAGTGAAGATGACCCAACCATCTGTATGAGAGAAGCAGACCAGGACAGCCAGTCACCTGTGAGGCCCATCTGTCCCCCTCTTCACTGGTGTTTTTCACTTCAAATTAGTGAGGCTGTGTAGATAATGTTGCCATTATAGCAGTCCTTACCATATAAATCTTCATTTTATAACAGTTGACAAATGTATTTCTCAATCTGTTTTATGGAATAGTATTTATGAGGTAATGATGGGCATGCTGTGAAATGATGGGTCAATACTAAATAAGTTGGGAAATATTGGGTTAAACAAAGGTTTCTGTGACTGAGGACTTAGCAAAGCCCTATTATTAATGTAAATTGTGAATTTCCAAAGATATATATATATATAGTGCATAGCTCCTGAAACATATTTGACTATGGGACTTTATTTTCAGGATATGCCTCTTAAAATTACTCGGAAGTATTCTTTACATCCAGTTTGGGAAACAGCTGCTCTAAAATAGGAGCACATTTTGCCAGGATTGTTTAACATTTATGAATTAGGATTATTATTAATTGTAGCTTGTTGTAAAGGAGATTTTTATACTTACATATCCCAAAAGTATATGTTTATGTATGTGTATCTGTAGTAAAAACTAAAATTAGATAAAGTAGTGAAGAGTCTATTTCCCATTTTGTAGATTAAAAATGGCCCTTCTTAGGTCAGATTAATGACTTTTCCCAGTAGTTCTTCTCTGACAGATAATGAGATCATCTCGTTGCTGGTCACTTGGCAAACACTTGGTCATCAAATATGTATTGTACTGGGCATCAGTCGATACATCAACACATGGTTTGTTATCCATCACTTTAGTGAGGCCTTTTATAAAAGAATCTGTAGTTTCAGCCAGCACCACTTGTTGAGATGGTAAGTTCTATAAGGTTAGTATCGTCTGTGTGCGGAAATTCCTTTCTATTGACCTAAACTTACCTCTCTCAAATGTCAGGGATTCATCCCTTCACTTGATATTCAAAACTGGTGAATACAACCAAGTTTACTTTTATTGATTTTATACACTTCAGCCTTATCCTCCACTCCTTTGGTCATTGTCTTTCTCAACTAAAAAGTCCCCATTTTTTAGTTTGTCACTTGACTCATGTCAAGACCTGTGAAGGATGTGAGATTTTCCCCTACTTACAAGTTAACAAATTAGTCTACCACAGTTTCATGAATGCTGGCAAAAGATACAAGACTCTTGGGTTAGAGAGAAAGGCCAGTTTATTACTCACACCAATAGCAGTAGCTACAGTATCAACATTTGCACCAGATTCCCAATTCCCTTAGGAAAATAAGGGGACCAGATGACACCTGTATGCGCACACACGCGCGCGCGTGCACACACACACACACAGAGTGTGTGTTACAAAAAAAAATCCCCAAGCTTTGGGAACATGAACCTTTTATAATGCTTAGTAAGTCGGCCTGACCGTTGCCCCAGCAGAAGGCATTATTATGTTTAAGAGTAAACAAACCTGCTCATGCTATAGAGGGAGACACTATCGCCTTCCAAAGCAGTTTACTTGAAAATCTAGTCCAGCACAAATGCAGTTAATGTCTCTACTTGCAAGGTGTGCAGAAATACAAGGGACCCGTGCAGAACTGTCTCCCAACAGGGAACAGCTGTCCCCTACATCTGCTACACCACTATTCCTTCCTCTGAGACATGTCAAGTTTCATTACACATATATCAAGGTCTGTAGCCAAACCTGCAATATTTAGATGAAAATATGTTGGTGCATTTATTTCATATTATAGAACTTAAACTCCACAGGGGCAAGGATCTTTGCTTTGCTTACTTGGATATCCCAGAGGCAGAGAACTATATCTAGCACATAGTCAGCATTCAATAAAGATGTGTTGAATGAATATATGAATTTCCTATATTCTTCTTATTTGGATCCATAAGTTTATTGGCTTTGCTGTGCAGAAGCAGCAGTTATATTGGTACCTTCAAGAAACTGCCTGCAGAGATTCTTGGAGTCATCTGCCTGGAACACTGCCGGCTCACCCCGTCAACTCACCTCCTATCTGCTCCATCTCATTCTTCCAATCTCATCTTAAATGTTATTTCCTCAAAGAGACCTTTCCGAATCCAGAATAAAATCAGTACTTTTGGGAATTCACTCTCACAACACCTTTGCTTTTTTCCTTCATAGCACTTAGCACAGTTTGTACTTATATTTATTTTAGTGTTTTCTGGCTTAAAACCTGTTTGCTGTATCACTCATGAAACTGTAAACCAGACCATCTCTATTTTGCTCACCACTGTATAGCTAGTACATAACAGAGCATGGCGTAAAGTGGCCACCAACTAAATGAGTAATGAATACGTGAATGAACATATTGCAGCCTGTAGGTCAGAGCCCATCGCTATGAGTGGCTTTGGCATAAAATGGGCCAAATGCATCGTTTGCTCCTTGCCTTTTTCAAAACAGTTTGCCATCTTTCTCGTCAGTCACAAAGTCTCAAGATTTTTCTTCAGTAGAGTTTAGTCATTTTTTTGTGTTATATTCCCAGAAAGCACTTAATTTTAAATTCAGAGGTGTCATGTCATTTTACTAATCAAAACAGCATAAACATATTAAGTCAGTACTGGTCCTAGCATTATTCCTTTGGTAATTCTAATGTTTACACTTATGTATTTAACTCGGTTGCCTAATAAGGAAATGAACTTCCAAAAGAATCCCATTAATCTCAATTAATGAATGAGCAAATATTCTTTGAAAACCTGCCAGGTGTTGGCCAGGTGTGGTGGTTCATGCCTGTAATCCCAGCACTTTGGGAGGCCAAGGCAGGCCAATTACCTGAGATTGGGAGTTCAGGACCAGCCTGGCCAACATGGTGAAACCCTATCTATACTAAAAATACAAAAATTAGCCAGTTGTTATGGCAGGCGCCTGTAATCCCAGCTACTTGGGAGGCTGAGGCAGGAGAATCGCTTGAACCTGGGAGGCGGAGGCTGCAGGGAGCTGAGACTGTGTCACTGCACTCCAGCCTGGGCAACAGAGTGAGACTCTGTCTAAAAAAAAAAAAAGAGAAACCTACCAGGTACTTACAATCATTCTGGGCACTGTGGAAGATAGGAAAATCATGAAGACTGAGTCTCAAGGAGGTTATAACCTACATGAGCAAATAAAAATGTGCATGATGTGTTAGCATGTAATAAGTAGCAAGCAGTATCAGACCATGTATATGTAAGTGCTAAGCCACATGGTACAGATTTTTAAAACTGTTAAGAGCTTAGAAAAGTAAAATATTACCCCAAACTAGAATAATAGGAACTTCCTGAGATTAGTCCTGAGCTGGATTTTGGAGATGTTTAATTAGATATTTAACAAAAATTTCATGAGGCAAGCTACAGAAATAGCAGCGCAGTCTCAGAAAAGCAAGACCTGGCTGTACTGGAAGGTATAAGTTGGGAAATAGTGTCATGTATGCACAATCACTGTTGGACTATATGAATCACATACAGTCTTTATGACTCCTTTTCCATTCAGTTAAATGCTATACAGATAAAGCCACACCTTTGGACAAATACAACTGGGGTGAGAACCGTCAAAAGATGGAGCCTTGCTAAGGAGAATCCACGAAATAAACAGCAAAGGAAAGACTTAGAAGGTCATCCAGCATACTCATAAATTCCAGCTATTACCAAAGATGAAAGGGAAGTGAGAGCCATGAGGAACAATAGGAAGGAGTGCCCCGGCCCCCTCCAGCTGCCTGTTTACAGGAGAGGAGGAGCAGCAGTGCTGCCCAGATGGCAGAGCCAAAGTTAGAATGAAGCTTCCTCACCCTAAGACCTCTTTAGGAAATCCTGTTTGTGACGCTGGCTTCACTGTGAAGTCATCAGGATCCCCCACAGGGTTGCAGGAGCACACTTCTGGATTGAACCATGGTTCCTAATGCCGATTTGAAATCTTATTATCATGTGCACTCAGCAAGATAGAAACTGCATATCAGGTGAAGCTTGGGTCAGACTTTATTTTGCAAGCATTTACTTATCTTTCTTGTACGATGGAAATGCTGGCAACACAATAGCTTAAAAACAAGATAAGCCTCATCTTTTTTCCTGTATGGGTATGTTAGAGAATGATGATTTCGATGGCCTTTAAAAAGCAGGAAAGGGCAAAGCCCTATGATGCCATTTCTTTGGCATTTCATTACTTCATTAAGAGAATTATCCTGAAAGCCTGGGAGCTGTAATACGGCTTAAAAACCCATGAGAGCTGAGTGAAAACACCATAGACTCCAAACCAAATTAACCAGAAGGTTCATCCTGAAGAGACCCACTTTTATATTTGCACCTGGGGTGTGTACTTTTCCTTCTGCCACTCAAGTGCTTTTGCGTGTGGGGGTGGACAATTTGCTTTCCATGCCAAACCCAATGAAATGGGATTTGTCTTCCCTCTCAGACAGGTGGCCACGCTGTGACAGAGAGGGCTCTGCCTGGCTGCTTGCCTCTTTGGACACGCAGCCCTGTGGCAGTGCAGCACCAGGCCCCCTATCTGACCCTGTGGCCTCACAATCTGGAGGCCCACATGGGCAGCCTCGGGTGGTGGAGTTCCACTGGCAGACAAAGAAGAGAGGCAAACATGCTCATCCAGGTGACTTCTGTATGATAGAAGAAACCTCTAAAGTCCTGGTGATGTGTGAACCCGTGAAATGGCTGCTCATAATTAAAGTATGAGCTTTCCTTCCTCTTTTTCAGCATGGACCAGGCCTTGGGAAAGGAATTTTGGCCTTCCCAGACTGTACACATTACTTAATCTACACTTATTACATGCATCAGGAGCAGATTTCACAAGCCTTCTTCCTGTGAGACTAGGTTAGTCACTTAGGGTTAATTATTCAACAGTAGAGGAAATATTGTGATGGAGGGAAAATAGATTTCCAGAAGCCAGGGAGTAGAGAGTCTCAAAATGTCAGATTGCTCCATGCAGGGTGCATAGCCATTTTTATTGCAGTCTTTGAACATGAGGTAATAATCGTGATTTGAATTCTCTAAACGTCAAAAATACTCCCTTCTTAGCTGTAAATGGCCACTTGTCCCAACCCCACAAATCCATGGGGAACTTCTGTTCTCCCAGAGAAAATGCAGTTAGACTACAGCAAAGAAAGGGACCCTAGGTCTCCCCCTCCTGCCTTAAGAGGAATCTTCAGTATCTCTACTTATGAGATAATAAAATGTATCAGATCAGGACTCACCAGTGCTGTTTCAAAAATTTTTGATTGTGAGTGCCACATCTGACCACTGCACATATAACACTGAGAAAGAAAATTGGACCCAGTTCTCTGCTTTTGCCTTCCATTCTCCCCCTAAGGGTCCACGTGAACAGCAAACATGGCCTGGTTTCCTTAGGTCCTTCTGGGCCCATTTCTTTTCTTTCATCATCTTTCTTAAGGCTGATATGGCAATTCCACAGGGAAGAAACAAACAGTACACTTGGATGAACTCTGCGAAACACAAAGACCTTTCCTCTTCTCCCTGATTCTAAAGGGATTTTTCGGTATTTAATAAATAAATAAATGAGGACGGTTTTAGACTGAATAGTAAGTGTCCCATTTATATCACGTTTGTGATGTTTTGAACAGGGTGAAGGAAAGCATTCGTGATAAAGCACATGGATTATAAAGTCGTGGTCAACTTGTTAACAGAACCCAAGTCATAAAGCTCCCTTGAAGAGTACTCAAAAATTCCAGCAACACCAAAGACAAAAAGAAAATGAATAGATCTCAGCAGCCCTGACTCCTCTGTTTCATTCTTTAGGTTAAATACTACCTCCTTAAAGAGGCGTTTTCTTGCTCTGTATCCCAGGCTAGAGTGCAGTGGCGCAATCTTGGCTTGCTGCAACCTCTGCCTCCCAAGTAGCTGGAATTACAGGCACAAGCCACCATGCCCAGTTAATTTTTTTATTTTTTGGTAGAGGTGGGGTGTCACCATGTTGACCAGTCTGATCTTGAACTCCTGACCCCTTGATCCACCCACCTCAGCCTCCCAAAGTGCTGGGATTACAGGCATGAGCTACCGTGCCCAGCCTTGTCTCTATCATTTCTTAGCTCAATGGTGATGAGTTATTATTAACCATCCCTCAACCTCAATTTCCTCAACTGTAAAATGAGGATATTAATATATATCTCCCTCATAGCATTGATCTGAGGTTAAAGAGTATGTGTAAAGCACTTCACTTTTAAATTTTGCATTGTACATGTTCAGTGAGACTTAGCCATTGAATTTCCTGTTCATAATGTTAAGTTACTTTGGCGTATCATTTTTCTAGAACAGAATAAAGGATGGCTTCTTGCTGGAGGTAACATAAGACATTGGAAGAATTCAGAGTCAAAAAAGGCCAAGGACCTGGACTACTGGGATTCTAGATAAAGCCTCGAGCCTGGGGTACAGAGCATGAACTGAAGTCACAGCAGGCTGGATGGCATAGCTAAATGACTCAATAGTCAAATGATGAATTATCATTGCAGAGCTCCTTATGTCTTTCCCCCTGTATCCCACCACAGTCACCACAAAGGCCAGAGCTGGTCCTAGAGTCTGGCAAAAGGCTGAGTATGCAAGTGAATTTAAGGAAACCCATCTAATAAGATTTAAAGAAACTAGGCAAGGCTCTGGGGTCAAGGCGTGGAGTTAGCTGACCATTCCACAAGGAGGACTTGGGGGCTCCTACTTGGTCTTCCTTTGTTTTCCATAGTTCCACACAGAATCCAGAGGGCAGTCTCCCAGGCTCTCAGAGTCTTTCTCTGAGCCACAGGAAGAAGTACCTTATGCCAGCTCATAGGGGAACTCCAAACAGTCAGCAGGAAGAAACTCAATCACTCAGATGAAAATAATGGTGTCTCACCATTCTTCTATGCAGTTTTCTAAGGGGCGAGACAGAGACGTTTGGCTATGAGACATTAATTAATTGAACAGAATGTACTTTAACTGTTACCTTTCTTATCTAAGGCTGTGTGGCTGGCTCACTGGTTTTAATCAAGTAAAGAGCAATGAGTTACATATTTAATGATCTCACTGGACATAATTTCCTTTCATATTGGTTTGTAATGAAACCACTTGTGATGGGAGAGGTGCTGTCCTCTCCCATCTCAAGTGGAACTCAAAGAAAAGGCCCATTTGTTTTAATATTCCTGAACCATGTAGGATCAGCAATCTGGACTTTTTTTTTTATCTTATAAAAATCTGTATAATGTATGCATCTTATGTATGATTATTTTAAAAACAGTATGTATTATGTTCTTTCCTTTAACAAAAGTATACATGATTGTTGTAGAACTTTTAAAAAAGAGTAAAGAGTATAAGTCAATAGTATATTGTATCAGAAAGTAAGAACATGCTCAAAAATATGGAAACATATCAAAAAGGCACAGAATTTAGCTTGAAGGAACCACTGGACAAATATGAAACAATTTGGGCATCAAAATACATAATTATAGTAAAGGATTATAATAAAATGGGAGAAAAGAGAGCTTTCCCTTGCCATAGACTGACAACCAATAAATACAGAGTGAATGATAGAGTTAAAAAGTTATCAGTGGATGCTAAAACTACTGAGTGGAAATTTGATCAGAAGATTTACATAGTGTCAAAATGGCTCTTTACAAGATACTCATTTTAAAAATAAGAAAAGAAAGAGGAAAGAAAAATAAACCATAAACCAGTGACCAAGAGATGACTATTACTAATGGTTTAATAGTTATCTTTTAGCTGTTTTCTGTGCATTATAACATTTTAATTTCTTATAAAATTACATCATGCTGTTTTGTAATCTGCATTTCTTCTATAGAAACCATATCTGGATCTTACTTATTTGTATTTAAATGTTCTGTGGCACATAGTAGGCACGTAGTAAATACTGGTTGAGTGAATGAAATTTACAAGACTTCTTTAAGGAAAGCTGTGATGCCTGCCCTTATAAGTAAAGTTTTCTGTGTTCTCATGGTTATTCCTTTAGGACTAACTCTCGGAAGTGGAATAGTGATACAAAGCATATTAAAAACCCTAAGTCCTTTGATACATAGAGCCAAATTGCTCTCCAGAAAGACTTTTCTACTTTATTTTCCTTCCAGAGTGTATTAGATGAATGTCATTTGATACATTTTTAAGAAGGGATTAAATTTGTGTGGAACACCAGAGTAAGACCCAGAAAGTAATAGTCATCCAAATTCTCTTCTCTGTGTCTGTAGGTTAGATTCTGTCAGGACCAAAAGCTGGGATCATTAATTGTTTTCAAAGCCTTCAGTCATAGAAAATGGAGTTTCTGTTGGTACTGGAAGCTCCAAGTTGGGACAGACTCTTATATTAGTTATGCCAGTCATATACTGTATCATGTGCTACACCATCCTTCTTTTGTATCTATTGAAAAATCCTATCTGCTGCACTGGACCCAAAGTCTACTATGTCGAGTTAAATGATAAAGAGAAAAACCTGGTTCCTGTTTGCTAGCATTCAGCACCGCTGTTATCAACACAGAACCTCCAAGAGGGCCCCCTTTCATTTGCACTTTGATGCTGGCTACTTAGCACACTTGAACACCAGCCATTTCCAGTGCCATTTCCAAAGGTGGGCAGAGCAAGGGGCAGGATACATATACGTTCCATGGGCAGCTGAGCAGCGTGCCTTCTTATGCTAGCCAGTGCCTATGGCAACCCTTACCTCCTGACTTCAGCCTCCCACTAGTTGCAGCTGAGTGGTGTATTATCTCTTGATCTATACATTAAACATATTATCAAGGAGAACCCAGAAGAAGATATTTAGAGAGATAAATACCTTTGGATTCAAAAGATGAGCAGTCAGAAAAATTATACCATGATTTGGATTTGCTTATATGTTCCTTTTTGGCTTTCACTGGCTAGCATGTTCTCAAGTGATGACAGTTGGCCTGATTGAGAGCCGTTAGTCAAATCCAGTAACAGTATTAATCTGTGGTTGGAAACGACTGTTAAAGTAAGTGCCAGCCTGTTCAGTTGTGGTTTTTCTTCCAGCTTCCAATCATGCCAGGCTTCCAGCAGGAGGAATAGAGGCTGTGGTAAAGGAAACCGTTGGTAAACGAAAGAAACCAGAAACTGTCACTACCCATAACAACGAAACAGCAAAAAAAATTACAGAAAAGGAAGGGGAGACAAAGGAAATTGTTTAAAGTGGTTGAAGCCTGCATAGTCTGATGTGGTCATTAAGCATGAGGGTTCCTCAGCATGGTGGTGCCTAAGGCACTGACTCCAGTTTTCCAGTGAAAACAGGAAAGCTTTAAGCACCAAAGCCATGCTGTCCAGTGATACTGCTGAGCAAGAGAGCTTTTTCTTGAAGGAAGAGAATAGCGTTTAATTGAGACTACTTTTGTTAGTCTCCTGACATGCTCCTCAGACCACTAATATGCAAAAGAACCTGAGGATCTGGTCACAAAGTTATGTCAAAAGAGTTTATCCCATAGTCATTTTTTCTGCCTTTTCAGAACAAATGTTCAGTAATGTCGCTATTCATTGGTTATTAAGAAATGTTCATTGTAACTGAGAAGTGCTTAGCAAAGAATCTATCTCGTGTACTTTTTTTATTTCAAGAACTTTAGGCAGGCACCTTTCTATGTGTGTTCTTCAAAGCTCCAAGTGTTTTTTTTAATATTTTGAGAAAATATTTTCAGTAAATCCGTATTCATTGATTGAGATATTAAATAGATCCATAAAGAAGCAGAAGATATAAGTACCAGGATAATATCAGGAGAGCCTGAATACAGTGTAGCTGTAGCATTTCATCACCTCTCAACAAGAAAATCACTATTTTGCCAACTATTCTAACAATTGCAGTGTTTCTAAGATCTACATTTTTTTCACATTTATTTCCAAAATCAGAATGTGAATTGCAGTCAGTTGGTGGCTTCTTAGATTTGATGAGATATGGTGGTTATCTTTGAAAAGCAAAAGTTAGTAATTTTCTGCATATCATTGGCATCCAATGTTTGTTTAACTCTGGGGGTGCCAAAAAACATCTCCAAGCACCAGTAAAGAAGACATATTTAATTTGTGGACATTTTTATTATAATTTAGTAGGTAAGTGATGTTCCTTCAAGGCATTCAAGGAACCCACTCTGGAATAGACTAAAGAGACTGCGTCTCAGAATAATGTTGCCCACAAGGGTCACAGCCGGTCAATGGCAGAGCTGGACTGAGATTCCTGCCCAGTCTGGAGGGTCAACACAGGTTGTGTTGTCCTGCTCCCTGTCAGAGCAGGCACAAAGCAAGACTCAGTGAAGCAGACCCCAATTTGCTCTGAAGCATCCTTCTATCTAGCCACTGGCAGAACTCCCAAACAAGTGGGCAAAGGTACCAAAAAAGTTCAGCCTCAAATGAGTGGGTCAGTAAGACATGAGACAGTAAAACTTTGTTCAATGGTGGGACGTGGGATTGGCGTGGCAGAGTCACTCAGCTGCCCTGTGCTCAGCCTGCAGCCTCCTCCCTGGTGTCAAGGCCTTCCTACTTCCAGGTAAATCTTTTGAAATACGTCATTTGATTTTAAAAATGTACTGATGTCAATAAAAATAATGCCAAAGATATACTAAAAGTTTATTTTTTTATCTTTTGATAAATTAATAAATTTTCATATAAAGAAAATGAAAATGTCTTTTAAACTTCTTAGCATGTAAAACCAAAGTAATCTAAAGTATACATTAGTTATAGCTAAAATTACATCATCTGAAGGTGCATTTTATGAGCAATGCATACAATGTCTATTACCAAATTATACTAACATGTTATTTGTAATATATTAAATACTGTTACTCATAATCCTTTGTAAGCTTTAAAGGGCTCTACTTAATTAGATGAGATGAACGAACACAGTACAGACTTTTTTTTTCAATGCCTTTCAGCAAGTGATGAAATTTTGAAATTTATCTCAAGACTCACTTTTTTTCTGCTTCCCCAAAACATGATAATCACCTTGTGTGTATACCATTGGCCATGTCGTTGGCTGCTATTGAATAGTAGATGTTAGAGATTTACAATTTGGTGTTTGATCTTGACTTAACCTCCCTAAGTCTCAGTTTCTCCCTTTGAAATGAGGATAATGACATTTACCTAGCAGAGTGTCATTAGGATTAAATAAGACAACATATGTAAAACCCAGCAAAGCAGCCCCTTTCCTGTAGTAAGTGTTTAGTAAATTGCATTTATTATTATTATTATTGGCTGTCAATGTTGAAGAAAAGTTATCTCCTTAACATTTTTTAGGTCACGCTGGTTTTTATCTACTTAATTTCTTAAAAATAGTGATCTTAAGGGGAAAGTCTCTAATTTATTTTTTTAACATTCCTTTCAGGATTTTAATCTCGCCAGAAGTTTTCAGAAGTTATTTTATAGTTAGAATCTAAATTTCATTTTCAGAGAAAATATATTCCTCAGTTATAATGCCAAGACTACCAGTGATGATCAACAAGTCTAACTGGTCAGTAATTATCCTTTATATTGGAAGTAGACATTTATTTTCTTAATATTCCAACATCAGACCAAATTGTTTTCTAAATTCAAAAGGAGTTTTTAAGTAAAACATTCAGTTGCTATTTAACCTGTAGGTCTGTAAAACCTAACAGCCCTCTGTGGCCACATAGTCTTAAATACAGTATAGAAGAAATCCCTACTGAAGCTTTTATTTTTTTATGTCTACATATTCATCTCTTTCTAAAACCATAAGTGTAGCAACATATGGCTGCATTTTTAACAACTTTTATTGTATTTTCACATTAAAAAGTAATATACTAGCAAAATTTTTGAAGTTTGATTTAGGAAAATACAATCAGGCTGGGCGCAGTGACTCAAGCCTGTAGTCCCAACACTTTGGGAGGCTGAGGTGGTGAATCACCTGAGGTTAGGAGTTCAAGAGCAGCCTAGCCAACATGACAAAACCCCATCTCTACTAAAACAAAAATTAGCTGGGTGTGGTGGCAGGTGCCTGTAATCCCAGCTACTCAGGAGGCTGAGGCAGGAGAATCACTTGAACCCAGGAGACAAGGTTGCAGTGAGCCAAGATTGTGCCACTGCACTCCAACCTGGCAATAGAGCGAGAGTCCATCTCAAAAAATAAAAAAAGGAAAATACAATCAAAAAAAAAAGAGCAAAAATTATCTATAACTCGTAGATAACATATCAACATTTTCATTATATCCTTATTTCTAGTATTTTATATAGATGTATATATATAATATTAATATATTTCATATTATATAAACATATTTTGTCTGGGTGCAGTGGCTCACACCTGTAATCCCAACACTTTGGGAGGCCAAGATGGGCAGATCACCAGAGGTCAGTAGTTCAAGACCAGCCTGGCCAACATGGAAAAACCCTATTTCTACTAAAAAACAAAAATTAGTCAGCATGGTGGTGCATGCCTGTAATTCTAGCTACTTGGGAGGCTGAGGCAGAAGGAGAATTGCTTGAACTGGGGAGGCAGAAGTTGCAGTGAGCCGAGATTGCACTACTGCACTCCAGCTTGAGCCACAGAGCAAGACTCCATCTAAAAAAAAAAAAAAAGTTATAACTTTTTTTAGATGTGCTGTGGTAGATTGCATTTAAATACTTGATAAAATAGTATTGTTAAGAAATCATGATTAGCAAAACTGATTACAGCTCCTGCTCTTATCACATGCCTGACTATGTCTAAGTTACAGAATCTCCTCAACCAAAGTTCCCTCACCGAAATAAGGAAACGCATTTATCCCATTATTTGTCATTTTCTTTTTTTTTGAGACGGAGTTTCACTCATGTTACCCAGGCTGGAGTGTAATGGCGCGATCTCGGCTCACCACAACCTCTGCCTCCTGGGTTCAGGCAATTCTCCTGCCTCAGCCTCCTGAGTAGCTGGGATTACAGGCACACACCACCATGCCCAGCTAATTTTTTGTATTTTTAGTAGAGACGGGGTTTCACCATGTTGACCAGGATGGTCTCGATCTCTTGACCTCGTGATCCACCTGCCTCGGCCTCCCAAAGTGCTGGGATTACAGGCTTGAGCCACCTTTTCTAGTGATCTTTGTAAATAGCACAGTAAGGTATTATGCGCAAATTAAATCTAGAGATTTCATCCAGAGATAGGACCAAAATAACAGCATTGAATTTTCCTTGCATATTTAGTCACAATGAAACAAGGAAAACAAACCACAGGGCAGAGAAGAAGGTAATACAGTATTAAGCAAAAATGAATAACTCTGGAACGAGTAAGAGTTCATTCTATTTGTTCTTGATTAGTAGCCTTACTTTTACTGAGCAGGTTAATTTTATTTCTCAGCAGTTCTAACTGCTTCATTCACATGGTTTATTATTTTGTGTTATTTTCATCTGTGATATGGAGTAGGACAGAAGCTGTGATATCTGGTTTTTTACAGATGAGCAGAGATTAAGTGGCCTGCCTGCACTCGGGGATTTATTTGTTAATCAGTTACAGAGCCAGCATTAAGAGCTGGGTCTTCTGTCTCTTGGTCTATACTCCTTTCCATAACATGTCGTAAAGTGCTTCTGGCTTGTTCTAAAGAAATCTCTACCAGAGACCCAGTCTTGCCATGTTCTAGAAACAGTATTGTTACCTGACAGGCCGGTTTGTCAGAATGACCATTCTTATGTGTTTTAGGGAGCTAGGATTAATCTTTTTTTCCCAAGAGGAAGTAGCAGTAAACTGTGCACCAAAAATAACACTTTAGCTGCTAAATTCTGCTTAGTAGGTGGTTTCCCAGGGATGATCCAATGCAGTGAGTCATCCCTCTGAGCACTTACTAGCACATTATTTCTCCTTTTTACTAATCCTCGGTGCTTTTGGTTGCATGTTTTTTAACCTTTAGAGCCCTCCTGGGAGGTCCAGAGTCTTCTCACTATGAATATAAAACAGACTCTACTGCATCCCCACAACATGTCCCTCTTGTCCTTTGCTTCCTGCAGTTTTCAAATCTAAGATAATCCATGACTCAGGAGAACAGTCAGGATCATGTCCAAAGATTAAAAAATCAGCAGAAAGTTTCTCCAGAGTTAGCAGCAGTTCCATCTCATTCCCAGTATAAAAATCAAAAATGTAGACGATGTAAATCAATATGTGGAATCTGTATTGAAAGAAAACTATAAAACTTGATTGGGAGACATAAAAGACTTACCTAGATATAGAGAATATTTGAATATGAGAAAGATATTAAATATTCCATTTTCCTGAACAAAAAGATTGAATAGTTAGTTGTAAGGATATAAAATCTTTCCAAATTAATTTATATGTTTATGCAACTCCAGTCAGAATTCCAGTGGGATTTTCTGAGATGCATTTGGAAGAGTTAAACTGGTAAAAATAGCCAAGAATTTTTTGTTAAAAAAAAAAGTTATGAAGAGAAACTCCTGCTCCCAAGCACTAAAAGACATTATGCAACTACAATAATAAAAACAATGTGGTACCAGCAGAAGTGACAGTCATTAACAGAACAGAATAGAGAATGAGACTTGAAACCGTAATTTAGGAAGTGATGCAATTTATCATAAATCACAAATCTGGGAGAACAGAATGGCATATGCAACAAATGAGAAAGGGTAATTGGTCAATTTTGTGGGGGTAAAATGGTAACTTGATTAGATTCTCACTATTCCTTACCACAGAACAAATGACAAATGGCTTAAAGAGTTAAATATTAAAAGTGAAACCATAAAAGAATAAACTATAAGAAGTATTTGTAACCCTATAATGGAGATAGATTTTCAAAGCATTAAAAAGTCACAAACAAAAATACTAATATATTTGACTATATAAACATTGAAAACTTTTATTCATCAGAAAATAAAAACACTGCCAAGTTAAAAAGCATGTGATAATCTTGGAGAAAATGAATCAATGTGACAAAGATGTAGTATCCTTAATTAAAGAGCTCTTAAAATTAATTGGGAAGCCACTGGCACACCACACTGTAGCTACACTACATTCCTATCACACTCTGTACATATCACAGTGCTAAATTGTTATATAAACATAATACAGTTCAGATGACACAAGACAGTGAAAGAAATTCAGATCTTATTCTCCATTCATATATTCTTTGTCCAAAGGCAGTTTAAAGAAACTACACATTATTCTATAAATACTTCAGAACAGTTTGTCCACATTGACACTTCCATTTCCTAAAACAAAACCCTCGCTGGCCCACAGAGAGAAAAAAAGGCTAGCTTTGTTAACCAGCCTTATTTCAACAAGTACATCCACATGGTAAGAACTTCCTCTGATGAGTCATCCACAGTTGTCAAACACCAATTCCTTTGTTTGACCCATGCAGAAATCAGGTCTGTGGAAGCACAGCTCAAGAGTCTGAATCATTTAATTGTGTTTTATTTATCTGAATTTGCATCTGTCACAAACCCAAAGTGTCCACCATGAAAAATTGCATCCTTCAAATATTACTGAACAAAAAAACCCTATTCAAATAGGTCTGTTCTGTCTAGATTGTCTGTGAAATTTCTGAGGAATGTTGTGGACTCTGTTTCCTGTACCAAATTGTTGAGTTATCACACATCATTGGATTCTACCCAAAGTGTGCTGGATAGGCGTATTATATTCAGACAGGATACCAGTTGTCCTTACCATTCATAAAGGAAAAAGAAAAGATTACTCCTGCTCCCTGTCATAAGATACAAACGAAGAGATAGGTGAAAATGTATGTACCCATAATTTTTCTTAATGTGTCCTTGATTCTTTTCTTCATCAAGGTTTGGGTCTTATTCAATCATAGCTTTGTTATGCACTTTCTTGTCACACTGTATCTTCAAAACTAAGGACTATAGTCAGGACTCAGTTCTTTTGTTCAAAAAATAAATAAATAAAAGACCTTTAGAGATACCATCATATCCATTTGTATATAAAAAGAGATAAGAGTGGAAGCGATGCTATGTAATTTATTTTCATCTATTTGTACTCTTCTCTATATTCCAAATTTTCTACAATGCATATATATTTTATAATCGGCAAAATCTGTTACTTTTTAAATTTTTTTATTTTTAATTTTTGTAGGTACATAGTAGATATATATTTATGGGGTACATGAGTTGTTTTGATACAGGCATGCAATAATTTGTTATTTTTAACAGTATCCATGATGTATCATTCAAAATACTAATTCAGTAAATAAGCTTTTTGAAAAAATTAAGCTTGCTGTTGGACCAGTAAAATTTTATTCTGACAAAATAAATGCTAGCTTTTGTTGATTAATCACCACACTAAACTCTCAATACTAGAGACTGGTAGACAACATCACTGACATTCAAGGGCCAGAACCCTTCCTTATATATTGAGCATATTATAATTTTTTAAAGGAAAAAATGAGAAAATCAGTCCTTCAGTGTTTGGGCTATTTTTAACCAATGATTGAATCCAATTTGAGAATATTTTTAGATCATTTGTAACACTCTATGACTGATACTTTTGGTTCCATTTTGAGCAAAGCTTTTTTTTTTTTTTTTTTAAGAAACCACTTCAGCCAACAGACACTTCCATTTCAGAAAATGTCTTGTGATTATTTTCCCCCAAAGGCAACATTAAAACCTTCAGCCGCAGAAAGATGTCATTTTGCTGACATCCAGCTGATGTCAATATTTGAGTTTTTGCAAGAGAAGGATGTGAGCATAGAGGTGATGATTATTATATACCCAAAGACACACCCACAACAGAGCCCTTAAGACTCCCTTTGGCAAAAAAATGTTGTGTTGAAGACAAAACCAGTGGGTTCAGAGGTTAAAAGTAAGAAGTGGTTTTGAGAGCCACATTTTGGTGACTGTAATGTATGTAGTATTTGCTGTTGAAATGTCTCTATTAGACAGACTTACTTTTGTATTTTCTAATTTTTATTCCTTGTGTCAGTATTGCTTTGAAGTCAGCCTATCATGAAAGAAAACGTGAGTCACTTAGCTAGTTCGTTTTCAGAGGTGTATGTTGCTGATTCATCTAGCACTCTTCTGCTACACCTACATAGCACTTCAGAATCATTCTCAACCCAGCTTACAGCCTATCACTACCAACCAATCAGATTGGATGAAATCTCCTTGTCATTCTATATGTGTAGATAGCTCCACCCCAGTGACCCCTCCCAGTTGTGGTTGCCTCCTTAGATCCAGCACTTCCTGCAGACTATTAATTTAACCATGTGGACCAAACCATAGGCAATGCTCTTTCCCTGCAAAAGAGGCAAGATGCGTATAGTTTTACAAGGTCATTTACTGAGAGAGAGAAGTAACCTATTGAACTGTGGTATGAGGAGGGGACTCCCCTTGGTCTTGTTCCTTATTACACAGTAGCAGGGAAGTATTAGGAAAAAAGAGAATGAAACCTGTCTGTCTGGATCACTTTCGTTCTGATTTTTTTGAGGTATGCTCATTCGATTTTTTTAAACAGCCTGCCCCCTGAAATAACAAAGAACTTTTTTTTTTTTTAATTCTGTCTTCTACAGCCTCTTGTTCTGAGTCTCCTGGATAGGGTAACCAACCATCCAAGTTTGCCTGGGACAGAGAGGTTTCCCAGGACACAGCAATTTCAGTACTGAAACTGCTAAATCTTGGGCAAACTGGGATCATTGGTTACCCTATTCCTGGGCCCTCTCCTACCCAAATGGCCAGGTATTGAAACACAACAGTGCTAAGGTTCCCACTCATGAACAAATTCCCTGGTAAAGCTTTTCCTTCTCTCCCAGGAAGGCATAGTATAAAGCAAGACTAGGAGTTGTGAGACAGAATAAGTTTATTACGGGGTATGATGAGGTTCTGTTTGGTTGAGTGGTATGTTCAGAGTTCTGCTGCAGAGTGAAGGCAATTGATAAGCCCTGAGCCCAGTTAATAATCAAAGCCTCATTAATTAATCAGCGGCACTAATTTTGCCAGGTGTCTCTGATCATCTCTAATCATCTATTCTGTCTCCACACAACACTATCACCTTTGCTCCAAATGACCTTCCAGCATATTGTCATTAAAGTTTTTCAATCCTAAGCCCAATTTAAACTATGGTGAATATTATAGCTAGAATTTCCACAAAGGAGCAGGAGGGTTATCCAAGCTCTGTGGTTATATAAAGAGACAGACGACAGTATTCCCCGGAGGGTTGAGCCTGTGATATCTGACTATTAAAGAAGCTCATGGTGACAGGGGTGATTTCATGGAGGTACCATATCCTTGACTTGCCTCCAGTTTTTTGGTAATACTAATATAATTTACCCTTGCAAATTATAGCTTCCTAAGTTTGACTCAGATTTATATTCCTGGTTCTAAAATTTTCAGTTGCAAAGTTACTCAGTACTTGCTAGTCGCCTAACTTCAGGGTTAGAGTGAGAATTAAAATGCAATAATGTATTAGAAACCCAGCCCTTAGAAAACGCAAAATACATCATCGTTTTTTTCCCAGCCTTAAGAATGCCCCTGAACAGTGTGATTGGAGAGCAAGCGATAAGGGAGGCTTTGTAAAGGTAATTAATTAATTAATCAAAGTTAAAAACATGTAATTTGGTAAGAAAAAACATCAAAAAGTATATAAAATGAAGAGTTGGCTCCTAGACACAGAAAGACAAATCACATTTGTTGCTGCTATAGTGGACAAGAATGTGCCAACCCAGCTTTTTAATTTTAAAAGTATGCAAGGTATATTGTATTCAGTAATGTGAGAAAGGACGTGTTACTGATTGTATGTTTGTGTGTCCCCCAAAATTCGTACGTTGAAGCCCTAACCCCCAATGTGATGCTATTTGGAGATGGGGCTTCTGGGAGATTATTAGGGTTAAATGAGGTCATGAGGATGGGACTCCCATGATTGGATTAGTACCATTCTAAGAAGAGTCACCAGAGAGCATGCCATCTCTCTAGCCACATGAGTACATAGCAAGAAGGCAGACACAAGCCAGGAAGAGGGATCTCACCAGAATCCTAAATTGTTGAGTTACGAGGCTGGCATGCTGATCTGAGGCTTTCCACCCTCCAGAACCAGAAGAAAATAAATTTCTGTTGTTTAAGTCATCCAGTTTGCAGTACTCTGTTGTTGCAGCCTGAGACGACGAAGGCAGGAAGAGATGCCACTGTGAGAAGAGAAATGAAATTCTTTAAATATTTAAGAGAAATAAATTTTTTTGCAGATAGGAGATATTCAATTTTTGTCAGTGATTGGAAATGACTTTTTCATCTCAGTGACCACTTAGTCTTATTTTAGTCATATGTAAAATTGACTCAGTAAATATATTAATTTATGAGTTTTGCAGTGTTTCAGAAATCTGAAGTAGTTTGAGCTCTAGTTTAATTTTAATCCTCAATTTTGAGCTGAAAAATGGTAGGATTTGTCTCTCTGCTTTCCATCTCTTTTTTCTCTCCCTCTCTCTCTAAAGGAAGTTACTCATAGTCCAGTAAATATGAGCCCTCTGTGGATAAATAAATTATTCACATCTGGTAACAAGGAAAAATTAATTCAGCTATTTATTTTTAAGGAAATTACCAGACTCATAGTCCCTCCTATGGACATTGATGCCAGCACACTCTCTAACTTGTGTTAGAGACACGAGGCTTTCCTATAAGTGGCACCTCCCTGCCTTGGCAGAGGGTTTTTCCTATCAGTCTCGGTCTCTGTGAGGGAACTTCGTCTCAGATCCTTCTTTCTGCTACAGTCTTTCCATCTCATTACTTGGGCTTTTAATTGTTTTCTTCTGTGCTCTTTCCCACCAGCCCTTCTCCCTTTCTGGACCAGTTTCCTTCAAGTGCGTCTGTCCCCTCCTCACCTTCCTTAATTCTATACTCTTAGTTTTGCCTTTGCTACACTTTTTCTCAACACTTCCATTTCTTTGTCTTCTAAGGAGCCCATCCCTAGCCTGAACACCTGGATGAAGCAAGCACTGGAGGACAAAGTTCCTATCCTACTTGTCTTTTGCAGCTTCTATGAAGATTTTGACAAGGCTTCGGATGTAGAATAATTGTCAGCCAGCCCCAGTTTTTAAATACACATTATTTGCAGGCAGACATTGTCTGGTGCCACAGGCAGGTTGAAGCATAAACAGACACAACAATATAAATCTATATAAATCGGATTCAGAGTTGGCTCTTGGTGTGTATACATCTAATCATATATACATATCTCTGCAGATACACCTGCTTGCACTTGAATTACCCAGAGATGAACCAAGGAAGTGAATTTTGAAACAGGAGGAGCTGAAGATGAAGGAATGAAGGGAGAGAAAGCCTTCTTGCAGGGAGGAGCAATAACCACTCAGCATGTATTAATTGAGTTCTAATTATGGCCAAACTGGGCAGTAAATTAAGTGCTCTGAATTCAGAATCAAGTAAGGGTTGGCCCTGTCCTCAGAGAACTTCCAGTTTGTGTGTAGAGACCAATAGGGAAACGAGTAATAGAAGTGCATTAGTATTAAAGTAGGGAATGCAGAGATGAGGTGAACGGAACATATACATGTTGTATATGGCAAGAGGCAATGTTGTTTCTTTTCCTTCTGATTTTAAAACTAACACTCATAAAATGCAATATAGAAAAGTAGAAAAATGCAGAAAACAAATCACTGATCATCTCACCATCCGGAGTAAAGCATAAGATAATAGTTTCATACCAGGGCCTTTTTTTCCATGCATAGACATTTTTGGTTTATTATTTAACCCAAATCTGATAAATCAGGAGTTTGGAAAGATTCGGATCATAACAATAGATTATCAAAACTTGTGGAGCACATGTCTCCAGACAAGTACTTGATTGAATATATGGTAAAATGTTTGTCACTATACTTTAATACCATGTGCTTAAGCCTTTCATATATGTAGGCCTAACAGTTTTCCTAGCAGTTTTTTTAAATTTATTATTGTGTGTGTGTGTGGATGGGTTCCAAATTCTTAGCAGATTTTTTACTCTTCTCCTGAAGCTGTAATGTTTGCTTGGAAATATAATTTCTTAACTACCTTTTTAAACAGCTCTATCAAAATATAATTGATATACTACACAATTTACCAATATAAATAGTACAATTCAGTGTTTTTCAGTTTAGTGTCCACAGAGTTGTGCCACTATCACCACAGTCCATTTTAGAACATTTTTATTTCCCCAAAAGGAAACACCATACCCATTAGCAGTCTGTATTAGTCAGCTTGGGCTGCTAACAAAATACCATGAACTGGATTGGCTTATAAACAACTAAAAGTTCTTCCTCACAGTTCTGGAGGCTGGGAAGTCCAAGGTCAGAGCCAGTATCTGGTGAGGGTCCATTTCCTCATTCATTGATGATAATTGTCTTGCTGTGTCTTCATATGGCAAAGGGGGCAAGGGTGCCTTCCAGGGTCTCTGTTATAAGGGCACTAATCCCTTTCATGATATAATCACCTCCCAAAGGCCCCAGCTCCTAATGCCATCACCTTAATTATTAGGATTTCAACACAGGAAATTTTCAGGGGCATAGACCTTCAGTCTGTGTACGGTCAGTTCCCTCAAATTCCCTAGTCCTAGGCAACCACCAATCTACTTTCTGATCCTATAAATTTATATTGTCTATATAAATGGAATCATAATATAAGTGATCTTTTGTGACTGGCTTCTTTTACTGAGCATAATGGTTTCAAGGGTCATCCATGTTGTCTCAGTACTTCATCATTTTTATGGCTCAATGATACTCCATTGTATGTCTATACCACATTCTGTTTATCCATTTATCAGTCAATGGACATTTGGATTGTTTCTACTTTTTGGCTATTTTGAATAATGCAGCTATGAACATTCATGTACAAGTTTTGATGTAGACCTGTGTGTTAATTCTCTTGGGTATATTATATATGTAAGTATGCCTAACTACCTTTTTTGCATATTATTCATTCTCAAATTTTAGTGAAATGTTTTATATAATTTTATAAAAGGAAAATATTTAAAACTAATTAGTTACCTTCTAATCTCCTCTCCCCACCACCTCCATCTATCTCATTCTGCCTGACTTTACTAATAATATAATACAAACTTAAAATCATGCTTCTCCTTTCAAGTCATGTTCAGACTTCCATCAAGTTCTGATCATCTTCTTTTAAATGTCTTTGAATCCCTAGCCATTTCCTTGTCCCACCTAGTTTAGTCCCTTGTCATCTCACTTGTACATGGACTTCCCAGTTGACCTTCTTGGCTTGGTTCCATCTTATTGACTCAGTAAAGCCTTGCCAAATTAATCCTTCTAAAACACTTCTTCTATATTGCTGTTCATTGAAGTCAGACAGATCAGCTTAACCACTTACTCATCTGTGTTTCCTTAGATGTTACTTTACTTCTCATCTGTAAAAGGAGGTTAATCAAACCACCTCCTAACATTCTATTAAGGTGAAATGATTACCGCGACTCCTGTCTCCCACTAGTAAAATGAGGTAAACTTCTATTCATTGATTCTGCATTTGTATATCTTGTCTTCTTGTCTCCTGTTATTAATGTATAAATACATATTATATGTATATATTATATGTATATTATATACATTATAATTATATACTTTTAAACATAATTTATATTTTCTAAATATATATATATTTTTTAGTAACTCCCAGCACCAGTTACAGCCATATATGCTTAGTGGGTGATTAGTCAATTAGTATTTACTAAGCAGATCAGTTAATTGATTTTCTGTTTAATCCAGTTATTTGAATTGGTAGTAATTGTTAGGTGATAAGTTAACAATTTTAACTTAACTGATAACAACTCTTGAATGGAATGTGGGAATGAGTATAAAATAATATATATTCCCCAGTAATATTTTTTTGAAAGATCACTTTATGAACATGGAAAATTCTTCTACTAATTAAGAAAAATAGCAAAGCATAGCTGCAGGTCAAATGAAGGTTACAAAGGTGTTCTATAGGTTAACCCTTGACTTCCTTGTCTTTTGAGTACAATGAAAGTATTGTAACTAAATGAAATCTTTCATCCCCCATTATGCATGAATCATTTCCTTTCTATAACAGACATATCAGTATACACTTCTCATCTGTTAAAAAACATACCCAACTTCTAAATGCTGTTTGCCACTCTTACTGAGATTACAAATGATATGTATGTGTTTTTGAGTTGTTTATTTAAAAAGGCATATAATCTGTAACTTAATCCCGTGATAATTTGACCTGAGAAAATTTATCTCACTGATAGACTTTAATACTTGTTGTTGTTGTTTGCAAAACCGCATACAGGAAGTGATATTGCCAATTCAGAATTAATTAATCCTTATTGAAAAATTTGGCATTCACTTTTTAGAAAATTATTTTCTTGATAAAGTTGTAAGAGCTGTAACATGTAAGCAATATATAGTGACCCCAGAGGAAAGACTGTTAGACTTTAATGTGACTTGGACCTCACCACATGGTGGTAAATGGTCCCCTCCTTTCTAATTCACCATGTGAAATACTTTATGTGATTATCTGTATATAATATTGGCCAGGAAGAAGAGAGATTGTGTGCGTGTGTGTGTGTGTGTGTGTGTGTGTGTGTGTGTGTGTGTGTATGTGTATGTAGTTACCACTTAATTGTAACTGTGCTGTAAGCTGGGCATTCTAGTAGACGAGATATATTCATAACCTCACTTAGTTGATCCTATGAAGCAAGTATCATTATTTCCATTTTACAAATGAAGCACCTACGTCAAATAAATTAAGAGACTTTCCTAAGATCATATAGGAGGAAACAGCTAAGTAGAGATTCACTCCCAGGACAGTCCATAGCAAATAGTCCCTTTCTCCAGTAAAAAAAATCTTGAAAAATCAACATGTCACTGTACAAGTGTAACTAAAAAGAAATAAAAGGAGAGGGGAATATTGTGCCCTTAATTAAGTCATGTAACATCTACAGTACTGTTTGCTCATCTGAAAGTAGGGTTGATTATACTACTACATTTCTCCTGGAATTTTTGTGAGAATTAAGTGAGATTATATTTGGGGCACATGGCACTAGGCCAGATACAACATTCATGCTCAATAAATTATAGTTGTTTAGATTCCATTTTTTGCCTTCTTTTGGAATTTTTGGAAAAAAAACTTAGGCTTTTCACCTTGTCATCTTTTAAGACCCATCCAGATGTCTTTTAGAACCCAACTTTGTGATTCTTTATGAATTTGGCTGCACTACTGATGTGCAAGTGGCTTATATTAATTTTATAAGACTGCCACAACAAAATGCCAGACTGGATTGCTTAAACAACAAAGCTTATTTTCTTATAGTTCTAGAGGATGGAAGTCCAAGATGAAGGTATCAGCAGGTTTGGTTTCTTCTGAGGGCTCTCTTTTAGGCTTGCCTTCTCATGGTTCTCACATGTTCATTTCTCTGTGTCCATGTGCACCCCTGATATCTCTTTATCTCTTTGTGTCCAAATAGCCTCTTCTTCTTTTTTTTTTTTTTTTTTTTTTAGGCAGAGTCTCATTCTATCGCCCGGCACCAGGCTGGAGTGGTGCAGTGGCGCAATCTCAGCTCACTGCAACCTCCGCCTCCTGGGTTCAAGCAATTCTTCTGCCTCAGCCTCCTGAGTAGCTGGGACTACAGGTGCATGCCACCACGCCCAGCTAATATTTTTGTATTTTTAGTAGAGACAGGGTTTCACCATGTTGACCAGGATGGTCTCGATCTCTTGACCTCGTGATCAACAAATAGCCTCTTCTTACAAGGAAAACAGTCAGATTGGATTAGGGCCCATCCTGTCTTATTTTAATTTAATTACTTATTTAAAAATTCTATCTCCAAATACAGTTAAATTCAGAGATCCTGGGAGTTGGACTTCAACATGAATTTGGGGGGAAATAATTTACCCCATCACTTCGCCATAAGTAAATTCTTTTCCACTGCATTTGGAAATAATTATTTTCAGGCATAGTAACATGAATAGAAGGTATGGTTGACAAATGTGAAGGTGTGTTCTAACCACTGAAATGCTGTGACTGCAGGATTCTCCATAGATGACCATATATACTGAGTTCATTTATTATGCACAGAAAATATTTAAAAGGTCAAGTTAAGGCTCTATAAATTGATATATAATATAAAAAGAAATAGGCCGGGCGCGGTGGCTCACACCTGTAAACCTAGCACTTTGGGAGGCCGAGGTGGGTGGATCACCTGAGGTCAGGAGTTCAAGACCAGCCTGGCCATCATGGTGAAACCCCATCTTTAAAAAAAAGAAAAAAAAGAAATATACCGAATAATAAGCTACGAATATTTTTAATATATTAATGTTGAAAAATTACCCATTTATGGCATTTGTTGAGGAAGGAGTTAGGGAACATTTACTTGTGTATCATAGGTATATGGAAAATCAAATAAAATATTTAGTAACTGTGCGTCTGTCAGAGTAAAGCTCTATGGCAGAGATTTATAGGGAAACCTAGAGAAGTCTCTCCCTCATGGGGCTACTTGATCTTCTTGGGGAAATGCCAGAAATGTCACAAAATGACCTTTTTAAATTGCCAGTTAAACGCTCAATGTAGACAAGGAAGGCTGTGTGTTCAAAGTGAGCACAATAGCCCCTAAAGCCCAGAGTTAAGATTTAGAACTTGTAATGGTTAGCTGCCATAATATTGGGAGGAAGGAAAGTGGTATAATTAGAAAAATAGACCCAGAGGTAGTTCACTACAGCATTGGGGACAAATGGAAGGAGAGAGACCCACAAGGAAGTACTCTGATAGTGGAGTAGTATGGAAACTTCTGAGAAGTTTCAAAGAATCCCACCTATTCGTGGTTCGAGAATAGGACAGTGGTATGTTCCACCCTATCACAAAGTTAAGCAGATCTTTGAAACCTGGAACTGAATTTAACAGTAGCACTGTTGTTACAATGACTGCAAATAGAATACCCATGATTGTAAAACAGAATTCATGTACCACCAGGTATTCATGAAAGATCCTTAACCATAAGTGAAATGCAGGGAAAACCTTCACTTACCAAAGGAAAAATGTCTCTATTTTTCACTTCTTCCTAACCCATAAAGAATATTTTGCTTCCTGTTAAACAATCATAATGGCAAATATGATTAAAATGTAATCTGAGAACATTTCTTGTTTAAAATGTGTCTTTATTCTTTTAGGCCTCTTTTTCGTGGAAGTTCAGATGTCGATCAACTAGGAAAAATCTTGGAGTAAGTAATAACTATAATTTTACATCAGTGTTCGTAGCATTAAAACATTTACAGTGGCTTTCCCTGACGTTCATATCATATGTTTATCTCTTGTGTTTCTTACTTCAAGCAGCTGCTGCAGACAGCGTTACTATTTGTGTGGTGAGTGGAGACATGGTAGAAACGCTGTTTTATGCAGAGCCCTAACTGCTCTGCTCTGCTAGCTTGTATGTTGCTTGTGTGGTGGATCTTTTTGCTGCTTCTCTTTCTTCGCGTGGCTGAGCTCCAGCTCTTTAGTTCAAACACGTTGTCTGCTTGTGATCATTTCAAATGCAGCCACCATCAGAGATGGGACCCCTGGTGGCCAAGTACCCATCCCATCCTTGTCCAGTGAGCTTCCTGTCCCCACTGAGTATCCTCGGTCACCCAGGTTGGTTCTGCATTGTTTTGTTTTCCTGGGCCAGGGATGGTTTGCTACACATCTCATTTTTCTTTGGAGCACCAAAATAGGAAATGAAAACCCTAAGTCTTTGGCAAAATAACTCAGCAACTTTGAGAAAGTCATTTAAAACACCCTGTGAAGGGCTTACACAGTGCCTGGCACATAGGTAAGCGCTTTAAAAATGATCTCTGTTATTGTTATTATTAGAGTTCATCATTAATTATTTAACCTTTTTGTTCCTTAACTTCATCTGAGAAATGAAACTCTGACTTGAATTCTCCATAAGATCCTTTCTTGTGCTCAGATACTTTGGTTTCAGTTACATAGCTCCTTGATGATCTATGTAGTTTCATTCATGTCTGCATGTTCATGCATGTAAGGGCATGTATGTATTCATGTTTCTAGAATGTAACTGGGGCACTTCTCACAAAGCATGCAGTATGGCATCCTTTTTTGGGCTTTTGGGTTTGTGAGGCCCATCAGAATTGGAGTGGAGTTTTGAGCACCTTCAATTGGTAAAAAGAAAAAGAAAAAAAAGAAGGAGTGGAGTAGGAAGAAGGTGGGAGTTCTAGACCAAAAATAGTCCTAATCATTGGTCTGTGACATTTTATAGAAATCTTGGTGATTTTTGTGAAATTTGAAGTCTGTAAGATTCTTTAAAAAAAAAAAGAAAAAAAAAGCACCCCCAAAGAACAGAATTGCATTTCAGCACCATCTGCTCAAGCATGACTGCTTAAAACAGTTAATAAAACTGGAACCTGATTTTGTTCCTTTGGTGACTAGAAGCAGCTAGACTTCTGTTAGTGCCAGTGGTACTGCTGAGTCAGAACCTAATAGCTTTAAGGCCTGAATAACATTTGCTAGTTTTTTATGCTTGGGGGCTTCCTGGGTCCAGGGCAGCTGATGCTACTGCTCCTACTACTGACTACTCTGTACTGTGGATACATTCAACACAAAGCCTCCATGTTACCCTGCTTCTGAATGGCAAGTTCTTTAATCACTCAGTGATAAACTCCCATCTGTTTTCCCCCATGACTGTTGAATATATTTTGTGTGCATGTGATCTTAAAGAAGAAACCAGGGAAATCAGACATACTGGTGACCTTCTGTTAAAAAGAAAGAGAATCTTGACTGAAGTCAGCTTGCCAGGCCTTGAAGGCCATCACCTTCTTTCCCTTATTTATACTACCTGACAGTTGTGTCTACCTCCAGCACTGATGTCTGCTATCTTGTTAACATTGTTAGTGCCCCCTTAGTACATGAGGCCAATGAAATGGATGAGAAGGAACATTTGATTGGCATGTTTGACTTGCTTCCAAGGAAAAGCCAGTTCTACTTTAGGCAATGGCCTGACATCATAGGTTGCCAACAGAAAAGAAGCTGTAGAGGTCTATGGTTTGTGCCTTTAGATTTTACTTTGTGGTTTCTGGCATTGTTTCATCAAAATTATGTTCTATTTCCTTTGAATGCATTACTTTGCCAGAGTAGAGGGACAATGCTGCACCCTAGTGTCACTACTGGCGTATTTGAAAAAATATTTCTGTCTCCACCATCACTGCCATTTATAGATTTTTGTGCCCTGTCGGGCTTGCCAGTATAAATGTCAACTTTTAAGGCTTATATTCAGCTATTCAAATAGTGGAATTAAATGCAAGCATTTTTTAATGGACCTATCAGAATTTCACAACAAAAACATGGGCCATAAAAGTTCATAGTAGACATAAAACCAAATTGTTTTAAGGAAAGCCATATTCACTTTTTTTTTTCTTTTTTTTTTTTGAGACAAGGTCTTGCTCTGTTGTCCAGGCTGGAATGCAGTGGCGCGATCTTGGTTCACTGAAGCCTTGGCCTCCCAAGCTCGGGTAATCCTCCTATCTCAGCCTCCCAAGTAGCTGGGACTATGGGCACAGGACACCATGGCTGGCTAATTTTTGTAGTTTTTGTAGAGACGAGCCTTCACCATGTTGCCCAGGCTGGTCTTGAACTCCTGGGCTCAAGTGGTCCTCCTGCCTCAGCCTCCTAAACTGCTAGGATTATAGGCATGAGCCACCGCCTGGCCCATGTTCACATACTCTTAAAGGAAAACATTTTTATGTTTAGGAGGATTTAAGCCTTCAAGTAATAGCAAGTATTAAAAGTGAAACAATAGTTTTAGCCTGTGACATCTTAGAGCATTTTTAAGAACAGTGTCATAGTTAACTGGAAATAAAATATTGGAATAGAACTGAGCTCACTCTGGACTCTGTGACTGAACTCGCTATCTGTGACTTTGTCAGTTCATTTTATTCCTCATTCTCAGTTTCCCTGTCTATAAAATGAGACTAATACACCAGACCTATATGTCTTAGGAGATTGTTACAGGAATCAGAGGAGGGGATAGACTTAAAGTTTTATATATATATAAATTGTTATGTGTTTGTTTAAAATTTTATATAAATTTGTCTAGAGTCGTGTGTATATATACATACATACATGCAGAGACGTACTATTTGCTGAAGGCTTTTGGCTTTCAGTTGATCATATGCTTGCAAGATTTAATTCAATGTAGATATATTCAAAGCCACAAATAAAAAGATTTTAAATATTTCTAGGAGTTGTTATTAATATAATCAATTTCTAGGTGACTGGTGAATATACACAAAAATATTGATATACGGAGAGCTAAAAACTAAAAAGGAATGAAAGAAGATGTTTAAATATGTCTAACAAACATCCTTCCTTCCCTCCTCTACCCTGTCCCATTGTATCCAGACACTTAACACGTGCATTTGTTTTCATAATTAATAGTGGTATTTTTGTTTTTTTCTTTTGACTTCTATTGTAGACCTTACTATTGGACAAATCTATATATTGCTCATTGTCGTTTCTGCTTATTGGTTCTAGTAAATATGTCCATGAGTCTGTCTTTGCCTCAATAATGTAGCTCTCTCAGTATGCCTGATAGAGGCAGAATTACAGTGTCTTCCCCAGTCACCCAGGCAGAGAAGCAGTGGTGACAGGGGTATCTGCTCTTCCCAGCTGAAGTCTGTAGCCTGGGTTCTGTGTAGCTGAGGGAAGAGACCTGTACTACGTCTTCCTGCAATCCAGAAGCACATTCATAAAAACACCTCTTCCTGGACCTTAGTCCCAGGAAATATAGGCCAAGCAGAAGACCCTAATGTTGGCCAGTGCAATTTCTAACTGTAGTTAAAATTATTTGGTCCAGTATTTGAATAGCTATATGTCCTATCCATTAAACTATGGAGTTTTTTTTTTAGTTCAGAGTTATGCAGTCTTTGTGAGAAATAATTCCCTGCATCCTCTGATTTTCTCTGTCAAACCTACTTATGACCTATATGTAAACTACAAATAATATCCATATAATGTATAAGTTATGTAAGCCCATTGACCTATTAATATTTTTAAAGAATCTTAAGTCATACATAAATATAAGCAGTTCATATTTTAAGTGTGGTAGTGATGTATTTTCTATGCATCTTGGATTAAAAACATTTTCTAATTATAATAATTGACAATGTATTGATTGATATTGACTGTGTGATGTGTATCAGGTAAATAGCTATGCTATGTACTTTATAAATGTATGTATTACTATAAATTTCAGTAAAATATAGCTGATCCTCATTACAACTGTAAATTATTATCATTGTATACATAGAGACACTAAGGGTCATAGATGTTTAGTAATTTGTCCTTACCTGCCAGTAAATGGCAGGTCCAAGATTTGAACCCAAGTCTGCCTATTTCCAAAGCCTGAGCTTTTTATCGTTTGCTATTCTTTCCATATTTCTGATCCCAGAATAGTTTTCCGGGGAAATATAAGTAATAGCCTTTTAATTTATTGTTTGTTCACTTTGGAATACCACAAACTTTCATAAAATAGTGTTTGTTTAATGCAGGACTAACACACCTTTTAGCTTCATTTTTCCTTCTGATTCTAATGTATATACTTAATAATTGAGGAATTATTCTTTAACCAAAAATGCAACCAAATTGATACATTAATAAACCATGTTGGACAAGCATCATAAAATCATGTCAATACCGGGGTGTTCCATCAAAACACAAAAAGCATTATTGGGCATAAAGGAAAATGTATATGGGTATGGATGTCTCCTTTGAATACAGTAAGTCCTGCTTTGTCACTAAGTCACAGCTTACTGCCTGGTAATATATTTTCTGTTTCTACATCATCCCTTACATTTAGTATCTGCTACCAGAGCAATCTCTTATCTCCTCCCAGTGAGTTTTATAATTCTTCCATGAGATTACCTTTTACCTCATACCTCATGACCATATTGCAGTAGGACAGAGCTAAACAGAGACCCTGCCAGTCATAAAGTGAAGGTCTCCTGGGACTCTGTCCCCCCATGGCTGCCCCTTAGGTTTTGCCTTTCTCTGGAAATTGATGAGAAAACAGCTTCTGCGTAGTAGCCAATGCTCATGTCCATGTGTGGTTCTTTTGTAGCGTAATTGGACTCCCAGGAGAAGAAGACTGGCCTAGAGATGTTGCCCTTCCCAGGCAGGCTTTTCATGCAAAATCTGCCCAACCAATTGAGAAGTTTGTGACAGATATCGATGAACTAGGCAAAGACCTACTTCTGGTAAGTTTTTGTAATGCCAAGCTGGTCTGCACTGTGCCAATGAGACACCTGCCCTACTCAGACTGGGTGGTGGGCACAAATATCAGTTCAGTAGCTGCTATAGGCATCACATGCCACAGTCACATGGGACAGGAGGCAACTCCCTCCAGAGGTTTCATTTTTACACTTACAGCAGCTGGTGGCTTTTGGATTCTGATCCACATTTTTTTAAATCTGCCATCTTTGAATGTTTATTTCAGTGCAGCTTTAGAAGCCTCACAATTCACTTGAACATATGTTTCTTTAGAAGTAAATATTATGTTTCCTTGCTTACAGTTTCATGCTGCCTTAAGCAATTTGTTTGTCATTTTAATGTGCCTTTTCTTAAACATCCACAACTTTGGGGAGATGTTTTTCCAAAAGAACTATATAACAATACTTCTTCTATTACTGATTCATTTAACTCACTGAAAATAAGGACTTCTGTGCTCTGTTTGAGACTCAGACTCATAATACTTAACCATATACATAATTTCCTGTACTTGGAGGCTAGAACAATAGGTAGAAGAGTGTACCTATTGGGCTGATCTTGATGTCTGAAACCCAATGAGTAATGAGTGTATCTTTTACCTCCTGAATTAACAGCCTTTGACATCTGCTTCTGCCTGTGGGTAAAGTACAGGTTTTCTCCATGTGTCTCATTCTGGGGCCCATTCCAGAGAGGCAGCAGCTCCCTGGGGCATGTTTTTCTCATGATAGAAGGTGGATGCTCCAGAAGGGCCAGCAGAAGTATACAATGCCCCCAAAGGCCCATACTTGGGAGAAGCATCCGCCACTCTGCCCATGTTCCATTGGCCAAAGCAAGTTCCATGCCTAAGGCCAACTTTAGTGGAGGAAAGGATGCTTCCCCTATGGTGAGAGGGGAGAGAAAAAAGAGAATATTTACTAAAAGTTATCTGATCTACGCTAGTATCCAACTCTTGACTAAGTTGTGATTCCAGAAGTTCATTTTATAAGTAAACTATTTGGCAATTAAATTTTCTTCCAAAAACAATATTATTAACACAAGGTTTTTGAATTAAGTCTCAAGCCAGCAACCTTGTTTCTGAAGTAGAACAATAATAGAACTTAAACACCTTTATTTAACTGTATTTTTATAGGACAAAATGTATTAGGACTTCCAACTTGAGATTCTCCCGGATCCCCACACTTGGCTAAGGCATTTGCCTTCTCTTCACCCTCTTCCCAGCTTTAAGCCATCAATGTAGCTGTGAGGAAAGGGCTTCTTCTCACATAATCCTCTAGAGACACGTCTCTGTATCATAAACATATTCCCACAGCTCTATTCTCTTCTTTCCTATGTCCTGGAGATTGAATTAACTGTTTCCTTTTCTAACGCCACTAATTTTCTTCTTGGACTCTCAGAAAAGAGAACTCAGGCTCAAGAATTTTGCCCCTGCTTTCCCATCCTTTGGGAATTCAGCCTTTGCAAAGCTTTTCTGGAGATGTTTATTGCTGTTAGAGACAGTTGGAACCATTCTACAAACAAGCTGTTTCTTCTACATGCCCCTTTTAGCTCTTGGTGTTCAGAAGATCCTGTAGGGAGGCTAACCACCATGGACTGATGGGGAGCTCAGGATAAATCAGATTTCAGAGGACCCAAAAATTTGCCTGAAATTACATGTGGAACTTTCTGTTTGTATTTGTTTTACTAGGTCAGTAGCTTTCAGTAGAATATAAAAGAGGTCCCTAATCCAGTCGGACCCTGACTAGCACTGTGAGCAGCAGTCCTATTAATATCATGGTTATGGAGACCTCTTAAGTGGAAGAGGTCTTCCGTTAACCATGATAACATGAAGTCTGTAAATTACATAGATGACTGGAATGCATAGACATTTCGTGTACTCAGTTCACTTTAGGATGGAGAAGGCCTGTTACATGTGAGTTCCTGGGGCAATGAAGAGGTCGTACTCATCATTAATTAGTGTTTGCCACCTGCTAGGCACCCAGCAGGAGGTGTTGATGGAAGGAGAGGAAGAAGATTTGAGGAACAAGATTACCTGAGGTAGGGGTGGAAATGAGACTGAGATTAGGGACACATTCGGACTAATTTAGGTATGGACAGTTTGGGAATAGAGATTGTTGCCACTGCAAAGGTTTTCCTTTCTCTCCTTTCACCTTCTACCTTAGTAGCCCAGCCAAACTGCCCAAACCACTTGACCAGGACCAGGAGCCTATTATGTGCAGCCACCAGCTCGTTCACCTTTGGTAACCCTACACTTGAGCTGTCTGTGTGGAATAGCGTTTAGTGACTCAAACCGAATCTAATGGTCTCCTGGGAGAGCTACTGCTAGCCATGTGGCACCTTGATATGAATTAGAAGGAAGACATCCCTGTCTCTGCGTGATGTAGCCTTGGGACAGGGTAAGAAGTTATGTTGAAGTCTCCGAATGTAGCACTAAGTTTGCTAGCACTGTAAGTATTACTAAATAAAGTTATATGCATACTTTAATGGCTTAGAGAGAAATTCTGGGCAAGAAACAGTCCATAGGCACCTAAAGGGTCTTCTTCTGAGGGGCATTTTATACATTAGGGATATATATGAGTACGGTCTCTATATTAGTTAGTGTCCCTTTAAATAAATATTCATTCCCAGTCTAGATGCACTTAACACATGGTAGTGAATAAAGGGGATAACTCTAAGTACAGTATATCAACCAATTATTTTTTTCTTTATTACAGAAATGTTTGACATTTAACCCAGCCAAAAGAATATCTGCCTACAGCGCCCTGTCTCACCCATACTTCCAGGACCTGGAGAGGTGCAGAGAAAACCTGGATTCCCACCTGCCTCCCAGCCAGAACACCTCGGAGATGAATACAGCCTGAGGTTTCAGCAGCTGCCTTAAGCTGATCCTGCAGAAAACACCCTTGGTGGCTTCTGGGTCCCCCTAAGCAAGCCCTACAGAGCTGTGGAGGATTGCTGTCTGGAGGCCTTCCAGCTGCTGTCTTCTGGACAGGCTCTGCTTCTCCAAGGAAACCGCCTAGTTTACTGTTTTGAAATCAATGCAAGAGTGATTGCAGCTTTATGTTCGTTTGTTTGTTTGTTTGTCTGTTTGTTTCAAGAACCTGGAAAAATTCCAGAAGAAGAGAAGCTGCTGACCAATTGTGCTGCCATTTCATTTTTCTAACCTTGAATGCTGCCAGTGTGGAGTGGGTAATCCAGGCACAGCTGAGTTATGATGTAATCTCTCTGCAGCTGCCGGGCCTGATTTGGTACTTTTGAGTGTTTGTGTATGTGTGTGTGTGTGTGTGTGTGAGAGAGAGAGAGAGAGAGAGAGAATGATTCTGTGATCTCTTAAAGTGTTACTTTCTGTAAACAACAAGAATAATTGAATTTTAAAGACTCAAGGTGACCGGTAAATAACAGTCATTTGTTCACTGAAGGTGATTCACCAAAATGGTATTCTCAAATTAGAAAGTAAAGCCCATGTCCTCAGCATTTCTTTTCTGGCCAAAAGCAGTAAATTTGCTAGCAGTAAAAGATGAAGTTTTATATACACAGCAAAAAGGATAAAAAATTCTAGTATATCTTAAGAGATGTGCATGCATTCTATTTAGTCTTCAAAATGCTGAATTTACTTATTGTAAGTCTGTTTTAACCTTCTATATGATAATCGTGCTTCATTATTTCTTTTGAAAAATACCCTATAAGCTTTTTATTACTTGCTATAGATTTAGGGAGTGTACCTCAGATAGGTTAAAAAAAAAAAGTAGGCTTTATTTCCTAGTTTGAAATTCCTTTATTCCCTTTACCTTTTTTTTTTTTCCCTCGGTGGTTGTTGTTGCTGTTGTTGTTATTTGGTTTTTGTTTTTAGGAATTTGTCAGAAATTCTTTCCTGTTTTGGTTTGGAGAGTAGTTCTCACTCTAACTAAAGACAGGAGTGGCCTTTACATTTTCCTCATCTATTACACTGTACTTTCTGCCACACATTGCCTTGATGGCAGAGTATCCATCATATCTATCTCCCAGCTTCTGAAATATATTGCTACCATTGTATAACTAATAACAGATTGCTTAAGCTGTTCCCATGCACCACCTGTTAGCTTGCTTTCAATGAACGTTTCATAAGTTCGCAGTCTCAGATTATGGTTTATGGCCTCAATTCTGCAAACCTAACGGGGTCCCATATGTTCTCCCTCTAATGCAGTCCTTCTACCTGGTGTTCACTTTTGTTACCTAAATAATGAGTAGCATCTTGTTTTGTTTTATCACCAGCACATAAATTGCTGTAAACTGTTACTTTGTGTTTTACATTTTTATAGAAGATATTGTCGGTGTCTTTATCTGAGGGTATGTCTTTAGCCATGTTTTAGGGGTATATTACTCTATCAAATGATCTTTCTCCATCCCCCAGGCTGTGCTTGTTTCTAGTGCCTTGTGCTTACTCCTGCTCTTTACAGAGCCAGCCTGGCCTGGGCATTGTAAACAGCTTTTCCTTTTTCTCCTACTGTTTTCTCTACAGTCCTTTATATTTCACACCGTCTCTGCCTTATAAGTGGTTTAGTGCTCAGTTGGCTCTAGTAACCAGAAGACATAGAAAGTATCTTTTGGGAAATTTAGCCACCTGTGCTTTCTGACTGAAGCTCAGAGTGCATGTAACAGTTAGATCATGTTTAGAGTTAGGATTTTCAAAGAATGGTTGTTGCGGCACTCAGAAAATAATTCAGATGATATTTATGCATTATCAAGTTGTACTGAATTCTTTGCAGCTTAATATGTTATATGACTATCTTGAACAAAAGAAAAAACTAGATGTTTCTCCTGAAGAGCTTTGGGGGTTAGGAACTATTCTTTTTTAATTGCTATATTGTTTAACATTGTTCTAATTCAGTAGCTTAAGAACAGGAAATTGTTTTCTAAAGGAAGATAATAAAGAAGATGGGCCATAGACATGTTTTCTACTTCCGTTGTGACAACATTGATTACGTGTTGTCAGTACTATAAATGCTTGAGATATAATGAATCCACAGCATTCAAGGTCACAGCATTCAAGGTCAGGTCTACTCGAAGTCTCACATGGAAAAGTGAATTCTGCCTTTCCTTTGATTGAGGGTCAGAATACAAAGACATTTTTACTGGGGCCTAGAAATTGAATTTTAAAACTCACTGCACTGATTCATCCTGAGCTTTTTGGTTAGTATTCATGGCTAGAGTGAACATAGCTTTAGTTTTTGCTGTTGTAAAAGTGTTTTCATAAGTTCACTCAAGAAAAATGCAGCTGTTCTGAACTGGAATTTTTCAGCATTCTTTAGAATTTTAAATGAGTAGAGAGCTCAACTTTTATTTCTAGCATCTGCTTTTGTCTCATTTCTAGGCAGTGCTTGTAAAGAAAAATTAAAGCACCAACATTCTGGCATTCAATTGTTGGTAAATTATCTTCTGATGACACAGAAGGAAAGGGCATCTCTCAGCCTGTCCGAACTTTGTAAGAATCTGTCCCCAGCTCTTGCATCATTGTAGTTATTGCATTTGAGTGAATACTCTCTTGATTTATGTATTTTATGTCCAGATTCGCCATTTCTGAAATCCAGATCCAACACAAATTGCCATTAGGGCATTTTGAAGCGGATAGTAGAGTAAGAGCTTAGTGACTACAGCTTATTCTTCTGGAACGTATGGTTTCAAACATCTTTGCCAAAAGCTAGGCAGTGGTTAACTGAAAAGGGCATACTGCCCCAAGGTTACACTGAAGCAGCTCATAACAAGTAAAAATATTGTGACAGATTTGAAATCATGTTTGAATTTCACAGTAGGACCAGTACAATGATGTGCCTGCTAGTTTCTGTTTGATGTTTGGTTCTGGTGGCCGAGACATTTTGGGAACTGTTGCATAGGGTGGAATCAAAACAACCTACATATAAAAAGGAAAACAGAGAAACCTGTCCATTTAGCTTTCATAAGAAATCCCACGGCAAAGGGTAATGAAAAGGACCTAATCTTAAAAACAATTTCCAAACATAAGAACCCAATGGGTTAGAGCCTCCCACTTTGTCCCTTCTTTGAAGTGGATGGGAACTCAAGGTGCAAAGAACCTGTTTTGGAAGAAAGCTTGGGGCCATTTCAGCCCCCTGTATTCTCATGATTTTCTCTTAGGAAGCACACTGTGAATGTTAATTTAGCCCCAGGTGACTTACTAAAAATAGTTCAAAATTATTCACCTAAGAATAGAATCTCAACGTTGTGTTAAATAAAAATGAAAGCTTTAGAATGCACAAGATGTTTCTATCTCAAAGAAAACATGTTTCTTTTCTATAAAGAAATTTATAGTTTGACTCCAGAATGTGGTACTATCCATCTTGATGAGAAAACTCTTAAATAGTACCAAACATTTTGAATTTCAAATTATGCATTTAAAGTGAGTGTTTAAGAAACTGTAGCTGCTTCCTTTAAAAGTGGTGCCTATTAAAGTCAGTAATGGCAATTATTGTTCCATTGTGGAAATCAAATTACGTAAGCTTCCTAATATCATAAACATATTAAAATTCTGTCTTAAAAATTGCTTTTCTTTTAAGTGACAATTTCACTACTCTTATGATAAGCACGAGAGTGTCTCACATTTTCCAAAAGCAGGCTTTAATTGCATAATTGGGTCTAGGAAAAAATAATGTTAAAAGTTAACATGCCACCATAATTACTTAATTATGTTAGTATAGAAACTGCAGAATATTTACCTTGGAAAGAAAATATTGAAATATTATTATAAACTCTTAGATATTTATATAATTCAAAAGAATGCATGTTTCACATTGTGACAGAAAAAAGGTGTTATACGATTTCTAAGGCTTTAAAAATTATAAAACAGTGGGCAATAGATAAAGGAAATTCTGGAGAAAATGAAAGTATTTAAAGGGTAGTTTCAAAGCTATATATATTTTGAAGGTTATATTCTTTATGAACAAATTCTTAGGAAAAATTCTTTATGAAAAAAAGTATAAGAATTTATACTAAGGTCATCTGGCAACTGTGGGATTAATATGGTCAAAAACAAATTTTACGAAGAAACTGTTCCAAGCAAACGAAATCATCTGTACTTTTTTTCTCATTTCAAGGGAAGAGGCAGCCACATGAAGCAATACTTCCTGCACATGCCTAAGAATGTTCATTGAAAAAATAAAAATAAATTTTTAAAAGGCATGTGTTTCCTATGCCACCAATACTTTTGAAAAATTGTGAACATTACTACCCAAAACCATTTATCATGTCCATTAAGTACATTTGGGTATATAATTAGGAAGATATTTATGTGTTCCTTCTCCACAGTGGAAAAACTTATTGAGGCTACCAAAGCCTGCCAAGAAATGTAAGTCCTCAGAATAATTATAAATGCTGTTTTCCTCAAAAGCATGAGAAACTAGCATTTTCATTTCTTACTGGCTTCCTTTCTATATCAATGCAATTCACAACCCAATTTTAATACATAACTATATCTCAAGCATTTCTATCTTGTACTTTTTCAGAAAATAAACCAAAAATAGTCCTTTGGCCTCTCTATCTTCTGACCTTTGTAAGCAACAGAAATGTAGAAACAGAAGGGATCCAATTTGTTAATGTTTTTTCTTGACTAGTCTTTCTGGGGATTTTCGTTTATTTTCTTAATGAAGTACCAATCAGCTCTTCAAAATGTTTTCTATTTCTTAGCATTCCTAGGAAGTTATAACATTTAGATAAATGAGTAGAAGTGGATTTCCTTCAACATATTGTTACCTTGTCTAGCCTTAGGAAGGAAACAACAACCACCTGAAAATAAATACAGGCTCTTTTCGAGCATCTATTGAAATACTATTACAGTAATTTGAAGTTAATATGGTAGGAAAGGAAGGTGGCTTTCTTGCAAAAGTCTTTCTAAAAATTTACACTGTCCTAAGAGATGAGCTTTCTTGTTTTATTCCAGTATATTCCACAAGATGACACTCTTAGAGAAAAACAAATTCGATGAAGACTAAAGAGCTACTTCTAAAAGAGATTTCATTTTAACTTTATTTTTCTGCACATATTTAACTGTTTCCTAGCATTTGTTTTTTGGGATGATTAATAGTCTCTATAATTTTCTATGACTTCATTATTTTACTTGTTATCTAGGTTCTGTACAATTGTCTGCAAATCAATTGTGCTTAAGGATGCATAATACACTCATTTTGACCATTTAAGTAAAGAAAGCATAGTCATGTCATTTAGTCAAGAAACATTTTTTGAGGTACCTAATTACCTTACTTTTCTAAAGTAAAATAGGTTTCTTACTAAAAAGGCAGCCCTCATCTGTGAACAGGATAGTTTCATTAGAAGTATAAAACTCTTTTGATGGCCCCAGTTATAACATTCATACCCTCCCTGCTGCTTTTATATTCCCTAGCATGGTGGCCTTTCAACACTGATTAAATTTTAAAATCCTAATTTAAAGATCAGATGAGCAAAATAAATAACACATCAGTAATTCGGTAGACAAAACTTTTGTCTGAAGAATTGCTATATTGAAACAGAGCCCTAAAATACCAAAAGACCTTGTGATTCTTTTACATTTGTGTAATCACAAATGTAAATTCATAAGAAGCTCTAATTTAAAAAAAAAAGTCTATGAACATAACAACTTAGGAGTGTGTCTACTTATGTATTTTCTTCACTTTTGAAGTTTTTTTGGCAACTTTATACAGAGATTTGTTTAAATTCACAAGTCTACTTAAGGACTCCTTATCCCCCAAATGATTAAGTTAATTTTAGAAGTCACCTTCCTCACAACAGTGTCACTTGAAATTTAGTAGGGAAGGACATTGCAGTGTTTTTCAGTTTCCTTAGCATAGCACCACAGAAAGCAGATTATTCCTTCTGAGTGGCAGACACTCGACGGTGCCTGCCCAACTTTCCTCCAGAGTGGCAAGCAAACGAGTCTCAGTAATTCATACTGAACCAAAGTGCCACATATACTAGAGGCAGCCAGAAGATCACAGAGAAATCCCCCCGCCTCATTTGCCCCTCTGTTCCCAAGAACTAGAGTCCAGTTAAAGCCCCTATATGAAAGGCCGAATTTCACCCCCGGGTTTGTTATCAGTGGCCAGTCTTAACTCTATTTGCTCGTGTTCAAAACTTGACTCCCACTTGAAAGCCTTCCGGGTGCGCTGCCTCGTGGCCCCGCCCCTCTGGCAGGAGAGTGGCAGTGGGCGTGGCCGGCTGGGGCCCCGCCTCCCACTCACCTACTGGGGTCTGAAATGATGTGCGGCTCTGCGGGCTGCTGTCCGAGGTCAGAGTGCCCTGCTGCTGTCTCAGAGGCACCTGTTCTGCAAATATTAGGAAGAAAAATATCCCTAGAAGCAAACGGGTGTCTTCTGTGCATGTACAACACAATTTTCCGAAAGTTCGGGTAAAAAGAGATGCTGTAGCAGCTGCTCTGTGTGAAGCTGTCTACCCCGCATCTCTCAGGCGCTAAGCTCAGTTTTGTTTTCTGTTTTTTGTTTTTTTTTTTTTTTTTTTTTAAGAAAAGATGTATACTTGCAGGAAAGATTTTTTTTTTATTTTTTTATTTTCCATCATTCTACATATGTGATAGGATAGTGAAAGATATGCCTGGAAAAGTTTTTTTTTTTTTTTTTTTTTTTTTTTTTGAAAAGGTGTTTATTTTCTGCTTTGTCTTCAGTTGGCAAAAGCTCCTAATTCTTTAGCTATCAGTTTCTTTTCTTTGTCAGGTAATTAAAGGTATGTAAACATATTATCTCGTGTAGCAGGGGTTTTCATGTTGAGAGGAATCTTCTGTGTGGCTTTGGTCACACAAAGCTTTCTCAATTTTAGGAGTTTGGATTGTCAAATGTAGGTTTTTCTCAAAGGGGACATATAACTGTACAGATTGACTGCCAAGAACTATGACTATAGCACTAATCAGCAAACGTCGAGCCACACAACTATTTAATTTCTAACTCTCTGTGGTTCCTAGCCAAATTCCGTTGATGTGCTTAAGTTAAAGTTCTGAAGATGCCCGTTGTACCCTTACTTGAAAGTTTCTAATCTTAAGTTTTATGAAATGCAATAATATGTGTCAGCTAGCAATATTTCTGTGATCACCAGCAACTCTCAGTTTGACCTTAAAGTCTGAATAATGAAACAGATTCCAGCGGTAGTACATTTCTTGTACCTCCCAGTGCCTGGTATATCTTTTCATTCTCATCTTGTATTTGCAACAATATATACATGTATCTCATAGTTCCTTTTTATTCATTTATTTTCCTATTACCTATAGTAAATATATTAGTTAGTACATGGAATTTATAGCATCAGCTACCCCCAGGAACAGCACCTCACAGGCAGAGAATATTTTTCAAGTTGTTCTACATTTGCATAAATTATTTCTATTATTATTCATGTATATTATTTATTTCTGAATCACACTAGTCCTGTGAAAGTACAACTGAAGGCAGAAAGTGTTAGAACTTGCATTTAACGTTCATTGTCATGGTCTTGATGGAGCTAAGAAAGTAAAAATTAGACTAAGCCCCCAAATAAGCTGCATGCATTTTTAACATTATCAGTAGGTTTGAATCTATAGATGTAGTATTTTGGGTATCTAGGTGTTTTATCATTAAGTAAAGGAATTTAAATAAAGTACTTTGTAGTTGTTTTTATTAAGTTTGCATATAGTAGAGTGTGAAAATACAGCAAAAATAAAAACTAAAGGTAGAAAAGCATTTTAGATATGTCTTAATTTAGGAACTGTGCCAGGTGGCTCTCGGAGTACATGCCAGGCAGAGAGTGGTGCCTAGGTGGTGCCTCCTCTTGTCTGGCCTCATGAAGAAGCTTCCTTCACATGATTTGTGCCCTCGTAGGTGTCATGTGCAGTAGTGGGAACAGGCAGTACTGTTGAGAGGAGAGCAGTGTGAGAGTTTTTCTGTAGAAGCAGAACTGTCAGCTTGTGCCTTGAGGCTTACAGAACGTGTCAGATGGAGAAGTCCAAGTTTCCATGCTTCAGGCAACTTGGCTGTGTACAGAAGCAATCCTTGGTAATAAAAAGCAAGGATTGCCTGTATAATAACCAACAAAGTTATTATAACAACCAGCAATTCCCAATGCCTCAAAAGCTTGTTGCATTTTTTGGGTATTTGAGGTTTTGATCTGAAGGTTAAAGGGCAAGTGTTTGGTATAGAAAAGCAGTATGTGTTAAGAAAAGAACAATATTGGTTCCCATAGAGTGCAAATTAGAACTAGAGAGTTTTATAGGATTATCATTGTGAGATGTGTTAAAGTAGGTTTTCACTGTAAAATGTATTAGTGTTTCTGCATTGCCATAGGGCCTGGTTAAAGCTTTCTACTAGGTTTCAGGAACCTTACTGTATCACATACAGTAAGCTTTTTTCCTTCTGACTTATGATAGAAAGTGTTTTGAAAGTAAAAAAAGAAAAAAAAATTCTTAATTTGGAAATTTTGACTTGTTAATTTCTGTGTTTGAAATCACAGTTCTAGAAATGTAGAAATTAGGTGTATCAGATACTAATCTAGGCCGTGTAAACCAGCCCAAGATGACCAACATCCCCACACTTCTGCATCCCTGTCCCCTGCATCTCTTCCTCTCTACCACTAAAGTGCTCCCTGCCACCATCCTGGCCTGTCCACATGGTGCTCTCCATCCTCCTCCACACCAAGGACCACAGCTGTGCCTGTCTAGGCCTGGCCACCACTCCCAACTTGACCTTGGCTAGCCAGGTTCATCAAGAGATGGTTCCTCATGCTGGGCACAGACTTTGCTCATGGCACCCATTAGAAATGCCTCTAGCATCTTTGTATGCATCTTGATTTTTAAGCCAAGTCATTGTACAGAGCATTCAGTTTTGGCTGTGGTACCAAGAGAAAAACTAAACAGAAATATAAACCACATTCCAGGCTGCTGTTTTCTCTCCATCTACAGGCCATACTTTTACTGTATTTCTTCATACTTGAAACTCATTCTGCTATTTTCATATCAGGGTACAGACTTATAAGGGTGCATGTTCCTTAAAGGTGCATAATTATTCTCATTCCGTTTGCTTATATTGCTACAGAATGCTCTGTTTTGGTGCTTTGAGTTCTGCAGACCCAAGAAGCAGTATGGAAATTCACTGCCTGGAACACAGTCTTATAAGAATGTTGGCAGGCGACTTGGTATCAGATGTTACTTCTCTTTTATCTGTACACAAGATTGAGAGTTACCACACTGGCCTGTCAGGTCCACCCTGTGGGTACAGCACAGCTCTCTGAAAGCAAGGACCTTCCTACCTATTCTAATGTTTTTGCCCACTAAGAAAAATGGCCTCAGGTATAGACGTAGCAAGAGGGGAAGGGCTGTCTCACTCTAGCAACCATCCCTCCATTCCACACAGAAAGCCCTCTTGAAGCAAAAGAATAAGAAAGAAAGAAAGCTTATCTCTAAGGCGACTGTCTTTAGAGTGCTCTGAGCTAAGTGTTCTTGCACCCTTCCCAAGAGGCAGATGAAAATACAGGCCAGTTTATCTAGACCCTTCTCATCTGAGGGGGAGAATAGAAAAGAAGGTAAATATGTAATGTAAAATATGTCAGTCAAGGACCACCAAAACTTTTGTTACATACCCTATCATTAAAAATGTGTTTTTAAAAGTAGCTCAAGTAAGGGATGCTTTATGACCCTGGGTTTCTGAAGTCAGATAGCCATTCTTGCCTGCCCCATACTCTGATTTATTGGGAGAGGGAGAACTACAGTAGTGTTTCTGTTGCAGTGGCAAAGGTAACATGTCAGAAAATTCAGAGGGCTGCATACCAATAATCCTTTGGAAACTGGATGTCTTACTGGGTGCTAGAATGCAAATTTAGGTATTTATTGTGAGATGGTGAAATTCATTGTTTTTTTCAAAAATTGGTGTTGAAATATTATCCAACGTGTTCACTTATGTGAAAGTTAAATTGAATGAAGCAAAAAGAGAAAATAGTTTGTATTTTGTCATGCCTTTTGTAATTCTTACAATGAAAATATTGGTAGCAAATAAAAATAATAAATAATTTTAAACTGCTTTCTGGAGATGAATTACTCTCCTGGCTGTTTCCTTTTTCACTTGAATGTAAAGTGAATATAACTGTAGTGAGTAACAGTTCACTAAATTGCAAGTTTTAACAGAATTTTTTTTTTTTTTTATGTTTTTGTTTTTTCTTTTTTGCTTCTTATTTGTAACCTGGCCATGTGGTAGAACGTGTTTTAAACTTTTACGTTAAGAGACTCCTTTTCAGGCTTCCAGTGTTTAAAAAGTAAATAGCAGCTAAGTGACCTTAGAACTCATTCAGCAATTGGTTGGGCACGGTGGCTTATGCCCTTTTTTTTTTTTTTTAAGACAGAGTCTCACTCTGTCGCCCAGGCTGGAGTGCAGTGGCATGATCTTGGCTCACTGCAACCTCTGCCTCTCGGGTTAAAGAGATTCTCCTGCCTCACTCTCCTGAGTAGCTGGGATTATAGGCGCATACCACCATGCCCGGCTAGTTTTTGTAGTTTACTAGTAGAGTTGGGGTTTCACCATGTTGGTCTGGCTGGTCTGGAACTCCTGACCTCATGATCCACCTGCCTTGGCCTCCTAAAGTGCTGGGATTAAAGCCATGAGCCTGATTGGGCGCAGTGATTCACACCTGTAATCCCAGCACTTTGGGAGGCCAAAGCAGGCAGGTCACAAGGTCAGGAGTTCGAGACCAGCCTGGCCAACATGGTGAAACCATGTCTCTACTAACAATACATTTAAAGTAGCCAGGCGTGGGACACTCCCCTGTAATCCCAGCTACTCAGGAGACTGAAGCAGGAGAATACTTCAACCTGGGAGGCAGAGATTGCAGTGAGCTGAGATCGTGCCATTGTACTCCCACATGGGCGACAGAGCGAGACTCCGTCTCAAAAAAAAAAACTGAACAATCATGCATTGCTTAATGACTGGGATACAGTCGGAGAGATGCGCCGCTAGGGGATTTCATCACTGTGAGAACATCATAGATTGTATTTACACAAACTTAGGTGGTATAGCCTACTACACACGTAGGCTAGATGCTATAGCCTGTGGCTCCTAGGCTACAAACCTGTGTAGTACTGAATACTCTAGGCAAATTGTAATACACTGGTAAGTATTTGTGTATCTAAATATAGAAAAGGTACAGTCAAATTATGGTATAAAAGATAAAAAATGGTATACCTGCATCGGGCACGTACCATGAACAGAGCTTTCAGGACTGGAAGTTTCTCTGGATAAGTCAGTGAATGGTGAGTGAATGTGAAGACCTAGGCCATTACACTACTGTAGACTTTATAAACACTATACACCTAGGCCACACTACATTTATTTTAAATTTTTTATTCCATAATAAACCTTAGCTTACTGTAAAATTTTTAGATTATAAACTTTAATTTTTTTAACTTTTTGCCTTTTTTTTTTTTGAGACAGGATCTCACTCTGTCACCCAGGCTGGAGTGCAGTGGCGCGATCATGGCTCACTGCAGCCTCCACCTCCCAGGCTGAAGCTATCCTCCTACTTCAGTCCTCTGCCTCCAAGTGGCTGGGACTTCAAGGGCATGATTGACTCTTTTATAACAACACTTCATTTTTAAACATAAACTCATTGCCCAGCTATACAAAAATAATTTATAAGATTTTTTTCTATTTTTATTTTTTTTAAACTGTTTCATTAAAAACTAAGATGCAAACATGCATATTAGCCTTGGCCTTCACAGGGTCAGGTTTATCAATATTATTATCTTCTACCTCCATATCTTGTCCCATGGGAAGGACTTCAGGGGCAATAACACACATAGAGTTGTCATCTCCTATGATGGTGCCTTCTGAAATACCTCCTGAAGGACCTGCCTTGGGCTGTTTTGCAGTTAACTTTTTTTTTTTTTTTTGAGACAGAGTTTTGCTCTTGTTGCCCATGCTGGAGTGCAATGGCACAATCTCAACCTCCGCCTCCCAGGTTCAAGAGATTCTCCTGCTTCAGCCTCCAGAGTAGCTGGGATTACAGGTATGCGCCACCACACCCTGCTAATTTTGTATTTTTAGTGGAGATGGGGTTTCTCCATGTTGGTTAGGCTGGTCTTGAACGCCCAACCTCAGGTGATCCTCCCACCTCAGCCTCCCAAAGTGCTGGGATTACAGGCAGGAGCCAGCAGGCCCGATCCAGTTAACTTTTTTTTATAAGAAGAGAAGTACACCCTATAGCAATGATTAAAAGTATAGTATAGTAAATGCATAAATCAGTAACAGCCATTTATCATTATCATCACAAACGTGAATAATGCGTTACACTGTGACGTCACTAGGCAATAGTAATTTTTCAGCTCCATTGTAATCTTACCAGGCCACCGTTATATATGCAGTTCATCATTATGCAGTGCATGACTATTTATTGAACCCTCATTAGTTTACTATGTTTAAGCACTGAAGTTACAAAAATGAGTAAGGCAATGGGCAGTCCTTTCAGAAGCTTACAGGAAAGAAAAGAGGCTGTGAAAAAGGTTTGTATAACTCATTGCTAATCACCTGGAGATGAGCAAAGGAGTTTTATGGAAATCATGCTTGATGGGACTCAAAAACAAAGAGCAATGTTTTCCAGTTTCACGAGGAGAAGTACTTTGCCCATGGAGAGGCCAGTAGTTTTATGAAAGAGCAGGCAGGGAGGGTCAGGAGGCTGGCGAGACTGTGCCTGGGACAGTGGCCTTCAAAATATCTGGATCATAACCTAGAGAGAGAAATAGAACCTGCCAGCATGAGCTAGTACACACACACATTCACACACACATATGTTGAATAATTTTCTTTGAAACTGTGTACAAACAACTCCTTTGATTATCTCTGCTATTTGGTACTCACTTAGGACCACATTGCATTAAAAAAAGCCTTGTAGCCTTTTGCCATTGATTTTACCCTCTGGAATGTCATCCCAATTTACCTTTTCCATTCTCTAGGGAAGAAGTTCTTATGGTGGGGATGGCCATAAGACCATATTTGTTCAAACTTACATTTTACAAAATGATGCCATGTGGTCCACACATTCTCTTCTAATTTATTATCTTCTACTCTGAAAATGACTAGTGACTAATGCTGATTTCTCAATTGCACGAATAGGCCATGAATTACAGTTTGAAAATGATTGATAAATGAGGAGGGTTTGTGAAGGAGAGTCAGAAGGTAAGGTCATATATGCCATGTAAAGGAGCTTGAAACCACAGAAGGACCTTAAAGAAGATGAATTCTGTTAACCTTTGTTCAACTATTTATTTACTGAAGGCAGAAAGAGGAATAGATCAAGCAGCTCCTGAGACAGTACACAATAAATCAAAAGGGAGATCATCACCACTGATACAAATATTCCTCTCTTTGTATATAATAGCGGGTATACTATATTTAAATTGAACTTCCAGAATTCCCTAGAAGCTCCCACTAGCACTTGCCCTTATTTTTTTATAGGTCCTAAATTGCATTTACATTTTATTTATTTATTTATTTTTGAGACAGGATCGATTTCTGTCACGTAGGCTAAAGTGCAGTGGCATGATCTCAGCCCCCAAGTATCTGGGACTACGGGCAGGCACCACCACTCCTGGCTAACCATTATTATTATTATTATTATTATTATTATTATTATTTTATATAATTTGTAGAGACAGGGTCTATGTTGCCCAGGCTGGTATCAAACTCATGGGCTCAAGTGATCCTTCCACCTTGGCCTCCCAAAGTTCTGGCATGAACCACCATACCCAGTCCTGCATTTAAATGTTAAAAAAGAAATATTCATGAGAAGTAACATAAAGGGTCAAGAATTTGATCTTTATTAAGATACTGAAAACTTGCGGTTTATTACGGGGTCAGTCATAATGATACATGTTTCCACAAACTGTAGGCATTTACAACCAGGTTTGACTAGACCGTTTTCTTTATTATTACTATTGTTTTTCTTTTGAGACAGAGTTTCGCTCTTGTTGCCCAGGCTGGAGCGCAATAGTGCAATCTTGGCTCACCGCAACCTCTGCCTCCCAGGTACAAGCAATTCTCCCGTCTCAGCCTCCCAAGTACCTAGGATTATAGGCATGCACCACTACACCTGGCTAATTTTTTTGTAGTTAGTAGAGACTGGTTTTCACCACATTAGTTAGATGGGTAATGAACTCCTGACCTCAGGTGATCCACCCGTCTTGGCCTCCGAAAGTGCTGGGATTAGAGGTGTATACCACCGTGCCCGGCTGACTGGACCATCTTCTTTGAAGCTATGTATGAACAGCTCCTTCAGTTATCTCTGTGTTACTCACTCAGAACCTACTATACACTACATTAAGAACCTAGTAGCCGTTTGCCACTGATTTTGCCCTTTGGAATGTCAGCTCAATTTGCACCTCTTGTTCTCTAGGGAAACACTCCTAATGGTAAGGACAGGTCCCAGGAGGCCACATTTGTTCTGCAATGTGGTGAAACCCAGTCTCTACTAAAAATACGAAAATTAGCCAGGCATGGTGGCATACACTTGTAATCTCAGCTGCTTGGGAGGTTGATGCAGGAGGGTCACTTCAACCCAGGAGGCAGAGGCTGCAGTGAGCTGATATCATACCACTGTACTCTAGCCTGGGTAACAGAGCAAAACTCTGTGGAACAGAATGCAAAATTTAGATTCTTAAGACAATTTATTTCTACTTACACAGAATTATTTTTAGATAAACCCAATTTTATAAAAATGAAAAAATAATACAGATAACTTCAAAGATATTATTTGACTTTAATAATTGCATTGGAGGACACCGCTTGATACAATTCCCTCTCCTGTGGAAAATTTTGAGAAGCACCACAGCAACCAGGAGAACACATTAGCTCTTGGTTGGAATGAGGCCTGTTGTTCTAAATGCTATACCTCCCCTGGTCTCTAGGCTTCTTCACTGGCAAATGATATCTATTCTGTGATAAAGAAGTCAAGTTTACCCATATTCACTGGATGTCTACAATGGGTCTTGGCTTTCAAAAAGCATCTGATACAAGGAGGCAGAAGTATCAAGAGGCACCCAGTAGTTCATTGGTTCAACAGTGATGGTTTGTAATAATAGACCCTCCCTTCCTGCTCCTTGAATTGCATTGCGATACAATGTTATTTAACTGTGAGTGCAGCAAAAATAGCACCCTGGAGGAGAAGGGAAGCAATTAACAACCAGTGAACTCCCCTAGTGCCAATTCTGGTACATGCCATACAAATTTTCTTCTTTCCAGTCATTCTTACCTCCAAGTGAGAATAAGTAGATGGTGTGGTCAGCCCCCAAAAACTTCTGAAATAAAGTTGTGTATAAACACATAGGAAAGAAATACCAATGCATGCTCTAGGGTCTAGTGGTGCCTAAACAGAAGAGTGGTTCAATCGTATTGAATGAATTAAGTGAATGAATTTTCAGTGGCCAAGTGACTGAAATGTAACTGCTGAAATAAAATGATCATATACTTACTGCAAAATATTTAATACAAAAACTACCGAGAAAATAATTATTACCTGAAACCCTACCACCTAGAGAAAATCACTGCTAATATTTTCATTAATAATTTCTAGACACCTAGCTTTATATAGATACATGTAAGATACAGGAATAAAATTTTATGCTATGATGATGGGCTGGCTGTACACCCATTCAAGAACTTGTATTTTGAGGATTGCGTGCTTTACAGAAGATCTTGGACAATTTGTCATGGCAATACATATAAATCTATATCAATATCTCTTATAGTTGAATAGTGAGCCATTGCGTAAATGTACTATAGTTTACTTACCCAACCCTGCTACATCCCCAGCTTTTTACCGTTAGAAACAATGCTTCTAAGAAGGGTGCAGTGGCTCATGCCTCTGATCCCAGCACTTTGGGAGGCCAAGCCCAGGGATTTGAGACCAGCCTGAGCAACATGGTAAAACTCTGTAGCCAGGCACAGTGGCATGGACCTGTAGTCCCAGTTACTCCTGAGATTGAGGTGGGAGGATGGCTTGAGCCAGGGAAGTCCAAGTAGTGAGACATCATTGTGCCGCTGCACTCCAGCCTGGGTGACAGAGTGAGACTCAGTCTCAAAAAGAAAAAAAAAGAACAATGCTTCTAAGGGCAGTACTGTGCATGCATTTATTTGCATATGTCAGCAGTAGCTTTAAGTCATCTCATCACTGGAAACTCATACACTCATTCACTCAACGCTTAATGAACTGTTCCAGTCACCAGCAAACCCTAGAAATACAGCAGTGAACAAAACAAGGTGCTTGCTCTCATGGAGCTAACATAAATATTCGCATAAGATAATTACACTATGATAAGTCCTATAAATGCTATAAGGTGGAAAATACTTGCATTGGCCAATGCAAAGAATTTGGTATTTACTCGGAGACTAAGGCAGCTAGGTGGGGTGCTGAGGGGAAGGCAACTGAAAGCCTTGAGGTGGGAAGGCTTGGTCTGCAGAAAGGACATTAAGGCAACTAGAGCATAGTCGGGGGAGGAGTGGTCAGAGAAGAGGTTAGGGAGGTAAACAGAGGATGTAGACAGCCTGTTTGAGAAGCTAAATCATAAACTAGAACAGAGAAATGAGGGTAGAGCTCAGGGAGGATGTGGTGTCAAAGGAAAATTCTTGTTTTCCGAGATGGAAGACAGTCCATTGTGGAAACAGAGAGACTGAGGGTGAAAAAGAAGGAATAACAGCAGAAGGTGATGAGAAGGGGGAGAGGAAGGGGCCAGGAGAACAAGAGGAACAGCTGCACTTGAGAGAGAAAAGGATTAATGGGAGGGCAGGTAAAGCTGTGGGTACAGGTACAAACAGACCGGCAGATATGATGGTGAAACCATTCATTTATTTAGTAACTATTCACTGAGCACCACGATGTGCCAGGCACTGTCCTAGACACTGGGAATGTGGCAGTGAACAAAACACACAAAATGTCTTGTTTCTATGGAGCTTTTCTAGTGAGGGGCAACAAACAAATAACTATAATAAACTTGGATGTTAGGTAAGTGGTGTGGGAAAAAAAATGAGGAAAGGAATAGAAAGTGCCGTGGGGATGCAATTTTAAACCAGGAGGTCAGTGAAGGCCACAAAGAGAAGGTGACACCTGATCAAATGCCTTATGGAGAAGAGGGATCTAGGTGTGCTAGTGATGAAGAAAAAAACAGGAGCAAATGCCTTAAGGCAGGAGCATGACCGGCAGGTTCAAATAACAGCAAAGGGGCTTAGCAGCAATTGACCTCAGGAGAAAGAAAGGAGATATTCCAGAGAAGTTAATGGCATATCTTGGTGGGGCTTCTTGGCCAATGCAAAGACTCTGGTATTTACTCCTCTAAATAAGATGGAAAACTGCTGGAAGGCAAGAATCACAGGCATGGTGTATGATCTGACTGTGATTGTAAAGTACCACTGTGGCTGCTCTGCTGAGAATAGACGACTTCAGCGTGGCAAAGATATAAGCAGGGAGCACGGGTTAGGAGGCTGTTGTAATAAAAAGAGAGTCATTGTTGTGACAAATGCTGCTGATAGGTCAAGGAAAACGAGGGGCAACTGATTAAGCACCATGGGGAAGATGAGCAACCTTGAAAAGAAATCTTGATTAGGTGGTAGAGGTAGAAGCCTGATTAGATTGGATTTAATAAAGAATTGATCAGTAAGTGGGATGTGAACAATATTAACTGCGAAATGAAAGTTACTAAGTATAAAGTAAAAGATGTGAGGTGTGAAGTGTGACCTGGTGCAATAGTGACCCTACACTTGGATAAGGTCAGTGTACTTTCCTCCTAAGATCAAGAACAAGGCACATATGTCAGCTTTTGCCACTTTCTATTCAATATTGTACTAGAGGTGCTAGCTAATGCAATAAGCAAAAAAAACAAAAAGCACATAGATTGGAAGAAAGTAAAGTCTCTCTCTCTCTCTCTCTTTCTCATTCTTGCCTTTTTTTTTTTTGAGACAGAGTCTCACTCTGTCACCCAGGCTGGAGTGCAGTGGGAAGATCTCGGCCCACTGCAACTTCCACCTCCTGGGTTCAAGCAATCCTCCTGCCTCAGCCTCCCAAATAGCTGGGATTAGAAGTGTGTGCCACCATGCCCAGCCAATTTTTGTATTTTGAATAGAGACGAGGTTTCACCACGTTGGCCAGGCTGACCTCAAGTGATCCACCTGCCTCGGCATCCCAAAGTGTTGGCATTACAGGCATGAGCTACCATGCCTGGCAAGTCTCTCTTTATTCAAAGACAGTATGAGTGTCTATGCAGAAACTCCAAAGGCTCTACAAAAAAAAAAAAAAAAAAAAAAAGCTAATAGAATGAATAAATTTAGCAAGGTTATAGGATTAACTGCAAAAGGGCAAAAGGAAACTTTCTAGAGAGATGGAAAATGATATCCTGATGGTAGTCATGGTTACATGATCATACACATTTGTCAAAACTCATCAAACTGAACATTTTAAACTGGTAGATTTTATTATATGTGAAATATTCCTCAATAAAGCTGATTTTTCAAAGAAAAAGTAAAGATGTTTTCTTTCAAATGCTAACAAAGCCATCCTGAAATAATTGTCCAAGAACGTTTATAGCTTGTGAGTCACCTCAACAAGGGTGGAACAAGAGGAAAATTACAGTGAAATTATAACCCATTGATTCAGTTGGCGCCCTCATGAACACCAGGAACTTTCCTTTCTGACTCACTTTACTTGGTAGCTTCCACTGCCTTCATCCAGTAATAGTACTCAACCTGGGGTTTACAAGAGGAAAATTAATTAACATGAATGTCTATTTGATTTTCATGATCCAAATCCTTTTTTTAAAAACATCCTTTTAAAACATTTTACAGTGAAAAATAGAGTTGTCAGGAGCACAAGATGATCATGTTTGCTGCTCATCGTTTTCTCTCCATGTAGGCAAAATTGCATCCAGAAGTTACTGGTGAGTGTGGAATCGGAGCAAAGGGAATTGATTAGTTGAGCAGTCCTATTAATAAAATAAATCAGGAAAGAAGGAAATATGGTGGGAAATAAAAATTCCTATGTCCACCCTCTATACATTTGCCAAAACTCATCAAACTGAACATTTTCAACTGGTGGATTTTATTACATATAATATCATTATGAAGTAACGTGAAGGTTTCAAGTGTAAGTATGTAAAAAGTTGAACCATATGAAATTGCCATTCTCATAGGTTAGAAATTATTGCATATCGGCCATTTCATAAGGCTCAACCAATACATCCTCTTGTTGCATGTACTGTGATACTGTATATACTCACAGTTTTTTTGTTGGTTTGTTTTTGAGACAGGGTCTCACTCTGTCACCCTGTCACCCAGGCTGGAGTGCAGTAGCATGAACACAGCTCACTGCAGCCTCAACATCCCCACGCTCAGGTGATCCTCCTGCCTCAGACTCCCAAGTAGCTGGAACTATTATGCACCACCAATCTCGGCAGATTTTTTGTAGAGATGAGGTTTTTCCCTGTTGCCCAGGCTGGCCTTCAACTCCTGAGCTCAACCTTGCTGTGGAAGTTGGCACAAAATACTTGGCTTCTCTTAGACTCATTTTTTCTCATCCAAAATGGAATGTAATCTCTTGGTTATGCCTAGAACATTTGGGAGGGTATATAGGCCCACTGCTAGCAGGGAATTGTATTTATTAGCAGATCACACATGTGCAGAGAATGTGTAAAGATTTTTACTGTCACTGAATTATATCCTGAGAAGTCTTGTACTGATTTCGTCTTTATGGAGTTCACTCAGATGAGCTCCCGACAGCTCTTGCCATCTTCATTATCTCCACAGGCTCCTGGTCATTTTCCTGTTTCTCTGTCCTCCCCAGGGATCCACGTTTCATCCAGGAGGGGCTGTGTACATTGGCAGAGAGAGAGAGAGAGACTTCTAAAGGAAACACAACCTTTCTGTTGGCTTATAACACATTTTTACAAACCTCTGTGTTCTGTAAAATCAGCCAACTAAGGAAGTGAAAGATAAGGAGGTGAAGAGGAAAAAAAACCTATATTCTCTCACAGGTATTATGCTTATCATGTTGGAGTATTAACAATAATGTCAGTCAAGTGCATAGAATATTTAAAAAATGAAAAATGAGCCAGGAAAAAAGATTAACTTAATATTCACAGGTTCTCCTCTTCCTCCTGTGCATAAAGAGAAGCTTGTCTTTAGTCAGAGTCCCCAGCTTAAGTCAGGGGTAAGGGAGGAGGAGGAGAAATGAGAGACTGGAGGCCTCATTTTGGAAAGTGGGTTACTGAGGAAGAATCAACACTTTGTGGGGAGCAGAACCACCAAGGGCTGCATGTAAGAGTTTGGAAAAGTTCTGAGACAGTAAATGGGAGTTGGGCGCATCTGTCATATAGTGCAGCATGAAAAATACAGGGAGGGAGCAGAGATTGGGAAAGATGATTTTAAAGCATGTTCTTGTATGTAATGAGTATAACTCCCAGTTTGCCATTTTCCAACAGTCCAGAGAAGATCCTAATTGATTTTCAACTACCTCCTAATGACACTTGCAAGGTGAGCCCAGAGGGGTCGCATTATCTATAAATACTTACTAAATAAAACTTTTCTGGAGCCCAGATCATCTTCCTTGAAGTTTCAGTACTGTAGTGCCAGTATTATGATATCCTATGCAGTAAACTTATCTCCCTTACGAGTTTATAAACAGGCTCCTTGACAATAGCGATTTTTTTTTTTTTCTTTTTTACAATAGGGATTTTTTTTAATCATCTTTGTGCCCTTCCCTGCTCCAGCTTCCAGCCACCCAGTTAGTGAAAACTGTACAAACTACATGTTCAAAAATTAGTGTGAAATGAATGCATAGGTGATGAATGAATGGGATTGAAATTAAAGGGTGATTTCGTTAGCAGCGTCTGTGACAGCACTGTCTTTCCCCCCTGCCAGCTGATGGACTGCGTGAGGGACCAAGGCTCCTTGGTCCTCACTTTGTCCCCAGCACTTGCACTCCGCCAAGCACAAAATAAGCATTGGAAGAATCTTTGTGTCCCCTGGAATGAGTATTTCAGTGCATTAAGAATAAAAGAAAGGCCGGGATCAGTGGCTCCCGCCTATAATCCCAGCACTTTGGGAGGTCGAGGCGGGCGGATCACTTGAGGTCAGGAGTTACAGACCAGCCTGGCCAACATGGTGAAACCCCGTCTCTATTAAAAATACAAAAAATTTAGCCCAGCATGGTGGCGGGCGCCCGTAATCTCAGCTGCTCGAGGCAGGAGAATCACTTGAAGCAGGGAGGCTGAGGCTGCAGTGAGCTGAGATCTCGCCACCGCACTCCAGCCTGGGCGACGGAGCGAGACTCTGTCTCCAAAAAAAAAAGAACGGAAGAAAGCAAAACAATCCAAGGCCAAACGGAAGGTAGGGCTGCGGTGCAGAAGTGCAGCATCGCCTGCTCCTGGGTCCGTAACAAACAACCGGACTCCCGCAGGCCCTCAGCCAACTGCTGTGATCGCCGGAGCCGCCGTGTCCTCCGCAGAGGCAGGGGGCGCTGTGGCCAAGCGCGGCCGACGGGTCCGCGCAGTGCCGCTCTCTGGGCGGAGTGGGAAGGCGGCTGGAGGACGTGCAGCGGGCCCACTTCGGCCGTGTCTCCGGCCGGGTTTCGCTCGGCGGGCTAGTGTGCGCTCGGCCCAGCACCATGGGGAAGAGGGACAATCGGGTGGTGAGTACTCGGCAGCGAAAACAATGGAGCGAGGCAGGGCCGGGCGGCGGGAGAACGAGACCCCTCGCAGTTCCCGGCCAGGCCGGATAGCCAGCGGCAGCCCTCGGACGTGGGGCTTGGAGACCCAACACCCTCTGCCGCATCCCAGATGCGCGTGCGCCGCGCACGAAGTTGGCGCTTTAGGGTTCCCAACACTCTCTCTTGCCCGCCCCTTTTTTCTTCCCTCACCCCGCTGCTCCCTCTGGCACTGCTTCTTTGCACTCTTGCCTCCTGGACGCGGGCCAGCAATGCCCACTTAGAACCGCGAGCGCTCGGGGAACTCCTCCCCGCCACGTAACTCCGAAGTGTTAGGCCTTTGAGGCGTCGGACCCACCCGCTCCTCCGTATCCGCCCCCCCCCACCCAGGTCGCACTTTCCTTCTGCGCACCCAAGTGGGACGGAGGCAGAGGCCACTACGTGGTCCCTGCCCGGGAGGGCCAGCAGCATGCCTGGTTTTATTGACAAGCGGGCTCTCGTTTGAAAATGGGATGGCAGCATTTGCCTTCGTATCTCCAGCGCCCTGGCACCTATAGAACCTGTGAGGGAATGAATGGCGTGAAAATAGTTGGCTTTGGAGTCCGGCAGAAAACTGGAATGTCAGTTTTGTTCCGTCTGAAGTTAGGTGACCTAGAGCAAGTTACTTTTCATCTCTGTGCCTTCGTTTGTAAAAGGGGATCATTATTTACAACCTTGCAGAATAATTGAAACCACAAAAGGCAAGATGTGTGAGAAAGTACTGGGCATGAAAATTATTACTCTAGTAAATGAGATAAAAGAGATGCATACATAACAGCAGAAAAAGTAAGAAATAGTACTTGATAGATATAGATTCTAAAGGCATTTAAGAGAAAAGGTGCTTTTGAGAGGTGGAGATGTCTACGTCACTGGCGGGGAGGGCTGAAAGCTCAGGTTATTAATCAGTTTGAATGGGATAGTAAACGTAATGAAATACCAATAAGCTTGGGTTCCAGCCTGACAGTTTCTGGGCTTGTCTGTGACAAAGTTTTAGCCACTGAGTAGCAAAATGAGGAAAATTCACGTAAAACGAATGTGCTACGTTTCTTGAACTCGCGTTTTTATTCAACAATTATTTGCAAGCTCTGTGTGTCTCGCACTAAAGGAGACTTACATTTATGAAATGACACTTCCTGTCTGTAATAGCGCGTTGTTGCATGGCTTTTATAAAGAAAAACCTGAGACTGGGTAATTTATGAAGAAAAGGGTTTATTTGGCTCACAGTTCTGTGGGCTGTACAGGAAACCTAGCAGCCTCTGCTCTGGCGAGACCTCCAGGAGCCTCATGGTGGAGGGCAAAGCAGGAGCCGGTGTCTTACATGGCAGGAGCAGGACCAAGAGAGGGTCAGGGCAGAGGTGCTACACAGTTTTAAACAACCACGTCTCTTGAGGACTCATCACTATACAGTGTCGGGAGAGGGGGGCGCTAAGCCATGCATGAGAACTCCGCCCCCGTAATCCAGTTATCTCCCACCAGGCCTCACCTCTGACCTTGGGTATTACAATTTCTCATGAGATTTGGGCGGGGACACGGATCCAAACCATTTCACCGTCTTAAAAACTTTGTAGTCTTTATAATGGAAAATGTCTGGGAACTACTGTGGTAGTGAATTTTGATTACAAGATTGTGGAATGTTCTTTCTCCTGGCCACAGATGAGGCTTTGTTGTGGTGTCTTGATTGTCATAGCATTGAAATGGTGTTGTGCTGGAGCATCCTTAGGTGTTTGAGTATTTGGGCTCTTTTAATACCCTTGGACCTTGAATGTTCAGAGATTACCTGACCTTGGATATAGTTTCATATACAGACCTAAAATGTTTCATACTACTGAAAAAGCATTTCACTTTAAACATCCCTTTAAAAAAGCATTTGAAAAACTTAACAAATTAGCTTCATTTACTTAGAACACTTTGATAGCTCTGGGCTCTACTTAAAGACTTTTGGTATGCTGTCATGGCACAGAGTATTCTGGTAACATTTTGTATGCATTTCAAAGATTGAGATTAAGAACAAGAAATTAAGTGGTAGAAGACACAGATTGTCTAATTCAGTCTCCTCATTGCGTAGAGGAGGGGATAAGACTGTTTAAACTGGAACCAAAACTTCAGTCATCTGACACTGAGTTCTGTGTGTCATAACTCTTGATTTTCTTTTTAAGACTATCTTTTTAAAACAGTTTTAGTTTTACCGCAAAATTGAGAGGAAGGTACAAAGAGCTCTCATTTACCTCCTGACCCCACTCATGCATAGCTTCCCCATTATGAACATCCTTCACCAGAGTGTACATTTGTTACAATTGATGAACCTACATTGACATATTACTATCATCCAGTCAGTAGTTTACATTAGTGCTCACTCTTACTGTTCATTCTCTATGGGCCTGGACAAATGTACTTCTTTATTTGTTTATTTTGAGACAGGATCTCACTCTGTGGCCCAAGCTGGAGTGCAGTGTCGCCATCATGGCTCACTGCAGGTTCAACTTCCCAGGCTCAAGGGATCCTCTCACCTCAGCCTCCTGAGTAGCTGGGACCACAGGTGTGCGCCACCACACCTGGCTAATTTTTTTGTGAATTTTTTTTTATAGAGATGGGGTTTCACCATATTGCCCAGGCTGGTCTCGAATTCCTGGCCTCAAGCACTCCTCCCACCTTGGCCTCCAAAAGTGCTTGGATTACAGGAGTGCCACCACATGCAACCAACAAATTTTTTATGATGTGCATTCACCAATATAGTATAAAGAGTAAAAATCCTCTGTTCGGCCTAGTCATTCCTCTACCACCCCTGCCCCCAAGTAGGCAACCACTGATCTTTTTACTGACTTCATAGTTTTGCCATAACACTTGATTTTGAGTAGCAGAATGAATATTTGCCTCTGAAAATATTGGCATTTTTTGAGATTGTGTCAGGAATAATTCCTGTTCTTTCTTACATTGATGATACAATCATAGTTTTAAAGATGATAGGATTGCTTTCCAAAAAAAAAAAAAACCCATGAAATTTCAGGTTGAACAGTTTTTTAAATTTTATTTTTAGAGCAGTTTTAGGTTCACAGCAAAATTGAACAGAAAGTACAGAGGGTTCCTATATACCTCCACACTTGTGCAGTTCTCCCATTATCAACATCCGCCAACACTAGGGGGGTGGTACATTTGTTACATTTGATGAACCTACATTGACACATCATCACCCAGAGTCAGTAGTTTACATTACGGTTCACTCTTGGTGTACATTCTTGACAATTTTTTTTAACTGAACAGTTTAATTCAGGACTCATAAAGGGCTCTTAAGTTCATGATGGCCACCCTTTGTGCCTGTTTTCTGGAAGTTTTCTTCATGTTCTTTTCTGCTACTTTGGGCCCTCTAAAATAGATACCTCCTCTAGATAAAAATAGGTAATCAAATTAACAAATGGAATTCTGCACATTGTGTCTTTAGCCAGTTTTGCTGCATTGCTCTTTTTGTAACTGCCCACATACATATCCCCTTGAGCCCAATTTGCCATCCTGAGTTTCAAAAACAAATAATTTTCTGTTACCTAAACTCATGCAGCACTTTGAAGCCACAGACAATTCTAGTTGCATATGGATATGAATGCTTGATTTACAAGGTCACAGTACTTACAATGATTAAGTCATAGTGAAATGTTTCAAGAAATTGCACGATCTCTATATTTTAGTGAATGCTTAACCATACCACCCACTTAATGTTAGGAGCATTACTTTTCACACTGATACAAAAATGAAAAGTCTTGTACCTTTGTAAAAATAGTTACTTTTCTTGTTTTAAAAGCTTTTTGATATGGATAGTTTTAAAAGTGTTGTTGCTTAATGAATAAGAGCAGACTATCAAGTGTTTCGCATGGAGCCTAGAACATAAGATGCACTTTAAAATATTGCTATTATAATTGAAATAAATAATGGAGCTATTTGGAGTGTACTTAAGCAGACTGAGATAGTGTTTGTGGTCAAAAGTTTAAAGTAAGCCTTATTCAGCAGTAGCTCATTTAATTGCACCGGTAGTCCTAACGTGAATATACTACTTTACTATTATTTTCTTCTGAAAAGTAGGAATAGGTTGATATGTACTTTAAGAAAGCAGTTTGATAGTACACAGTAAGATAGTAAAAATATGTACTTTAAAGGTGTATGCCAGAAAACTTGAAGAATGTAAAACATGGTAAATGTTATGTATTTTTTTCATTAGAATGAAAAATTGATACTGCATTATCTGTGAATTTTTACATAAGGACAAGTTCAGCTCTCTGAATTGGAATGGCAGTATTGTGGTTGGATTTTTGTCATTTGTTTACCTTTATTATTACTGTAATAATGTTTGTGCATAGTACATTTTTTGTTTTCTTTTATAAAGGTAGTCATTATGTAAATTTTTTTTCTCCAGTATGTGAATGAATATGGATGTTTTGCTTTATATTTTGCCACATGCAGCCTGATTTTTAAATTTTTAGTTATTTATTAAAATCTTTCATTTTGGCAACTTGCCTTTGCTTTTCACTTGAGAAATGTTAAACATCTTTCTTATCAGTAACTATGAACCTACTTCATTCATTTTAGTAGCTTCATAATATTTCATAGGCGGTATAATTTAATATATTTAGTGAATCCCAGTTTGATAGCTATTTGGGTGTTTTCAGTGTTTACTGTTTTAGTAATTTAGACCTGAATATCCTTGATAAGTATATATTTGCACTCTTTGGAAATAAACAATTTTTACTATTGTAACCTAAAATATTTTGCCATTAGGTACTGCCAAAATTACGACGTGATACCAAGGAAATTAGAATATGATGAATATTGTTAAAAAAAAAAAAAAAAAAAAAAAAAAACCTGAGACCAGTTAAATTTAACAAAGGTTATTTGGCAAGAAAAAGATTATAGAAGTGGAGGAAGATGTTCTACCTCCTGGTGAGCTCTATGTGCAACAGGAAATGACTTACAGAGATTACCTGATTGGTGCAGTTCTGAGTTCGCCTTATTTGGGCATAATTTGGCAGCCTTCTGTTTGGGGTTGGTTGAGGGTTGGGCTACTGTGATTGGCTGAGACTCAACTGATAGGTTAAGAGGGTATACTGTTAGATTAGATTAGAACTTACTTGCACATCAAGCCAGGTTGCAGCTCACCATATACAGAGGCAGCTTTGAGCCTCTTCTCCCTACCACCCAGTAGAGACAAGGTCTTGCTGTTGCCCAGGTTGGTCTCTACTGAGCTCAAGCTCCTCCCACTTCACCCTCCCAAAGTTCTAGATTATAGGTGTGAGCCAGTGCGCCTGGCCTTTTGGGCCAAATTTTATTGCCCAAGTAGGAGGAAACTTTGAGCCAAACTTTACTGTGAACAGTACAAATAATACGCTGTTTTACAAACGGTGAGCTAAGCTGCACGTGATACTTGTCTTCATTGTCTGCATTTCTGCTCTCATTGTTTGTCATACTTCCACCCCAACTAATCGAAATGCTCAGTAGAATCAGTTGAATGAAATATTTGAGGGTATAACAGTTTATGTGAAAAATATAACAATATGCCTCTGTCTTTAACATTGTATTTGATATCCACATCTTGCCCTGATTCTATAAACATTCCAGACTTTAGGGGTTCTAGCATTTGTTCCTGCTTGTAGAAAAGTATGTCAAAGATTTGTTTTTTTCATTCCAAGTAATTAGGCTGTGTCCATCGAATGGAATACTTCTCACTATGTGTTGTTTATGCTGGTTTTATATTGTTTACTCTGCCAGAAAAATCTGGAAGTATACAACTTTTATCTGTTATAAAGGTGAGAAATTATGGTAATTTTCAAAGATTATGTTAAATAAAATGCAACAAATACATTGTTCCTTTCACTTATTTTTGGATTATTACAAGGCATAAGGCCTTAAAACAAACCTTGAGGGTAGTCATTTTCAATCAAAATTGTTTTTCTTTAAAAAGTAGAAGAGTTGGCCAGGTACGATGGCTCATGCCTGTAATCCCAGCACTTTGGGAGGCTGAGGCGGACAGGTCACCTGAGGTCAGGAATTCAAGACCAGCCTGACCAACATGGAGAAACCCTGTCTCTACTAAAAATACAATATTAGCTGGGTGTGGTGGCGCATGCCTGTAATTCCAGCAGGAGAATCCCTTGAACTCAGAAGCCGGAGGTTGCAGTGAGCCGAAATCGTGCCATTGCACTCCAGCCTGGGCAACAAGAGCAAAACTCCATCTCAAAAAAAGAAAAAAAGTAGAAGAGTTTCGTAAATGTCGGTTGAATGAGACTGGACATGGTGGCTCATGCCTGTAGTCCTAGCTACTCTGGAGGCCGAGGTAGGGAGATTGTTTGAAGCTGCAGTGAGCTGTGATCACACCAGTGCACTCCAGCCTGGGCAAAAGAGCTAGACCCTGTCTTTCTTTTTTTTTTTGAGACATAGTTGTTCTTTCGCCCAGGCAGCAGTGAAGTGGCTCAGTGTTGGCTTACTGCAACCTCCACCCACCAGGTTCAAGCAATTCTCCTGCCTCAGCATCCCGAGTAGCTGAGATTATAGGTGCCCACCACCACACTCAGCTAATTTTTGTGTTTTTAATAGAGACAGGGTTTCACCATGTTGGCCAGGCTGGTCTTGAATTGCCTGGCTGACCCTGTCTTTGAAAAGATAATAATAGTAATAAATAAAATTTTTATTGACTTAAATTTAGAAAAACTAAATATAAGAAGAGACTGAATTAAAGACCAGACTTTATATCAGTAGCAATGTGAATTTTAATAAGACATCATCTCTTTGCTAGACACTGCCATTAACAAAGAAAGCTTTTGCTTTGTTTTGCCTTAATATGTTTTTGAAAAAAAAATCTCTAAAATATTTTTCTGCTGTAGTAAGTGTAGTAGACCGCATGATTTAAATTTTTGCAGATGTTTTAATTGAGCTAAAATATATATAACAAAATTTACCATTTTAACTGTTTCTAAGTATATAGTTTAGTGACCATAAGTACATTTATAGTATTGTACAACAATCACCACTATGCATTTTCATCATCCCAAACAAGAACCTCTGTATCCATTAAACAATAAACTCCTAAACTACTCTTCTCTCCAGACCCTGGTAATCTCCATTCTATTTCTTTTCTAAGTGTCTCATATAAATGGAATAATATGTTTGTTCCTTTGTGTTTTTCTTATTTTATTTCACTTAGCATATTTTCAAGGCTCATCCAGGTTGTATATAGTATGTATCAGAATTGCATTCTTTTTTAAGGCCGAATAATATTCCATTGTATGTATATACCACAGTTTTGTTTATCCATTTATCCATAGATGGACATTTGCATTATTTCCATGTTTCAGCTTTTGTGAACCCTGCAGTTGTGGACATTTGTGTACAAGTATCTGTTTAGTCCCTTCTTTGAATTCTTTCGGGTATATACCTAGAGGTGTTAATATAAGATCATGTGGTAGTGCTATGTTTAACTTTTTGAGGAACCACTAAACTGTTTTTCACAGTGACCACACCATTTTACATTCCCACCAGCAATGGGAAAGGGTTTCAGTTTCTCCACATCCTTGCTAACCCTTGCAATTTTCTGTTTGATAATAGCCATCATAATGGGTATAGATTGGCATCTCTTTGTGGTTCCAATTTGCATTTCCGTAATGACTAGTGATATTGAACATATTTTGTATTGGCCATTTACTGTATACCTTCTTAAGAGAAATATCTGTTCAAGTCTTTTGCCCATTTTTGAATTACTTGGGGGTTTTGTTGTTGTTAAGTTGTAGGAGCTCGTTTTACATTCTGGATATTAATCTCTTATTAGATTTATGATTTACACATATTTGCTTCTCTCATTCTGTGAATCGTCTTTTCACTCTTAACAGTGTCCTTTGATGCACAAACATTTTACATTTTGGTGTTCTATTTATTTTTTTGTTGCCTGTGTATAACTTTTGATGTTATCAATTTATGAATAAAATTGTCATCAGTATGACATAGTATTTCCTGGGAAGAAAGATGTCGTTGAATAAACAATGAATTTAGAGTTAGATCTTATTTAGCTTCTTTGAAATTGAGTTTCTTTTTAAATTTATTTATTTATTTATGAGAGGGAGTCTTGCTCTGCCACCCAGGCTGGAGTGCAGTGGCGCGATCTCGGCTCACTGCAACCTCCGCCTCCTGGGTTCAAGCGATTCTCCTGCCTCAGCCTCCCAAGTAGCTAGGATTACAGGCGTGTGCCACATGCCCAACTAATGTTTGTATTTTTAGTAGAGATGGGGTTTCACCATGTTGGCCAGGCTGATCTTGAACTCCTGACCTCAGGTGATCCACCTGCCTCAGCCTCCCAAAGTGCTGGGATTAACAGGCATGAGCCACTACACTCAGCCTGGAATTGAGTTTCCTAATTTTCCAGTGAACATATTGATACCACCCTCACAGAGTTACCGGGCTTTAGGAGAAAGAACTGTAAAGCCATCAGTAGGTCAGAGGTATCTATTATTTCCTCAAATCTCTTGTAAAACACACACATACATTTTCTCTCCAACAGTGATATTATCTCCTAAACTTTCAAGACTTAAAAGAGGATTAATTTTTTTTAGAATGAAAAGTAGCTTAGTCAGATTGCATGTACTTAGCTGGATATATTATTTATAGTAAAGATTACTTGATGAGTAAGTGGGTTTTTGCATATTTAATGATTGCTTTAATGGAATTAATTTTTGTTCTTTCCCAAAGGCCTATATGAACCCAATAGCAATGGCAAGATCAAGGGGTCCAATCCAGTCTTCAGGGCCAACAATACAGGATTATCTGAACCGACCAAGGCCTACCTGGTATTTGTGTAACACTTTACCTATTTATAAGCTTTTTATCAACTTTTTAAAGCTTGTTCTTAAGACTTTAATTCATTTTATTGATTGCCAAGCAATTACCAGATAAGTGATTTTTTTTTTTTTTTGGTAACATTTGATATGTGCTCTCTTTTGAATGTATGAAACACATGTGCAATTATACAGCAAACATTTGAGAACCCACTATCCAATTTAGCTAAAGCACTGCCAGGTAAATTTTTCATACCAGTCTCTTCTCTATCCCCTAAAAGACCTTAGCATTGCAGTGGTCAAAGCTCTTAGTGAGTTTAAATAGTCTTGTCCTTTACTGAGGTGTAAGCAGGTATCAGGAAGAAAAATGTTCAGCTTTGTTTCTAGTTTTGTCTGCCAGCTTTTCAATTAGTTAGAAAAACTTAACTGATTTTTGCAAATAAAGCATTAGAGTATGGGCTGTATCATTCTTTAGTATGTCTTCCTTGTTATTAATACCATACTCCTGAGACAACGTATGACACATGTTTCAGAGCTGTTAACTTCAGAATCCCAAGTGCCCCTGAAAACTGGGCAAAAAGTATTCTTATATATAATAGGGAATCCTTCCTTTGAGTTAAATAGGAAGTAAGGTTTGTTTAGCAGTGTGTATGAGTGCCATCGTTAACCATTGCAGCATACGGGAAAATGCATTATCCCAAAACAAAGTATGTTTTAATGGGGAGAGGGAATGAACTTTAAAGGGGAAATGTCCAAGTAAATATATTACATGTATAGCAGAGATCTTCAAGACATCCCTCAGGTTGGGTAACTCGTAGAGACTCACAGGAGTTTCAGCAGATAGTCATACTCATGGTAAGATTTATTACAGTGAAAGACTACCAAGCACATTCAGCAAAAGGAAAAGGCACTTGGAACGAAATTTGGATAAGACTCAGAGAAGATTTTAAAAGGTCCTCTCCTAGTGGGATCACATGAGAGGCACTTAATTCCCTTAGTAAGGAGTGTTGGTAATACATGTAAGATATTGCCAACCAATGGAAGCTCAATAGAGACTCAGTGCCCAGAGTTTTTATTGAGGCTGGTCAGCCTCTACCTGTCATGAACCAAAATTCCAGATTCCAGGGCTGGGTGTGGTTACTCAGGCCTATAGTTTCAGTACTTTGGGAGGCTGACGCAGGAGGATCACTTGAGGCCAGGAGTTCTAGATGAGCCTAGGCAACACAGCAAGATGCTGTCTCTACAAGAAATATATATGTATTTTTAAATTAGCTGGATGTAGTAGTGCATGCCTGTAGTCTTACTTACTTGGGAGACTGAGGCAGGAGGATTGCTTGAGGCCAAGAGTTGAAGATTACAGTGAACTATGATTGCACCACTGCATTCTAGCTTAGGTGACAGAGCAAATCAAAGCTCTTGTCAATCAAGAGATCAGGCCTTGTCTCTTTTTAAAAAAACAAACAAAAAAAATCCAGATTCCCAGAAAGAAAACAGGTTTTTAGCCTCAACGATATTGTTTGTACAAACAGTTTAGGCACAATGATCTGCTCTTATCAGAGAATAGTAGGAATCCTCCAAATTCAAGTTCCCAGATGCCCACCTAGGGCCAGTCTTTTAAGTTCGTCTTTCCAAGAATAAGCAGTCCAGCAAGCTGTATTAACTCTTCTCTGTGCAGCATGTCAGATACCTTATTAAATGGGTCATATACAGAATATAGTCATTCAGTCAGAGAGATTTTAGGGCATCCTAACACTGAAAACTACCAGGTTTATGACCTTAGGTGGATTTCTTACCTTATCCAAGCTTCGGTTCTTTATCTGTAAAATGGGGATCCATATCTTTTCTCACAGGGTTATTGTGAGAATTAAATGAAAATATATTTTAAATCGTGCCTGTTGTAAGTGCTTAGATGTTTGGTGTATTAGCTCTTATAATCCGTATTCAAAAAAGGAGTGATTGATGTTATCTGATAGGCTTTAATATGGTAATTTATTTTCTTAGATGTGAACAAAGAAATTTGAAATGTACCAACATTGAATAGTGGTCTATTAGGATATTTAGAAGAGTTTATGAAATTTTGTTGTCTTATTTGTAAGCGTTTATCTAATTTGAGTTGCTTGAAATTTTATTCATACATTCTGTTTTTTAAGGGAAGAAGTAAAAGAGCAACTAGAAAAGAAAAAGAAAGGCTCCAAGGCTTTGGCTGAATTTGAAGAAAAAATGAATGAGGTTTGTAAAAAGTATCTGTTAAAAAAAATAGAGTAATTTGGCCAGTTGAGGCTCACACCTATAATTCCAGCACTTTGGGAAGCCGAGACAGGAGGCCAGGAGTTCAATACCAGCCTGGGCAGCAAAATAAGACCCCACACACCCTCCCCATCTCTATTAAAAATAAAAGAATGCCCTAAGTATTGGGCATAGCTTTCTGAGTTAAAGAGGTACTATATTTTAGAAGTGTTATGTCATAGGGAATACAAGTTTGTATTTATGTGCATGCTTTAAAAAATAGAGAATAACCATCTTGTAATATAAGTCGTTTAAAACGTAGATTACTTGTATTCCAAGTTAGGGTTGAGCAGTCCTCCCACTTCAGCCTCCTGAGTAGCTGGGACCACAAGTGCAGGCCACTATGCCCAGCTAATTTTTTTTTTTTTTTTTGTAGAGACAAAGTCTCTCTGTTGTTGCCCAGGCTGGTCTCCAACTCCTGAGCCCAAGCAGTCCTTCCACCTTAGCTTCTCAAAATCCTAGGATTATGGTGTGAGCCACTGTACCCAGCCTGTTTGCTTGTTTTGATTACAAACATGTATATAACGTATCAATCACAGTATCAATTAATTCAACTTTTACGGACTAGGAGAGACCTCAGCTTCAGTAATAATACCTGCTCCTCAATAATACAGAACCCCCATCCCTGCTCCTCTCTGAGTAATACCTGTTTCTCTTTGAAAAGAGCTAGTAGAGGGTCCTTTAGTGATAAGGGTCAAAGATTGGCACCTGTGTTTCTTTTGACTTTAATTAGAAGCCGAGATGGGTGAGAGGTATTAGAGGATGAAGGGAAGGAAGCAGTGGCCGTCTCTCTATATTAGGCATATTAGAAAGGATAGATAACTCCTGATGATGTTTATAACCTTTTTCAGAACTGGAAGAAAGAACTAGAAAAACACAGGGAGAAATTGTTAAGTGGAAGTGAGAGCTCATCCAAAAAAAGACAGGTAATACCACTTTTGGTCTATTGCTATTCTTAATCTCATAGTTGAATTTTCATAATAATGCTGTATACTGCTATTAATAGATGTATTTGGGAACTCACATCAGCTTATTTAGACTTGTACTTTTATTTTTTCCATTTAGAGAAAGAAAAAAGAAAAGAAGAAATCTGGTAGGGTGAGCAAAAGTTTTCCATTTTTCTAAATGTTACAGTTAAGAGCAAACAAAAAAAAAAGTAAGAATAATTTATTTAACCTGTATGCTCAAGGTAACTTAAACTCTAGATGAGTCAAGGAACTTAGATGTTCTTTTGTGAAGAGTGGTTTTGTTCTATCACTGATAATAAAAAAAGGTGCCAACCACCTTATAATCTAGTAAATTTTCTGTTGGTATTTAAAAAGGAAGATTGGTGACTATGGCCACATGTTACTCTGTTGAGCTGTTGTATGGGGAAAAAGTGACATTTTACATTTTTATATTTAGGACTTATGAATATGGCATCTGTTTCTCAGACACTAGATTGATTTCACTAAGTATTTGAGAGACTTTGTAAAAGAAAAAAATTCCCGCATCTCACAAGCTTTCATTGTTTTGTGCTTGGTCAAGTATTCATCTTCTTCTTCATCAAGCTCTGATTCTTCCAGCAGTTCTTCTGATTCTGAAGATGAGGTAAGGTTTGCTTATAATGGTTCATTAAATAACGTCTCTTAATTTCTTTAATGTCAAGTGGAAACCTATCGTGAAATGTTGACTTCCAGGTTTTGATTGTCCATAACTTAGAACACTTAACATGAGTGAGTGATAACTAGAAACTTAAATATTGGTATATATTTCTTAGATTTTAAAATTTGTTTTGTTGACTTAAAAATATCAGTACAAAAATAATTGAAAAATCCGATGCTGTTTGGCTAGATGCTAGGCATTACATGTGATTCAAATCACTTGATCTTTATAACAGGAAAGTGATGTATTAAGTATTAATTAAGAAAAAATATATTAAGCTGATACTTTCATTAAATTTTGTTCATTGATAAGTTTTATATTAATAAATGTATAAATTATATTGAGACAGAAAGCAAATGTTTCTAAAAATATTTTATGTAGGATAAAAAACAAGGAAAACGGAGAAAGAAGAAGAAGAACCGTTCACATAAATCTTCTGAAAGCTCCTTGTCTGAAACTGAATCAGACAGTAAGGTAAATTATTTAAATTATTAACATATTGGATAGAAAGACATTTAGTTTTTCTTCCTTCCTTAAGTTGCTCTCAATTTAAAAATAAGATAGTCTGATATTTGTACCTTGATGTTTTATGCCACTTAATTGATGTACTTCATAACATCTTGCATGTGACATTTAATAATTCTTCAGGCATTTTCGTATATATATTTCCATGTCTCCACGTTTCCATGGCAACTGACATTATTGTCCGCGTTTTCATAAAGAAATTAGAGTTCAGAGAAAGAGCATTTGCGTAAAATTATACAGCTAGTATTAGAATTAAAAGTTGAATCTTGGGCCGGGCGCGGTGGCTCAAGCCTGTAATCCCAGCACTTTGGGAGGCCAAGGCGGGTGGATCACGAGGTCAACAGATCGAGACCATCCTGGTCAACATGGTGAAACCCCGTCTCTACTAAAAATACAAAAAATTAGCTGGGCATGGTGGCACGTGCCTGTAATCCCAGCTACTCAGTAGGCTGAGGCAGGAGAATTGCCTGAACCCAGGAGGCGGAGGTTGCGGTGAGCCGAGATCGCGCCATTGCACTCCAGCTTGGGTAACAAGAGCGAAACTCCGTCTCAAAAAAAAAAAAAAAAAAAAAAAAGTTCAATCTTTACCTTCTAAAATCTGGTCCAGTGTCCTTTCTACTATACTGTACCTAAGTTTATTTTGTATGAACCAGGATTGTCAGACACACAGTTGGCTGTCAAACATTAGTCATCAGGAAAAAGTTATGAAGTTCTCGATAAACTTGTTGATTCCTGAGCCCTATCTCCAGAGTCTGATTTAACAAATCTGATTAGGCTTAGAAATCGACATCTTTAACAGATGCCCTATGTGATTCTGATACTGGGGTATATATGGACCACAATTTGACGAACAACTATACTAGGTCTCAGGAAACCAAAGCAGCCATCTGCATTTATAACAGATAGCTACTTGCCCCAGTGAGAGGTCTTCTGACAAAATACTGGCATCTAGAAAGTAATGAGTAAATGTTGATTTTTCTCTTTGTCTTTTAAAGCAGAAGAGGCAATCACATGATGATAGCTAAAATGTATTGAGTGTCTACTATGTGTTAGGTACAATTCTAAGAACTTAATTTATTAACTCATTTAATTTCAACAACTCTAGGAAGTAATGAGGTAATCCACTTTACAGATAAAGTGGATAAGGGAACTGGGAAGATTAATAGCTAGAACTCAAAGGATTCAAAAGCAGAAATTGTTGCCTCCTCAAATTACAACATCAGCGCATGTGACCACCATAAGCAAACACAGGCAATGGCACAAAGTCCTATTTCAAAATAAGCCATGTGGGTATTATAGGCAATACTTAAAATTTTAAGAGTAAATTTGGTATACAGCCACATAAATAAAGAAGCCTGTTTGCTTACAAGCAAATGTATACATAACATTCATTTCTCTTAAATTTTTGAAATAATGTACTGGGATTGAGTAGCCTTTTTTCAGTCATAGAGCAAATCGCTTTTTGGGTATTTTTGTCCTTGTTCTATAATGCTGTGCCCTTAGCATTTAAAATTGATACATACATTTTTTTATTTAGGATAGTTTAAAAAAGAAAAAGAAGTCAAAAGATGCAACTGAGAAAGAAAAGGTAACTATACTTTTACATTGACTTAAGATAGTGTGTAATATAATGCTTAGTTGACTTAAATACAATAATGTGTACCTTTTTTGATTTAAGAGATGTAGTTCTGGCCGGGCACGGTGGTTCAGGCCTATAATCCCAGCACTTTGGGAGACCGAAGCGGGTGGATCACAAGGTCAAGAGATCGAGACCGTCCTGGTCAACATGGTGAAACCCCGTCTCTACTAAAAATACAAAAATTAGCTGGACATGGTGGCACGCGCCTATAGTCCCAGCTACTCGGGAGACTGAGGCAGGAGAATTGCCTGAACCCAGGAGGCGGAGGTTGCGGTGAGCCGAGATCGCACCGTTGCTCTCCAGCCTGGGTAACAAGAGTGAAACTCCATCTTGGAAAAAAAAAAAAAAAAACAGATGTAGTTCTTACACTTTTGTAATATTTGTTTCAATTAAAGCTATTTTTAATTTGGATTCATTATTGAAGATAAAGGATCAAAAGAGTATTCCAGGCTGAGAGTTTGAATTTGTATAGATCAATGGAGTATCTCAGATTAAAAATACAAAATAATGCAGATTAGCAGATTAACCATTTCCTTTGATTTCTTTTTTTCTTTTCCTTTTTCTTTGGCGATGGAGTCTCACTCTGTCATCCAGGCTGGAGTACAGTGGTGCCGTCTCAGCTCACTCCTGGGTTTAAGCGATTCTCATGCCTCAGCCTCCCTGTAGCTAGGACTACAGGTGTGCACCACCATGCCCAGCTAATTTTTGTATTTTTAGCAAAGACGGGGTTTCACCATGTTGGACAGACTGGTCTCAAAATCCTGATCCCAAGTGATCCTCCACCTCAGCCTCTCCACGCCCAGCCTATTTCCTTTGATTTCTTAAATCATTTTGAAGAAGGCCTTTCCAATTAAGAACATGAATTTCTCTTTCAAATTGAATATGCCATAAATATTCAAAAATCTTCTTACTATTGTAAATAGATATTTTACCTTAATTTATGACTTATCTATATAGTTAAAGCAGAATTTATGCCTACCTTAATTTCTAGTTTACATTTAAAATTGTTATTCTGGTTATTAAAAATAAAAACATAAAGAGGGCAGTAATAAAGGAAAACTACAGACCAATGTCACTATATTTTACTCAGAATTTATGTATTTTTTTAAAATGATAAAAGCCAGGCACAATGGCTCATGCCTGTAATTGCAGCACTTTGGGAGGTTGAGGCTGGCAGATCACGAGGTCAGGAGTTCGAGACCACCCTGACCAACATGGTGAAACCCCGTCTCTACTAAAAATACAAAAAATATTAGCCAGGTGTGGTGATGTATGCCTGTAATCCCAGCTTCCCCGGGAAGCTGACACAGGAGAATTGCTTCAATCTGGTACGTGGAGGCTGCAGTGAGCCCGAATCGCACCACTGCACTCCAGCCTGGGCAAGACTCTGTCTCAATCAATCAGTCAATCAATGAAAATGAAACTGAAATGCAGTTCACATAATATACCATTGACATTTTAAAGCTAAAATTCAATAGTATTTAGTGTATTTACAGTGTTGTACAGCCACCATCTCTAGTTTTAAAACTTTTTCATCACCCCATGAAAACACTCCATATCCATTAAATAATCACCACTACTCCCCCATTCTCTGGCAACCTCTAATTGGCTTTCTGACTCACTGGATTTGCCTGTTCTGGATATATCATATAAAAGCAGTCATACAATATGCGACCTTTTGTGTCTTTCAGATAGCATATTTTCAAATTTCATCGAAGTTGTAGCATGTATTAGTACTTTGGTTTTTTTGTATGGCTAAGTAATATTTTGTGTGTGTGTGTGTGTGTGTGTGTGTGTGTGTGTGTGATGATTTCTCCATTTATTTGTTGATGGACATTTGATTTTGCTTCTGCCTTTTGGCTATTACAATGATGCTATGGGCATTTATAAACACAACTTTTTGTATGGATGTCGGTTTTCATTTCTCTTGAGTATATGCCTAGGAGTGGTTTATATAACCCAAATAAAAAAATTAATTTAAAAAAATTTTTTAATTGATTTCAAAAACTAACAAGGCACGATGGCACATGCCTGTAGTCCTTGATACTTGTAAGACTGAGCCCAGGAGTTCAAAGTCATGCCACTGCACTTTATCCTGGGCGGGGGGGGGGGGGGGGGG